>NW_020175079.1:3323732-3364550 GCF_003031525.2 Neophocaena asiaeorientalis asiaeorientalis
AGTGAGAGAGGCCTGCGTACCACAAAAAAAAAAAAAAAAAGCAGCAGCCAGAGAAAAAAGGACATGTCACACACACAAGAACAAAGAGAAAATGACAGCAGATTTCTTGTCAGAAACAAACAAGACAACAATAAAGCAACATCTTTTTGGGCTTCCCTGGTGGCGCAGTGGTTGAGAGTCCGCCTGCCGATACAGGGGACACAGGTTCGTGTCCCGGTCCGGGAAGATTCCACATGCCGCGGAGCGGCTGGGCCCGTGAACCATGGCCGCTGAGCCTGCGCGTCCGGAGCCTGTGCTCCGCAACGGGAGAGGCCAGAACAGTGAAAGCCCTGCGTACCGCAAAGAAAAAATTAAAAAAAAAAAAAAAATTAAGCCACAGGGCAGCAGTAGCATAAAGGTTATGGGGGAGAGATGGAAGTCTACTCTTAAAAGGTTCTTATTGTCTATGTGAAGTCATATAAGATCACTTAATGTATTCAATAAACCCTGAAGCAGCCACTAAAATTTTTAAAAAGTGTTAAGACTTAATGAGCCAACAAAGGAGATAAAATGAGATCATAAAAAATACCCATTAAACCAAAAGAAGGCAGAAAAAGAGGGAAAAGGAACCAAGAGTACATAGGACACATAGACAATAAATAGTGAATTGATAGTTGATTCAAGCCTAAAAAAATTAATAACAACATTAAATCTAAATTGCTCTGAACACTCCACATAAAAGGCAGAGATAGTCAGATTGGGTAAAAAAGCAAGACTTAATTACATGCTGCCCTTAAATTGCACTTAAATATAAACAAATAAATAAATATAAATAAACAAGAAAGCAAATACATTTAAAAAGATATACCATGTAACAGTAGTCAAAAGAAAGCTGGAGCAGCAATACTAATATCAGGCAAAGTAGATTTCAGAGGAATGAATATTACCAGGAAGATCATTTCGTAATGATGAAGGGGTCAGTTAATCAAGAGGGCATGACAATTCTAAATGTGAATAATAAGTGTTGTAAAATAAATGAAGCAAAAACTCAGAGGCTGCAAGAAGAAGTAGAAAAATCCACGATTACAGGCATATATTTCAGTGCCCATTCTCTCACTGACAGAATAAACAGAATCAGCAAGGATATAGTAGACATTTGAGGGCACTTCACCCAACTACAGCAGACTACATGGTATTTTCAGGTGCCCAGAGTACACTTATTGAGACAGACCATAGTCTAGGCCATAAAGCACACCACAATAAAGTTAGAAGGAATCAAGTCATAGAGAAGACATTCAGAATGGAGAGATAATGTCACTATAGATTCAACAGATATCACAAGGATTATAAGGAAATATTACGCACATCTTTATGCTTATAGATTACATCACTTAGATGAAATGCACAAAGTTTTTGAAAGTCACAAAGCTCACTGAAGAAGAAACAGGTAACCTGAAAAGTTCATATCAAAGAAATTGAACCTGTAGTTTTAAAACTTCATACGAAGAAACTGCTAGGCGCATATGGGTTCACTGTTGAAGCCTACAATCTAACAAAAAATAAGACCAATTCTGCTCAATCTTTACCAGAAAATTGAATGAGAGGGAATACTTCTCAACTCAATCTATGAGTCTGACATTATCCTAATACCAAAACTAGACAAGGACATTACAAGAAAATAAAACTATACAGCCCAAAATCCATTACAGATATAGTTGCAAACAAATTTAACAAAACTTTAGAAAATTCCATCCAATGATACATAAAAAAGATACATCATGACCAAGTGAGGTTTAACCCAGGAATGCATAGTTGGCTTAACATTCAAAAACCAATCAGTGTAATTCACCACGTTAACAGACTAAATAAAAAAAGAAAACTGCACATATATCCCAGAAGATGCAGAAAATTATTTGACCAAATCCAGCATCCATCCCTAATAAAAACTCACATCAGGGCTTCCCTGGTGGCGCAGTGGTTAATAATCCGCCTGCCAATGCAGGGAACACGGGTTCGAGCCCTGGTCCACGAAGTTCCCACATGACACGGAGCAACTAAGCCCGTGTGCCACAACTACTGAGCCTGCGCGCCACAACTACTGAAGCCCATGCACCTAGAGCCCGTGCTCCACAACAAGAGAAGCCACCGCAATGAAGCCCGCACATGGCAATGAAGAGTTGCCCCCGTTAACCGCAACTAGAGAAAAGCCCGCACACAGCAACAAAGACCCAACGCAGCCAAAAATAAAATAAATAAATTTACTAAAAAAACCAAACCACAACAACAAAAAAACTCACATAAAACTAGGAATAGAAGGGAACTTCTTTAGCCTTGAAAGGGAGCATCTACAAAACACCTATAGCTAACATCATACTTAATCATGATTGAACAGTTTCCCTAAAAGATCAGGAAGATGACAGTCATTTCTGCTCTTACCACTTCTATTCAACATTCTATTGGAGGTTTTAACCAATGGAATAAAACAAGAAAAAGAAACAAAACTCACCCAGATTAGAAAGGAATAAGCAAAACTTATTCACAGATGGCATGATTAGTGGCATCTACAAAAGAGCTACTAGAATGAATAAATGAGTTTAGAGAGTTTGCAGAATACAAGATCAATATACCAAAAACCCCAACTATGTGTCTAAATACTAGCAATGAACAACTGGAAACTGAAATAAATAAAATAAATGCCATACTCTCTTCATCAAAAAAAAAAAAAGAACTACAGAACAAGCAATCTGATTTTAAAATGGCCTTAGAACCTGAATGGACATTCTTTCAAAGAAGACATACAGATGGCCATCAGGTACATGAAAAGGTGCTCAATGTCACAAATCATCAGGGAAATGCGAATCAAAACCACGAAGAGATATTACCTCACACCTATAAAATGGTTGTCGTCAAAAAGATGAGATAACAGGTGTTGGTGAGTATGTAGAGAAAAGGGAACACTTGTGCACTGTTGGTGGGAAGGTAAACAACAACGTGGATGGATCTCAAAATAAATATGCTGAGTAAAAGAAGCCAGAAAATAAAGAGTACATACCATACGATTCAGCTTATACAAAGCCCCATAAAACGCACACTAATCTTTAGTGACAGAAAGCAGACAAGCAGTTGCCTGGGAGGGAGGAGAGGAGAGTTTATAAAGGGAAACAAGGAGATTCTGGGGGGTGATGGACTGTCCATTATCTTGATTGAGGTGATAGTTTCATGGATGGATATATACATAGGTCACATTGATCAAACTCTGCACTTCAGATATGTGCAGCTTATTTTAGGTCAAATATACCTTAATAAATTCATTAAGAACAATTTTTAAATGGCCCTCAAGTCAAGGACTGGGGTCCTGCTGCTGGAGTCTGAAGTCCTCAGCAGGCCTGGTTTGTGTGCTGCGTGGTCCTTAGCCCTTGTTTGCACGTTTGTATTGAGGGCATGAGGAGGCTCTCGCCTGATGGAAGGCAGGATGCCCCCCAAGTTCTCAAACTGCAGGGAGCAGCTGCCCTGCTCAGGAAACCTGGGCTCCTGGTTTTCCTTAGAGAGGGACTGATGAGCAGAATGTGCCAGAAACCCAAGGAGACTTGAGCCCTTTTCATCTGGGCAATGGTAGAAGCAACTGGTTGACCGTCCAGAGAAGACAACCTCAGGGAGTAGTTTTATCTGGCTCTGAACTGCCCAATGGTGAGAACCAGGACCGGGCCTGAGAACTACTGTGAGAGAATTATTTCACCTCAACCAAAGAAATCTCTCGTTAGTGGTTTCATCCCTCTGAGTGGCAGTAAGGTCTCCATCACCAGAGGCATTCCATTCTAGACTGGATAATGCCGGGTTAGGATTCTGTAGAAATCATGGGAACACTCTCAGGAAGTTGGGTTCCAGGACTTTGAGGGACCCTTCCAGCCCTTTAAATCTTTGATTTTCTACTTAAAATCTCCATGTATTCTGTGTGCTGTGGTTACTAGACAGGTTATTAGTACATTGACATTGGGAAGATTCCATAGGAAAGATTTGAAAGAAACACACACACACACACACACACACACACACACAGTCATTAAAAAGCCTCAACTTCAGGGAATTCCCTGGTGGTCCAGTGGTTAGGACTCCACGCTTCCACTGCAGGGGGTATGGGTTCAATACCTGGTCGGGAACTAAGATCCCACAAGCCATGTGGTGCGGCCAAAAAAAAAAAAAAGGCTTAACTTCAAAACTCACTTTGCTGAGTGTTAGCCCTCATCACACTGCCTTCCACTAGAATTCTGGAAAGTTATTCCGGAAGAGATGTACCTGCCTCTAAACCAGATCTGGGAGCCTGA
Organism: Neophocaena asiaeorientalis asiaeorientalis; assembly: GCF_003031525.2. Lineage (NCBI taxonomy): Eukaryota > Metazoa > Chordata > Mammalia > Artiodactyla > Phocoenidae > Neophocaena > Neophocaena asiaeorientalis. Next base: position 3,328,034 of record NW_020175079.1, read on the forward strand.
GGAGCAGATAACAGGAGTTGCTACCCCTATACCAGGAAGTACAGCAGGGGCTCTTCTCAAAGCTGTAATGGGAGACCAGCATTCCCAAGTAAACCAGCATTCTGATGCCCAGCCCAGCCCTCTGCTTCACGTGGCAGGAGAGGAATATTCAAGGGGACTCATAAAATGGAACCACTGCCCATCTCACGATGCTCAAAGCACCATGATGGCTATGACTCTTGAATGAAGCTTCCTGCAGATGTCTCCCCCCAGGGAAAGAGAGGGGAGGAAACTGATAGAAATTGATCATAAACAGGAACACAATTCTCTTAGTATTCCTTCAGAATTACTCAGTGTCTTTCAGCTCATTCTGGGAATCCACATATTTGTGATAAAACAGGACAGGTTCTCTCTCAAGGGGGAGCTTTGGTTTGCGCGGTCTGAGGAGAGGACAGAGACCAAATTCTCCAGCAGCACTCTCGTGTTTCCTTCTGTGGCAACAATGAGATGATTAGGTTCAGAGGGCTGTTGGGAATCAAATCAGAAAAACATCAAATAATTCTAGGGCATTTTATTTCCTCTAATTTCCATTTATACCTGAGAGGAAATGAACATCTTAACAGCCCAAGAGAGTGAAACTGTCACATGCCATCCCAAGCGTGGGAGAGAGAAACAAGCGGCTGAGTTGAGGGGGGCTGAGGGGTGGCAGGCTCCCTCCCGTGCAATCTGCAAACACCTTGTGACAGCCAAGGGGGCAGGCTAGCTCGTTGCAGGGAGGCTGGAAGGGGTTGTTCCACCGGAACCTGTGTCTCAACTTTCTGGGGGCAGCCTTGGGGGCCCCAAAGCTCACAAGTCACAGGGCCCTCCCCCAACCCTCCCCAGTTCGTTTGTCCAGCGCACAACTGGCTGCCGGAAGTCTGCCTTAGTTTCCCGGAAGGTCCTACTAGAAATCCAGCCCTGCTCCAATAAGGCAATGGCCCCTGCCCACTACTGCCACCCACCTTCCTCTGGGTTCTTTTCCAACTCTCCCTTCTCGTTCCAGGTGCTGGTGAGAGTCTGGCTAATAAGGGATGACCCTGAGATCACATTGTGGAGGTCTCTGTACCCCTATCCCGGGCTGTGTGCCCCCGGCCCCATCGGGCCTCCCTGGGTGTGATTCTGTTTCCCACGTCCTCTCAGGCTGCTGGCATTTCTTCACGTGCCATCCTTTGGGGCCAGGCTTGGGGGCTGCTTCTGGCTTCCCTCCTGTGATGGTTAATGTTATGTGTCCACTTGACTGGCCATAGGACGCCCAGGTGAAACGTTATTTCTGGGTGTCTCTATGAGGTTTCCTTTTTTTTTTTTTTTTTGGCCTCACCATGCGGCTTGTAGGATCTTATTTCCCCAACCAGGGATCGAACCCGGGCCCTGGCAATGGGAGCGCCAAGTCCTAACCACTGGACCACCAGGGAATGCCCCATAAGAGGTTGTTTCCAATGAGATTAGCATCTGCATCAGTGGACTCAATAAGGTAGATCCACCCTCCCCAGTGTGGGTTGGCATCATCCAAGCCATTGAGGGCCAGAAGGCGAGGAAGGAGGAATTCACCCCCTTTTGCTTTTCTGCCTCAGTGCTTCAGCTGGAGTATTTTATCTCATCTTCTCCTGACCTTGGACTGGGATTTACACCACTGGCTCCCGTGGTTTCTAGATCTTCAGACTCAGACTGAATTTTACCATCACTTTCCTGGGTCTCCAGCTTGCAGATGGCAGACTGTAGGACTTCTCAGGCCCCATAATTGCATGAACTAACTTCTTTTAACCAAAATGTCTAACCTCCTATTGATTCTCTTTTTCTTGAGAACCCTGACTGGTACACCTACCTCCCTACCATGCAGGCCCATGTTGCTGAGGCCCTCCTGTTGGGTCTCAAAGCCAAGTTCTCCAGACCAGGATGCACACACATGGCACAGATACACGTCATTGCTCCCATCTGCCCTGGTTTGGTTCTGAGTCAGGTGTAAGCATGGAAAGTTACCAGGACATTTATTTCCAAAGCCCAGCGTCGTATCTTCTCTTTTAAAAAATTCAGGTGGGGTGGGAGAGGGTTGGATCGGGAGTTTGGAATTAGCAGATGCAAACTGGTATATATAGAATGGATAAACAACAAGGTCCTGCTGTGTAGCACAGGGAACTATATTCAATATCCTGGGACAAACCATAATGGAAAAGAATATGAAAAAGAATGTACATATATATATGTATAACTGAGTCACTTTGCTGTATAGCAGTAATTAATGCATTGTAATTCAACTATACTTCAATAAAAAGTAAATTAAAAATAAATTAAAAAGATATTATTTAACAATAAAAGGATTATAAGAGGATAAAAATAAAAAGTTCAGGTGAAAAAAAAATTCTTGTGTTATCTCTTTGGTGAAATGAATTGACAACCAAAACTCAGGCTTCCATATAAGAAAGAGAGGATACACTTGCCAGATCCTGACAGAGTTATAAGCTGTTTGCACCGGTTTAGATGTAAGGACCTCAAAATACACGATTCATCAGAGCATCTGGGGTTGCCGGGTTCCAAGATGTAGGTGATCCTAGTGACACACAGGGCAGACTCCCAATCAAGACACATCCTCAGGCCGGCAGCGCTGCCCGCCCTCCGCTCCGGCGCTGCCCCTGCTCTGCTGCGCTCGGCCCCTCGCCGTCCCGCGGCTCTTCTGAGTGAAGGAATCACAGCCCTTTGAAGTTTTTAATGCAATCTGTTCCAGTGTTCTTTCACACGCATTGATTTCGTTGCTTTTTCATAATGTCTATTGAAAGCATCATAATCCTCGTGTTTTGTTATTGCTCCCGTGTAAAGTTCTTCTTAGTTCTGAACCATCTCACACATTTTATAAAGGCTTTGTCTGTTCACTCCGGAAAAAAAAAAAAAAAAAAAAAGACACATCCTCAGCAAAGTACCACCTGGAGGCGGTGGAGTGCAACTCAGCTGGATTTGGGGGAGCTCTTCTGGAGCCCCATATATGCCATTCCCTTGCAATGGAGCATGCTCTGAGTAATCTTTCCTCTCCTTCTCCTCCAGGGGCAGGAACGGCATTTCCTTATACTCGAGCAGACCCCCTTTGTCTTAGAACATTCCGCCTTCATCTTTACCTGAGATAATAAAGCTACAGAAGATAAGATGAGGTTTCTGAGGTCCAAGGAGGAATTGAAAATTGCCCCCCCAATCCTTTTGGAGGATTTTCCAGCTCCTGTCCCCGAATGTGTGTTGCTATGGTGATGGGAGGAATGGACGCTAAAACTGGGAGATGGTGACATCACAATGGGAAATGAAAGTTTTGAAGGTTTAATGAGTCTTCTCCAAAATGCACTCCTTTTAAAAAAGCAAGCTAGTAGGTGTCCCATGATCCAATGGGCTAGTAAGAAAATCTCCTTAGAGTTTTCAACATATAAATCTCTGTCTTCTCTGAGTGACCAAGAGCATCTGTATCAGTCCGTTTTTGCCCTGTCGTGCTGTAGCAATGGACGACTCCAAAATCGCAGGAGCTTATAACCACAAACTTCTGCTGCTTGGCTGAGGCTCTGGTCCAAGTGTCTTCACCATTCTAGGGAGGTGAGCAGAAGGGGACAGGCCATTTTCTTGGCAAAGGGGGAAGGAAAAGAGCGGGTAGAAACACTCACTGGTTCTTAAAACTTCTGCTGGGCCACGTTGGATGTCCTATCTGATCACATACCACTGGCCAAAGTAAGTCCAACAGCCCAGCCTGAAGCCAGCGGGACAGGAGGGGCGTCCACCCCTCCCATAGAGGAGGCACCAGGGAGGTTGCTGAAGTGATGGGCCCAGAGAGAGGCAGTGAATATGTGGACAGATCGTATAAACTACTGCAGCCCCCAGGCAGCCACAGTCACTTGAAAGGGGGCCCTGGTCTGCTGACACCGCATATCAGGGCAAAAGTATCAAAGGTACAAAATATTTTGAATCCACTGGAAGAAAACCGCGATATAGAAATTATGAGTCATTCAGAAATGTTCTTGTTGCAGATTGGTATACCTTAAAAGGAAAAACTGGTGCCGCTCAAACTCAGAAAACCACTTAGGGCCTTTCGAAAACCAAAAGAGGTGCCAAGGCATTTTGAAAGAGGCCATTAATAATAGACATGGCAAGTTACCCCTGACTTATTAAAAAAGAGAATGATTTTATAAATGAGGCCATTAGGAAGGATTTGTGAGATATTAGGGCTCTGAGAACTGCCTGAATAGGAGGGAAGGAGGACAGCTAGAAATCTGTTATCTGGTGAGTTTGCTAAAGGAAATAATGCCCGTGGTGATTCTTCGGCAGGCGATCATGGCTTCGCAAGGGGCCTGCCCAGAGCCGGGCACTGCCGAGGAAGGTGATGGCGCCTCAGACTCCCGCTGGGGGTCATGTCTGGGTGGGGGAGGGGAGGCAAACATTTAGATCAATAAAAGACAACCCATGGGCAATGGACAATATTAGAAGTATGTACAGGGGCTTCCCTGGTGGTCCAGTGGTTAAGACTCCACCCTTCAAATGCAGGGGGCATGGGTTCAATCCCTGGTTGGGGATCTAAGGTCCCACATGCTGCACGGCCCCCCCCCAAAAAGAATTGTGTACAAAGGGGCAGTTCCTTCGGGTGGGAGCACAGAGGGCCTCTGAGGGGCCCTACTACCTTGACCGTGTGTTGAAGGGACAGGCAAGCAGGAAAAGGCGGGGCTGGGAGGGGACTCAAGGTGAGGGAACCTCAAAGGCACTTGGATAAACAGGCATGTGGTTCAGAAGAGAACCCGGGGTTGGGGCCATCCACGTGGAAGTGATACAGACTCGAGAGGGCCAGGCGGGAAGGCTGAGGTCACAGGGTGTGGGGTGGAGAGGAACAGGGAGATGGAAAGCCAGGGCGAGAATCACCATGGCGGGCAGGAGGTGCCGGCAGGACGCCGGGAGGGGGAGGTGAGAGCGAAGTGGTCCTGGGACCAAAAGCTAGAGAGTCGGGCGGGATGAAGGGGGGCATCTGTTAGCTTTGAGGTTGAGGTATCACCGGGGACTTCGTTGAAGCTGATTTGGTGGTGTGGCTGGAGCAGACAACGCAGGGAACTAACTGGAGGTGAGAAAGGGGGTTTCTTCACCTTGCCTGACTTTGTATTCCTCAGGGGATGGGAAAAACGAAGCTTGATTTCACACAAAAATTTCCAGTTGTTGTTTAGGGGGAACATGAAACAATGAGGGATGGGGTCAGGGCTCATGAAATAGAAAACGTTTGAAAGCTTTTTAACCATAGAGGGAGGGCGGCGGGGGCCTCGGCACCCCCAGGAGAAAGGGGCCTGCCCTGCACACGCACAAATACCCCGATGCCTCTTTCCCCATCCCCACAGTGTGCAGATCCCACCGGGTCAGGGAAGTGGCCTGTTAATGAGATAAAATCTAAAAGCATTATACACACACACTTTATTTTATTGCTAGGCGTGTTTGTGTGAGGCAGTGATTTTGGGGGGCATTTTCTTATTTCCCAATAAAATTAAATAAACCCACATGAGCTTTGGTAAACAGAGCACAGTAAAATGAGTGTGCGGGGATGAGGGCTTGATGCAATTTTCTCTTACTGAAGTACGTTTTATTCCTCCCTTCATGCCCTGCCCTGCTGCAGACAGCATCGCTATTCCACCCCGCACAGTAGTATCTGTACCATGATGAATTGCAACAGCATCCCCTCCTCCTGGAACAATGGACTGACTCTTTCGGAGGGGATGCAGGGAAGAGTGGGACAGGATGCTGTCTGTGGCCAAAGAAATGACCAGTTTGAGATTCTGAGTCATGAACTGTCATAATTAGGAGGCAGGCAGAGTGCATGCTGCCGCTGCAGTTATTTGCTGCCTGTTCCCTGTGAAAGCTTTGGGAATTAAGATAATAGGCCTCTAAAACAAGAGCCGGGTAGGGCTCTACCTAACGGCCTGCACACAGCGTGTCAGCAGCAGACAGACCCAGACAGAGGCACCCAAGGCAAAGGAGCAAGAAAGAACCCAAGAAGAGGGTCCCCAGGCCCAGGGGAAGGTGTGTATGTCCCAAGGAGTGAAAGGTGGAGAGAGTTTTATCATCTGTACAGGCTCCAGCTGCAGCATGGATGCTCACGTAGCTGTGGGATGACACGGGCCTGCAGCATGGCAGCCCTGGGCTGCTGAGGTCACAGGAGCCACGGGGCTGGCTTGGAGTGAAAGGAGCCACAGAGGGAAGGCCCCAGAGAAATGGGAGAGAAGTTGCTGAGCCAGGCCTCACAGGAGATCTTCCTCCAACCAGACTCAGCAGGACAGAAGAGAAGGCCTCTCTGGGTCAGGGATATTACCAGGAGAGGTGGCAGCCAGGTGGCAGACAGTGGGCTTCTGCTAGTGATGTGCTACTAGATTAGCCAAGACTTTACTGCAACTGATAAAACCAGCTCCAATGAACCCAAGTGAAAGACATGACTTGTCGCTCCCCATAAGGGCGGCGCGTGGGGAAGCTGTGCAGAGGGACACCTGGATACAGGCATAGAGCCCTGGCAGGACACGGGCTCCGTCTCTCAGATCAGCCTCCGCAGGCTTGACTTGAAGAAATCCAGGGAAGGCCTTCCATCGGTCCCGCTCACGTCCGGACCCATCACCAGACCCAGGGGGCAGGCATAGCTACTGCCCTGGTTCAGGGTCATATGGCCAATCTCAGGGCCAGGAGGGGCAAGGGGAGACTAAGAGCATAGCCTCCACCAGACACTCCCCCATACAGTGGGTGAGGACCCGTGCATACCCCAAAAGTCAGGGTGTCACCGTGGGCTGAACAAAGAATAAATGCCCCACAGAGCAGCCCACACCACCCACTGCAGGTCTGAAGGACTTCACATCTCTCTGAATGAAGAGTTCCCGAGTGGAGTGAGCACTCATCACTGCTGCTCTCAGAACCACCAAATGGGCCGTGAGGCTCAGCTCTGATTAAGGGTGGCTCTCCTTCAGAGCCGGGGTGGTGGTGGAAGAGGTGGCGATCAGTAAAACAAAAGCGGGCTTTTTCAGAGCTCTGAATCTGCCCATGCTGCCCTTTGGCCGGAAATGGCCTTTACCTGCCTTCTTCCTCTGGTAAACTCCCATTCATCCTTGAAGACACAGTTCAAATGTCACCTCCTCCATGAAGCTCTCCATTCTCCAAGACAAAGCTAGTTTCTCAGTCCTACTCCCAGGTTCTAAGACTACTTTGCATTTAATTTGCTGATTTTTAACCTCTGGCTCATGAGTATTGCTTTTCTCCTAGACAGGGCAGGGACCGAGTCTTACGACGTGAAGCTCCTCTTCCAGCACCCAGAGCAAGAACCTGGCCCTCAGCAGGTGCTCCATACCTGTTTGGTGTGCTGGTGAACTACACCCACAAGATATATATTCTTTGCGGCAGGTGGAGCTGTTGTCCACCTTCTTCGCTCCTAATAGTACCTACCTTCCACACTAGAGACTGAAAATGCCAGATGCTTGTGCTCTCCACCTCCCTTGCAATTGGAGGTTGTCAACTGACCCATTTATGGTTAATAGACTTAAAGAGAAGTCTCTAAGGGGTTTTTCCCTTTTTGGTTAATAGAGCAACTCAATAGAGGAGAGCTCTCTTCCTCATCCATTTCCTTCCAGGCTTTGAACACAGCTGTGAGAGAATGTGATGCCTGGAACTTTGGCAGCCATTTTGAGACCATGGGGCAACAGTCCGAAAACAAAAATCAACATGTTCTAAAGGGTGTGGTGGAAAGCTTGGACACTGCCTGGGTCTTCGATTATTCATCCCTAGATTCAACCTGGAAACCACCTACTTCCAGATTGCTTATATGAGACAATAAAAATCCCTACTGTTTGAAACCACTAGCTCAAAACCACTAACTCTGTTACTGGTAGCAGAGAGCATGCTGACTGCTATATGCTTTCATGCCATGACAGCAGTTCGGGACTCTATAGTATAAACATCTTTTTCCGTCTAGTACCAGTTTAGAAAAATGAGAGGACAAAACCACCTAAAAATCAAACATGAAAATATTGCCCATGTTTTGTTACCAACTATCAATCATTTCAAGTAAAGTACAGAGTGATCAATAATGTTCTTTGGCTTGAGCATAAACCCAGAGGTCAGAACTCCTGAGCATGTGCGTCTAAGCCACTTGAACCTGCTCGGTATGGCTCCTGTCCTTTGGGGACCATCACAGCCAAGGCTCTGATCCTGAAGAAAGGGCGATACGAATAAGGATGCACTGCCACCAGGGTAATATCTTACTCAATAAGATGCTCAAAGTCTATGAGTTCTGGAAATGCGTTGAAAAGCTCTGTGCTAAGTTGCCTTGGGTGAAAAAACTTAAGGCCAATGTGTACTTTAACGAGCAAGCCAATGAAATCATCTGAATGAGGTTAACTGCAAACTCAAAAGTCTGAATTTAGAAGCTGAGCAGGAGCCGGTCAGGGGGATGGAGGAAAGGATGGGATTAGAGATGGAAGCAGCAGCACGAGCTATTCCACAGGACCGGTGGTGAGGTGTGTCAGGCTGAGGAGTGTGGACTTGACAACGGGCTTAAAGGAGGAATGGGAGGGTTTTGGAAGGGACATGGTCAGATGTGCATTCGAGAACTTTCACTCCAGCAGCCTGTCTGGTGGCTAGACAGAGGAGGGAGGCGGAGTTTGGGGTGAGGCAGGGAGTTACAGCTCTGACCAGTGCCTGCCATTTAACCCCCCAGCCTGGAGGCAGAGGTCCTGCACAGAGCCTGGCATGTAGTCAGGCAGGAAAGACAGGCCCAGGCCCAAGGACAGCCTCCTCGTGCATAGGTATTAGGCAGAAGGCAAAGGCACCTCCTTGGTTTGCACTTAATGAGGCCATGACGCGTGGAGGAATGGCATCTAAAACAGAACCTCTGTAGCATCTGCACAAGAAACTCTGACCATGGAAACCGTGGAGCATGTGCGGTAAAAATGCGCAGGTTGCTAATGACCCTGTACAACCTTCCACGTGTGGCCACTAGACTACTAAGGGACAGTTGAAGGGAAAACAGCTCTTAGAGCACATACGTGGTGGCTTCAGGAGACAAATGCGCTGATGCAACCTGGTGCAATCCAGGCCCCACCTCAACCCTCCCCTCAATGAATAGTCTACCCCTAATCAAAAGACCCCCATCCATTCAAAGGGGTAAAATAAGATAAAAGGGTGAATCAATTACCCTGCAGTGGACTTCCTGGTGGCACAGTGGTTAAGAATCCACCTCCCAATGCAGGGGACACGGGTCCGATCCCTGGTCCGGGACGATCCCACATGCTGCAGAGCAACTAAGCCTATGCGCCACAACTACTGAGCCTGCACTCTAGAGCCTCTGAGACACAACTACTGAGCCCGCGTGCCACAACTACTGAAACCCGCGAGCCACAACTACTGAGCCCACGAGCCACAACTACTGAGCCCATGTGCCACAACTACTGAAGCCCGCACTCCTAGAGCCCGTGCTCTGCAACAAGAGAAGCCACCGCAATGAAGAGTAGCCCTGGCTCACTGCAACTAGAGAAAGCCCGTGTGCACCAAGGAAGACCCAATGCAGCCAAAAATAAAAAGATAAATAAACGAACAAATATATTTAAAATAAATAAATAAATAACCCTGCAGTGCACCCCTCGCTCATGAGGACGCCCACATTCTTCTCTGTGTTCTTTGCCTCCATAACCTGCTTCTTTGTTTTCTTTGCTCCTCAGCCTCAGTGTGTGCTTGCGTGTGTGTGCGTGTGTGTGTGTGTGTTTCTTCTTTTGTGTTTTGTGTTCCTTGCCCCAATTCTTTTGGATGAGTTGAACAAGAGCCTGGAGTTTTGATAAGCTTTTCTGGTTATCAGTAGGAAGGGCTCTCAATAAACGGCCAGGTATTCCTTCTCTGATCATGTGTCCCCCCAGCACCATGTGCAGGCTGGGGGCTAAGGAGAGCACAGCCCCCAGAGGAACGCCGCTGGGTTCCATCTGCCACGCCAAACACTCCAACTCCAAAGATGCAGCACACGCTTGCCAGGAACCTGCTCCCGTGGCCTCAGAGCTGCGCCTTCCCCACCTGCGCTGCCCAGCAGACTCATGAGGCCTTGCTCTTCAGACCTGAACCCTAGTTCCCAGCCCCACACTGGGGCTCAGACTGTGGCACAAAGGCAGTGCTGACTTCTGGTCTCCTGGGAAGGGGCCGGGTCAGAGACTAGTCAGAGGAACCCAAGGTCCTGGCAAGAAATGTGCCAGGTGCCTTAAGGCCTTGCCCCCAGGGATCCCTATTCTGTGCGCGGCTGGTAAGTGGCAAGAGTTCCAAGGCCACCCCGCACCCTTCAGACACCACAACCTGACTGTAGGGCTCCCCCGCTCAAGCCAGATGTGCTGAACGCCCCCAGTGCAGTGCTTGGGTGAGCTGAACCCTGCTGGCATGATCTCATGAAGCCCCTTCTGCCCCACTGCTCCAGCGTGATGCTCCTGAGCCCTCCTCTCTGTGGCCTCACTTCCCCCTTCTCTGGGGGCAGATGGGGGGTGTGAACACGGTGAGACTGGTATTTCCTAATCCCTCCCTGAGCCGGGGGACACAGTGAGAGACATCCCAGGCCCTCTTCCTGCCTGAGTAGGGAGCAGATCAGGAAACTGCAGCTCCTCCTGGCAAGAGTGGGGAGGGGAGGGACCAGTTTCTGAAAAAAAAAAAAGTTCCCTTTTTCAACAGCCCAAGTGATTTTTTTCCCACTTCTTAGCCAGCGATCAGAGTACAAATCTAGTAGTCCTCAATGAGAGCCAGTTAATAGCTGCGCAATTAACTCACTTCCTCAATGAGAGAAAAGTGAAAGCGTTAGCTGGAGCTTCACAGGGTCTTGATGAGAATTCTCAGAAACTAGAGAAGGAATCACAAGATGTTTGCCTGCTCCGATTTTGCACAAATACATGCTCCTGTCTCACCCAGAAGTGGATAGCTTCCCTCACTGCCCGTTGCAAACATACCTGCCTTAGACTGAGGTCTGCGGCTACTACAAGTTCTCTTTCTCTAACATCTAAGCTGGAATTCTTGGAATCGGTGAGGAGAAATCTAAACACGCTAGGGTTCCTTCCAAACAAGAGGGTCTTTTTCTCCAGAAAAGGCAGTGAAATTTACAACACGGTACCAAACAGCTTCAAAACCTAGTCATGAGAGTAGCGTACTTTATTCATAATGAATGAAAGGAAATCAGTAAAGGACAAAAACACCAAGCAGGCTAAGAGCCAACAAGATTAGTCACTGCCGACTTAGATTAAATCAACGGTGCCCAGGGAGGGGTTCATCAATTTGTATTTAAATAAAAAGTGAGAAAAGCAACCCAGCAAAGAAAAACAAAAAAAGACGAATCTTTCAGCTGACAAAATATGCAGTTTTGAATATATTTAACTCCAACTATAGGCTGAATTCCAACTTCAGGATCTTATTTAAGGAAAAAGCTTAGAGTCTGATTCTACAAGGTAGAAAACACATTCCCTCATACCTTTTATTGTGCTAATTAAGATAATACATATCCATTTATATGTTGCTTCATACATAGGATTTTTATATAATTAAGGGGATAACTACGATTTTGTATTCTGTATTTTAAACTTAGCGTTATATCATAAACATCTTCTGTCATTAAAAACTTTCACTGGTGCGAGCACTGCACTACAAGTATTGATGAGGACCCCTATGCAAGGGATGTTTTGCTGTCATCCTCTTTGGCTCACTTCTCACTGGCCTCTGGAACTGTTCTCCAGTCTTTTCTTGATCTGTCCCCGCCCCCCAACTCCCCCAGGTTTCTGTGACTCCACAGGCCTGGTTACTCTAATGTCTCCCCTGTTGAAGATGTCAGGGGACTTCTTTCCCTGTCCCACCCCTACCTGCTAGAGTTCCTGGAGACATGGCCCCTCCTCCTCATTTTATACTCTCTCCGAAGACGACCTCCGCCCTCCTTAAGGCTCCAAGTATAACCTACACCATGATGATTCACACATTTCTTCCACCCCAGACCTGTATGCCTGACCGCTGGCTTGACCTTCCCCTTGGAAATTTTGGGCAGTTCCAAGCCTACCTGTCCACAAATGAACTCAGGATCTCCCGCAGGCCTGGCCCTCTTCCAGTCTCAGCCTACAGAGCACCACCATCCTCTCTACTGTTCTCAAGCCAGAAACCCAGGAGTCATCCTTGACGACTCATCCCTCCTGCCTGCCCACACTCCCCCACCCCCATCTAGCCAAATTGTGGCCAGATCCACCAGTGTTTCCTCCTAAGGTCTCTTTCAAATCTACCCACTGCCCTCCATTCCAACCACCAGGGTCAGCATGCAGGGGCGTGCGCTGCACAAATGCTACCACCCGGGCCATCACTTCTGGCCTGTTCTACAAGAACACCTACCAACTCATCCCCTTCCCTTTTGGTCTTTCCAGGCCATTATCTAACCCAAAGCTACAGTGATCTTAAGATGCACATCTAATCATGCTGTTCCTTTGCATAACTGCTCTTAGGGCTTAGACTGGCCTGCATCTCCCCGAGTCATCACTGTTATGTTCTCCTGGTTCCCCTGCGTGGCCTGGTCTTCTACATCTTCTGCAGCATTCTCCAGCCACTGAGGCCTTCCTACAGCTACTCAAATGTGCCACAACCCTCCCCCACGTGGCCTTTGAGCATGCTCAGTCCTCTACCTGCAGTGTTCTTCTTCCCCTGTCCTTAGATCTCTCACATTGCTTTTATATCTACAAGGGATTCTGAACGTGTGGTCTCTTAGCAGCATTTGCACAACCCAGAAACCTGTTAGAAAAGCAAATTCTTCTGCATTGCACACCTACTATATCAGAAACTCTGGAGTGGGGTCCACAAATATGTTTTAACAAGCCCTCCGAGTGACTCTGAAGCATGAGTAAGTTGGAAAGCCATTGGTCCAGAAAGGCCTTCGTCACCCAAGGTTTCTTCTGAGCTTTTTGTTTTATTTGACTCTTTTTGGTATTTAGTATAAAGACCAAAACTACATAATTTTTCTCCCAAATCTCCATTGATTTATCCTATATTCCTTATCTTATATCCTATACTGCTTTTCATAAACATTAAGGTTTGCCTCTGTGCTTTTTAAAAAAAAGCTTTATTGAGATATATTCCATATACCTTAAAATCCACTCATTTAAAGTGTATAGTTTTTAGTATATTCAGAAAGTTGTGCATTCATAGCTGATTTTAGCTATTTGCATCTTCCTGTTTTCTTGGTGAGTCTAGCTAAAGGTCTGCCAATTTTGTTGATTTTTTTAAAGAACCAACTTCCGGTTTCACTAATTTTTTCTTTTGCTTTTCTTTCCTTTCTCTTATTTATTTCTGCCCCTAGTGTTTATTGTTTTTTTCCTTTAGCTCACTTTGAGTTTAGTTGTTCTTTTTCTAGTTACTTAAGATGGAAGGTTATTAATTTGAGATGTATCTTCTTTTTAATGTAGGCATTTACAGTTATAAATTCCCTCTAAGCAGGGCTTCCCTGGTGGCGCAGTGGTTGAGAGTCCGCCTGCCGATGCAGGGGACACGGGTTCAGGTCCCGGTCTGGGAAGATCCCAAATGCCGCGGAGCGGCTGGGCCCGTGAGCCATGGCCCCTGAGCCTGCGCGTCCGGAGCCTGTGCTCCACAACGGGAGAGGCCACAACAGTGAGAGGCCCACGTAACCAAAGGAAAAAAAAAAAAAAAATTCCCTCTAAGCACTATATTAGCAGCATCCCATAAGTTTTGGTATGTTGTGTTTTCATTTTCATTCATCTCAAAAGTCTTTCCTAATTTCCCTGTGATTCCCTCTTTGACCCATTGTTTGTTTAGGACGTTGGTTAATTGCTATATATTTATGAATTTCCAAAATTTTCTTCTTTTGTTGATTTCTAATGATCTCTAATTTCATTCCATTGGTCAGAGACTATACTTTGCATAATTTCAATCCTTTTAAACTTACTGAGACTTGTTTTATGATCTTACATATGGTCTATACTGGAGAATGTTCCATGGCACTCGAGAATAATGTGTTGTTGGTGGAGCGTCCTATGGAGGCCTTCAGGTGTACTTGATTTATAGTGTTGCTCAAATCTCTTATTTCCTCTTTGGGCTTTGGCCTAGTTGCTCTATCCATTGTTGTAAGTGGGTTATGTAAGTCTCCAATTACTACTGATTCAACTCTGTCAGGTTTCACTTCACATATTTTGGGGCTCTGTTGTTAGTTAGGTCCACGCATGTTTAAAATCATTACATCTTTCTAGTAAGGTGTAATTATAAATAATTAAAATAATTACAATTTATCATTATAAAATGTCCCTTTTGTCCCCACTAACAATTTATTTTTGTCTTAAAGTCTATTTTTTTGATATTAGTAAAACCACTCTAGCTCTCTTTTGGTAACTGCTTCCATGGTATACCTTTCTCGATCCTTTCAGTCTTTGAATGTAAAGTGTGTCTATTGCGAACAGCATATAATTGGATTTAAAAGAAAAATACATTCTGCCTCTTTTGACTGGGGTATTTAATCTACTTACATAATATACTAACCCAATAAGGCAAGATTTGTGCCTGACATTTTTGCTATTTGTTTTTTGAATGTCTTAGATCTTTGTTGTTTTGTTACTGTTACTGTCTTCTAAATAGATATTTTCTAGTGTACCTTTTAAATTCTCATTTCTTTGTGATATTGTGATTTATAATAAGAAATATACATTATTTAAATATAAATATTAAATTATTAAATATACTTATTCTCTCCCAGTGCCTGGCATAGAGTTCCTAAAACCCTTGGAATTTCCTAAGCGATGACAACAACAACAACAACGTGTGTCTTTTGTTATGTTAATGAGGCGACTTTTGCAAAGCCCTTAGTAACCTAAGGAAGGGGACTCGTTGCCAGGGCCACCAACCAAGTGATTAGAGGGTTGGGAACTTTCAGAACCACCCCTGGACCTCTAGAGAGGGGAGAGGGGCTGGAGATTAAGGTCAATCACCAATGGCCAATGATTTAATCAATCGTGCCTATGTAATGAAGTCTCTATAAAAACCCAAAAGAAATCAGAAACTGACACACCAATGTAAAGCAATTATACTCCAATAAAGATGTAAAAAACAAAAAAAACCAAAAGGACTGGGTTTGAAGAGCTTCCAGATTGGTGAACACATGATCTGGAAGAGTGGCGTGCTTGCAAAAGGCATGGAAGCCCTATCTTCCTTCCCACGTACGTTGCCCTGTGTATCTCTTCCATCTGGCTGTTCCTGAGTTATATATACCCTTCTATAATAAACCAATAATCTAGTAAGTAAAATGTTTCTCTGAGTTGTGAGCCGCTTTAGCACATTTATCAAACCCACGGGAACCTCCAATCTACAGCTGGTTGGTCAGAAGCACAGGTGACAACCTGGACTTGTGACTGGCATCTGAAGTTGGGGGGCAGAGCACTTAACCTGTGGGATCTGATGCTATCTCCAGGTAGACAGTGTCAGAATTAAGCTAAACTGCAGGACACCCAGCTGGTGTTGGAGAAATGTTTGGTGGTGGTGGGGAAAATCCACACATTGAAACTGTGAGCAGAATCGTATTTTTTCTTACTATAACTTTCAAAATTTATTCTTAGTGGCTGCTCTTGGGATTACAATTAGCATCTTAAAAAAATCTGCTTTGGAAACATACCCACTTAATTTCAACAGTGGGTAGACAAGACTTGCTCCAATATACCTCTGTTCCCCTCACACTTCTTTCATGTCATTACTGTCACACAAATTACATCTTTATACATTCTAAGTCCATCAATACAGTTTTATAAATATTGCTTTACGCAGCTATCTTATAAAACAGATAGGAGAGTTACAAACAAAAGTACATTTATATTGTCTTCTATAAAACTTACGTAGTTACTTCCGCCAGTGCTGTCTATTTCTTCACGTGGTTTCAAGCCTAACGTACTTTCATTAAGCCCTGAGGACTCCTCCTCGTAGGCAGGTCTGCTGGTGATGAATTCTTTACTTCTTGCTTATCTGAAAATGTCTTAATTTCTTCTTTAATTTTGAAGGAAGATTAAGCTAGGCATAGAACTTTTGGTTGAAAGTCTCTTCTTCCAGCTCTTTTGAGATACCATTCCACTGTCTTTTGGCCGCCATGCTTTCTGATGAGAAGTAAACTGTTAATTTTATTAAGGTTCAGTAGTTTCTCTTAACAGATGATTTTCAGCTCATGGCAAAGCTTTGGTTAAACTGTCGGAGTTCTAAAATTCTTTGATTTTAGTTGTTTTGCCCATATTTTCACTGTTTTAGAGGGAGAGTGAGTTCACTGAGGTTCTCACTCTGTCATTTTGGAAGCTGATCTCTTGTTTCATGTTGTTTGAATTATTTTAGACAACATTCTTTAATATCTTGTAAAGCAATTTTCCTTGAATAATTATTTTTCTAGAATCTTGTAACTATTCTTACCTGGCTAGTTTTTCGGCAGAATTTTAGAATCGCTTGCTCAAACTCCAACAATAACTTCCACTGGACATCTAGAATGCTACTTTTCAAATAGCTCACCTTCTAAGAATATTCAAGCTTCCCCATCTCTTCTACTTTAATACTGCTCAGCAAACATTTAGTTTTTTTCATCCAGATTCCACTCTATTTTTTTCCCCTAGGCATTTAAAATTTTCTGCTGTGACTGTGAACTGGGATTAATATACCATGTTATTTTTTTTAAAATATAAAGCAAACACTTCCTGGGTGGCAGAGGGAGGAAAAACTGCTCATTTATGTGCCTAAAGTTAATGGAGTCAGGAGGGCTCATTCTGGTGGTGAGAGGCTTGCTTTTGTTTTTTTTCTTTGAAGCAACAGAATATCTTCGTTCAAATTAAATCTTGAGCAGAACCTCAATGCATAAAAAATAAAGGCAGCGTTGCCCGGTGTTAAAAGAGGTTGAGGGACGGTCCAAAGCCCAGCATGCACTGCCGCCTGCCCTGCTCCTTACGGCAGCCCCAGAGGGGTCTTCCTACAGCTGTGTGCCCAGTTAGCTGTCACAAACAGGAGCCCATCTGTGCGCTCCTTAGCATGAGATTTTGCTTTTTAATATTCTGCTCTAATTTAAGGTTTGAATAGAGATTTTCCATCTCTACTCAATGACTATTAACACATCTGAGCTTCAGTGAGCTCCTGCCTCACTGGCCTGGACCACTCCCATCTCTTGTCTGTCTCAGGGGTCAACAGGAGACTGAACGCATGCTTGAAGATGTGGTGACTTCAAGAACATCTGATTTCATCCTATGGCACAGAGAGACTCTATTACTTAGAAATAAATACAGTGCCCAGTTTTCAACTAAATGAGTAAGTAGATTATATTATTATGAACTTTACTTCAGCAGAGAATAGAGGAGGAATATAAGGAGGAGATGGGTCTGACAGGGCTTAGAACCACGGGACTAGAAGCATCTTTAAAATAAGCGCTCAAAAGAAAATGTGTGGTCCAAGTCTTCACAAAAGATATTTTACTAAAATTTTAGGATAAAGGAATTTTTTTAAATAACTACAATACTTCTTAAAAACTGAGTATTTAGTGATGTTTTCAACTAAGAAAAAACTTGAAACTTAAAGAACAGGTTGCAGAAAGTAGCTAGGGCTACAAGAGTGAAAGAAGATGGAAACCTGCTATATGTGTAGTGATGAGAGGCTTAAACACTTACTTTTCACACCAAAAACAAATTGTACTCATTGTTTCACTAATTTGTGAGACTAATTTGTGAGACTAATTATTCAGTGACATCATACAACAATTCCTCTTAGAGAAGAAGAGAGATTTTACTCTAATCCAGCTCACATACTACTTTCTATGGCAATCTGTATGGGAATGGAATGAGATCTAGTACAGTTTTAGATCCAAATCAGTTTCTAAAGAGTTGGTACTAAATGAATATTTAAAGAAATCTATGTAGTATTTAAAATAATTGAGAAAAAATACAATAATTGAGAATTATGACAAATTACTTTCAGGAAGTGTTATCTTAAGATGTAAGAAAGGGATGAAGATCTTAGAGGAAGCAGATACACTGACCTCAGGGTAGTACAACTGACAAAGGCCAACAGCCCATGACAGGGGAAAAGGACCAGAAATTCACTCTGCACGACACTCCCATGGTTGGCATTCTAGGCAGTCTTCCTAATTATAATTCAAAACTAATAAAGGTTGTGTACTTCCCCCTCAAAATGACTTTCTTTCAGAAGTAAACTCAGAAAAGGGACTGAGTTCTGGAAAGAGACAGTGAGGCTGAGTCCCAGGCACTCAAAGCGTGGCTGCTGTCTCCTGAGCCTAAGGATGTGACTTGCGTCCCCTTACACCCTTCTCTATGTGAAATATAATTTGTGTAATTTGTCCTTGGAAAAATCACAGTGGAGTCTGAGAACCTTCTGGGGTAATCAGTTTGTGTCCTTCAGTATCCTAAATTCAGATAATCTCAACATCCAGATATATCCTTTGATTTGTTCTTTCTCTGATATCTTGTGTCCTTGGGATCAAAGCCTCTTTCGCTGGCACCAAATAACGCCCAGTGAGGAGTTTTGGCCATGTAATCCTCGGCACTGAAAGTTTTGGATCCACCACTGTCTTCATATTCCTGGATGAGCTCCTGGAAGCGGCTGTAATCAATCCACGTCCACCATTCTCTGCCAATCTTAAACTGGCAAGAAAAAAAGTAGTCAGGTCAGAACTCAAAACACCCATAAAAAATGTCAAGTAAGCATCAAAAAATCAAAAATGAGCCTGATACTTTTCCCCTATCATGTTAAAGAAAATTCTTTTGCGCTCCAGACATCGTTCCGTATCAAAGCAGAATGTTCTATACACAGTCAAAGGAGAGTTTCTTTTCCCTTAGGACCACTTCCGTGCTGGACCCGGAAGACCCAGTCGCTGAATAAAGAATACATCCTAGAACTGAAAGTCAAGGATGTGTTTATCTTGAGCAGTATCACTGGAAGGAGATTAATGAAGTTTTCGGCATTATCATGTGTCAAGCTAATTCAGATTCCTCTTGTTGCCAGTTTTCCCTGGTATGAATTTTCATGCTTGTGTTAGCAGCACCTAGTGGAATCCCTTTATTACTAAATTTTGCTTGAGTTATTAGTGAAGCTTTAATTGATGACTTTCTAATTCTGAAACGCTAACTTAATGACTCAAACTAGCCCTTTTAGCCTAACGTGAATACAATATCTCATTAACGGAAAGCCCTGTTAAGAATTTCAATTCAATAAAGGGGAATAATCCAATTTGTACTCTTTTAAGAAAATTGCTTCTCAAAAGTCACTGTAGAATAATGATCACGAATGAAGAAAAGACAATGTAAGTTGAGGAGGCTGTGAAGGAACTACAAATTGAACTGTGAAGGCTTTTAATTCAAAGCAACCACTTGGCATTCAATCGTGTAAATGTATAATACGTTGATATTTGAGTTATAAATGGACAAATCTTTGTTATGCCACCGTTTTTAAAAAAAAACTGATTATGAACCAAGGTAAGTAACAATTTCATGTCCTAGCTGAGAAAAATATTGAAAATATTTAGGTTCCTGGATTTAGAATATTAAAATATGCTGTATTTAAATAACATCTAATTTTTTACCCAACAGCTAGGCGCTTTCTAAGGGAAAAGATGCCACATAAATGGGAAAGTTTAGTCTACCTATGAATCATGAAAAATTTTCTTCTAATAAGACCATTCCTTGAAAAGTTGCCCTAAGAGCTCTATGAATTCTACCACTCAACATGTAAAATCCACATTCCCCACCATTTTCCCTCTCAAGGCTGACTGCTCTCAAATGTTCTCTACCACTAGGAAAGTAATCACTGTCATCCCCGGGTGCTGAACCTCAAAACTAGAGTCCAAGGTGCCCCTCCTTTCCCTGGCCGCTTACACCCCAAATATGGTCAGGCCTTATCAATTCTTCCTTAGCTGTACTTCCATGGCCACATCCTGCCACTGCCTTAAGGCAGGGCCTCACTTCTAGAAGTCGGCAACAGTCTGCCGGCTGACTGACTGTCTGATTCCAGTTTGGGCTGCTTCCAGCTTCTGCAGGCTGCAGTAGATGGCTATGCCTACAGCAGAATAGAGCGCCACCACCTAGGACATGCCGTCTAAACGTCACATCTCCAACTGGAGGCCGCTCATGAGCTACCCGCCCCCTCTGGTGACTCCTATGTCGTTACCTCTGTCTGATTAACACCTCCTACTTAAGCCTCAAATCTCTTCATAAATGTTCTTTGCTCTGGGAAGTCCTCCTGAATCCCCGTAGACGACCGTGACAGTCCCCTGCCACAGGCCTTCACTGCACCCTGAACTCGCCCAACAAGAGCACGTTATACTTGCTTCCGTAGCCACTTCCCCCGTTCCCCCTGCATCCTGCCAAGACTGCTGGTTTCATGACTATTCCTGACGTATTATAACCTCTTCCCCCTTACCTCTCTTAATAAAGCTAGAAGTCCATACAATGAAAACATTTCCACCTGTTCTGACATCTCGAGAGACAGGATGGAACTGTGTTGCTCTTGGCTCCATAGAATAGTGTGGACTCTGTTCACAGTGCACTCACGATAGAGGGCACAACGTTCACACGTGACTGGAAGTGGGCTTACTTCCCAACCAGTGCAGGATTAAACATGTCATTAACTCGGATGACAGTAAAACAAGGCTGATAACAATGCCTACCTTTTATTCCTCCCTCCTACTAACATTTATGGAGTGCCAACTATGGACTTGGCCCAGTCACAGACAATTAAAAACTAGTTATAATATAACATGGTGTGTGCAGTGAGTGCACTCTGGGAATGCACAGAAAGGTAATAAACCACAGCCAGGCCCCAGGAGTTTGGCCCCGCTAAGAGTCCTCCTGGGGGTTCCCTGCTTCGCTTGCCGAGTTAAACAGATACCATGTTCTCCTCTTCCCTGTGTCTTTCCATTTTTGGGTTCAGAGCTCTAGGTCTGAACTCTGAACCCTCAGTGTCCACAATTCTGGTCTTCCTTTTCCCTCAAACTCTGACGAGAATCACTTGCCATGGATATTACAAGAGGAACTAAAAGATTAGCTTGGACTACAGCAATAGAGTTAAAATCTCTTTTCTTTGCCACAACCTACAGTAAGAAACATATTTTACATCTTGATCTAGTATACACATTCACATACACATACTCTGGAAACACAACTTTCACAAAACTACAGGCAACGTATTTCATTAAAAACTGCCAGCTGCAACCCACTGCACTGATTTCCTAACTCCTGACGCAGCCTGAAGATCTGGGCTCCTAACTACAGAGCTCTACCCTGGCTTAAACCTAATGCAGCCTGAAGATCTGGGCTCCTAACTACAGAGCTCTACCCTGGCTTAAAACAGAAGAAATTAGTTGCATGGATATGACAACTATAAGCTAATATCTGTCAACTGACAACTCGGACTGCCAATGTCTAAAAAAACAAACTAGAAGACCAAGTAAATGTGACAGAAGGCTGGTGTATCAGTTTGCCTGGCTGCATAACAAAATACCATAGACTGGGTGTCTTAAACCACAAAAGTTAATTTTCTCACGGTTCTCGATGCTAGAAGCCTAAGGTGAAGGTTCCAGCAGACAGCCCCCTTCTCACTTTGGCTTCGCGTGGCATCTTCTCAGTATGTGCACAAGCAGAGGATGCCAGTGGGGGCGCTCTGGTGTCTACTTATAAGGGCACCAACCCCATCAGATCAGGGCCTCACCGTATGACCTCATTTAACCTTCACTGCTGCCTTAGAGACCCCATCCCAAATATGGCCATACTGGTTGGCGGGGTGGGGTGGGGTGGTTAAGACTTCAACATAGGAATTTTGAAGGGACATATACCTTCAGTCTATAACTGTAGGTTACTCTCAAATTAACGCTGAGCTATAAAACCCCTAAGACAAAACTGCATCCACACATACCCCCCTCTCAAGACAATGTGAGAATAATCGCGTTGAATAAAAGCTCAGAAAAAATCAAAATATTCCACGCAAAAGGCAGAAGCTAAAAGGGCAAACTAGTATGATTGGCACAAAAATAAAGCTGAAAGTTGGAGCTGCATAAACAGAGGAATGAAACCCCAAATCACAAAATTTGAGGTTAAGTATGCTGAGACATGAGGTCACTCTGCTTCAAGAATTCCTCAAATCCAACAGTAAGGGAAGAGGAAATCTATGCAGAATTACAAATAAACTCAAAAGGTCACAGATGATCTCAAAAATACACCACAAGCGCAATATGGTCTGGCCTGACTAGACGATGCCAGGCTGCTGAGAATGTGTGTGTGGTCTTGCTGGCCAGAACGGCCAGTTCTACAGGCTCCCACCACCTAGAACAATCAAACTGTGGTACAAAGGGCCCTGTTCTCATTACTTCCATATCTTTCACACTAGGAAAATTTCATTAAACAGAATGATGACAAATAGGTCCTTTATTATTTTAAATGTTCAATAAGGTTCTATTAAAGATGTCAGATTAAACACAGGCATTTGCTTCATTTCTTCTTAAAATCTCACTAAAATTACTGTAAAGGTATTTCTAAAAGATATGTAACTTATAAAAACAAAGAGGTCAGGAGAGGAGAAAACAGTATCAAACTTTTAGAAGCTTAAAAGATGACAGATAAGCAATAACTGGCTTAGCAGACCCAAGAGAGCTGAATCCTAAACCAGCAAACAGAAAAATCCAAGATTCAACCCAATTTATGCTTCAGAATTCCCCAAAGGCCCCAAACTGGTAGCGCCAGTCACCCCTGGAAGTGGGGCAGAAGAGGCCCCAACTCCCCCCACCCCACCAAAAAAAGAGCCCAAAGACTGGTTTACATTCTGACTAAGAAATTGTTAGAATCTCAACTTTCTGACCCCCTGGACATACACACAGCTGAGCACCTACCCAACCCACCCACCCCACTCCCCAACAGAAGACAAGAGGTTTATTCTAGGAAGACAATAAAACAGAAAATCTATGGACTATGGGACAGCAGGTACAGCGGAGAACAGGGCTGTCACACTGAAAATGAGAGATCAGAACAGCCCTACTCCCTGCTTCCTGACCCTTGGTGGCCATGAAGACTTCTTGGGTTCCCTCAGGAAATGGCCCAGGTAGATTTCTCTAAGATAAAGTCAAGCCCAGTCTACACACTTAGGATTCTCAGTACTCTTTTTAGTCTCACACTTAAATATGAGCAGACAACTGACGATCATCTGAGGAAAACTTCTAACATGGAAGAGAGATAAAATAAACAAAAAGAAAAGAGTAACAGAGTAAACAGAGCCTAGGGTAGGGAGGAAATGACAAAACAAAATAAAAATCCAAACAACTAAACTAAAACAATTATCCTCAGAGAAATGAGAGATTACTGTATTCATTTTAAAAAGTTACACTATAAAAAGAAACACTCAAAGAATGAAAAAGACTTTAGATGTTAAAATGATAGAAATGGAAATGAAAGATTCTTGAGAAAGTTAAGAAGTAATATTTTAAACATTTCCTAGAATGTAGAATAAAAAAGAAAGATAGAAAATAGGAGAGAAATATAAAAGAAAATTTAAGGACTGGCCCAAGAGACCCAATTTTTAAATAATAGGAGTTCCTAAAAGAAAGGAAAAGAAACAGGATAGAGGTACCTCAATGAAATAATTCTGGAAAAAATTTGAGAAGTGAAGGCCATGAGTTTCCAGACTGAAGGGGTCCATAATGGATGAAAATAGACATACTGTCTGAGGTCCATCTCAGTGAAATTTCACGGAGGGAAAACAATGGAGACAAAGGGAAATCTAACAAGGAAAAATGGTCCTGTACAAAGGATCAAGAATCAGAAGGCCTTCAGAGTTCTCAACAGCTACACTGAAAACTTAAAGACAGGGCTCCAATTGCACAGGGAAAATAATTTCCAATCTAGAATTCTATATCCAGCAAAACTATCAATCACATGTGTAGGGAGAATAAAAATATTTTTAGAAATTCAAAGTCTCAATAAATTGCACCTCCCACATACCCTTTCTCAGGAATCTTCTGGAGGATGCTTCACCTGAATGAGGGAGTAAATTAAAAATAGACCTGAAAAAACAGGAACAAGATACCCCACACAGGAGAAAGCTAAAAGAAACCCCAGTAGGACAGCGGTGTGTCCAACGTAGGTGGGTCAGAAAGTGCCCCTGGAGAGACTCCTTTAAAAAGATGAACCTGATAGAAAATTCAACACATCTGAAAGTCTGAAAGGAGAAACAGATGATGGCAGAGAGTTCAAGAGTTGATTTAGCTCAAGAACATAGAACAGACAAAAAAAAAAAAAAAAAAAAAAAAAAAAAAAAAAAGACAAATATTAACTCCGGGAAAACCAAAAAGTTGTGCCAGAAACAAATGGCAATCATAAAAGATTGCACTGCTCAACAGTGAATACTATTCATATGGTCATAATAACGCATAAAATTATGGCATATGTATGCTGGGAAGGTGGGAGAATAGGAAGTGTGTGATGAGAAAAGGTAGAAGAAAATTTAACCCTCATCTTCCATAATACAAAGTAAAGACATAATGAGCAAACAGAGAAAAGCAAAAAATCATCACTGTAGGTATTCTGTACAAATATTCTTCCACATGATACTGTAGTATTCTTTATTAAAAAATCAAATGATCAGCACCTTTAGGGAAGATCCTTTATTATATGTTATATATATATATATATATAATCCTATAATATAATCCTATATTATATGAAGATGCTTTATATATGTCACTTTATTTAGCTACCACAGTAACGTTGTAAACAGAGTTACCCCTATTTTGCAGATAAGAAAAATGAAAAACAGTGAGGCTGGGATCTGAAAACAGATATACCAGTACAAAGTTCAGGAGTTTCCCCAAGACCACTCCCAATTCTGCCACCAATTGCAAATTTAGGGGTTCCCAAGCTCACCTTCACGTTTGACAATTCACTACAAGGACCCACAGAATTCACCGAAAGCTGTTATACTCATAGTATGGCTTATTACAGCCTAAGGATAGGGATTACAATCAGCCATGGGAAGAGGCACACGGGCAGAGCCTAGAAGAGTTCCAAGCAAGGAGCTTCCCGACGTTCCCCCCAGTAGAGTCCTGGAACATGCTACCTTCACCCAGAACGATGTCTGACAACAGGCGTGGAGTACCACCAACCTGGGGAGCTCACCTGAGCCTTGGTGTCCAGGGATTTTAATGGCGTTTGTGCACCTAGACTTAGCTGCTTGCTGAGTGGCTGACCTTAGTTTCCAGCCTCTCTGGAGGTTGAGCAGGTCCTGTGGAGACCAAAGCCCCACCCCAAACCACATTCTCAGCATAGACGATCTAGTGTGACCCAATGTGCCTCCAGATGAGCAAAGACACTCTTGTCAGGCAGGACATTCCAAGAGCTTAGAAATCACCTCCTGGAAGCTGAGGACAAATGTCAGCCCTTTCTTTCGGTAAAATTAATCCTTTATTGGATAACCAGACCTCAAAGTCCACATATAGAGAACAAAGTAGAATAATACAAAAATAAGAATCATACATACCATTTTCATTTTCATACTCTTAAGAAGAATTTATGTGATCTTAATATCAATTATTTAGTAGTTGGCTCCTCCAAACATACAGTAATACTTAGGAACCACACAACTAGAAAAGCACTGGTTAAAGGATGGAACAGGAGCGCTGCCAGACCTTCTCAGAACTCAGAAGTTAACTGGGAAGGAGTAGAGGGAGTCCTAAGGTAGTTACAGGGAGAGTGACTTTGGAATACAAAAAAAAGAGTGCTACACTGAATTTCCAAGGTTTATGAATTTTGTTCTCACCTGTTGTAGCTACAACTGCATTGTTTGTTCTTTGGGTAAGAGGAGGCAAAGATCCCAAAGACAGACTTCAAAGTGCACCAGACTGCCTGTGACAGTGAGATGTTGAGAAGAGTTGCCCCCTTTTTCTGAGTTTACTGGTGATAAGTAGCATTCCCATGGCACAGCTGCCTGGGGAACCATTTTGAGAGGCAAAACTACAACAATGCCATTGAATTCTAGATATATCTAAGTGCAATTAAAAATTTTTTATCTGGAAACTCAGTTTCTGGAGTTTCAATCTTAATCCCCCATCCTGTTGGAGTAGCGCTAAGTCCTCTCAGTAGTGTCACCAAATTGCCAATTTTCTCTGACATTTTTCTGAAAGTAATTACTGGGAACAATCAGGTCTCTGATAAGAATGAGTTCCACATGTAACACAGAGGGGAAAATATTCAGTTAGTAGAGTTTGTTAGGAAAACACTGCATGAAACCCTAATGGAGACATACAGTTCCCTTCTTATTCCAACAGGGGAAGGTGTGGGAGGTGTCACTTTTTTTCATTCCCTCCCTTTACAGATTGTGAGTTTATATATCCAAGAGGGAGGCCTCTGTGATCAGTGCTTAATTACCTACAGGGCCTCAAATTCGGCAAAAACTTTCTCAGTGTTGATGATCGTGGTGAAGATTAAGGAGATGCTGCTTGGTGAACATGGGATGGGAAACTGCACCTTGTTTTCAAGGGACATTTCCCTTTCTCCACCGTGCCTGACTGCTCTGTAGCATTTGAGAGATGGTATAATGTAGTGATCCAAAGTAGTCTTTGAATTTTGAAAGATATGGAATTGAATTCTAACTATGCCCTATTTGTCCCTGGAGAAGATCTGTACTCTCTGGGCCTGAGATTCTTCCTTTGGAACATGAGGAAAAATAATATTTATGACTCATAAGACTTTTTTAAGGATTAAATGAATTAATGCATGCATAGTGTTATCAAAGTGACCTTAATAAATGTTACTGGTTGTTGAGTTTAACAGCAGACACTAAAACTAAGGAATAACACCAGACATCTCACTGATGATGAAAGATACTAGAAGATAATGAAAAGATTATGCTGGAAAACAACAAAATGATACCTTCAAAGTGCTGGAAGGAAATACCTCAGCTTAGAGTTTTCTACTCTGATAATTTATCATTCAAGAGCAAAAGTGAAATAAAGATGTTTCAGAGGAAAAAAAGACTAAGTTTACCACTTACGTCATCAAGAAGGAAACGGAACCCAGCAGGAACAACTGGGATGCAAGTGAGATTTACATGGATCCATCAAAACATGTATTAATTGCAGGAAAGAGTACTGGAAAGTCCCTGTAATTGTGCTGAAGGAGGACAGCAATGTCAATTAACTTCAGAATTAAACTAAGTAAAAACTTTTTTTTTTTTTTTGCCGTATGCGGGCCTCTCACTGTTGTGGCCTCTCCCGCTGCGGAGTACAGGCTCCGGACGCACAGGCTCAGCGGCCCTGGCTCACGGGCCCAGCCATTCTGTGGCATGTGGAATCCTCCTGGACCAGGGCACGAACCCGTGTCCCCTGCATCGGCAGGCGGACTCTCAACCACTGTGCCACCAGGGAAGCCCTAAGTAAAAACTTTTAAAATATAAGAGTACAGGATTCTGGGAAGGTGGTGCAGCAGGAAGCATTAGGAAGACTTCTCTCAACCCAGACAAAAATTATACTGGCAGAATCTTGCCTGACATAAATATTTTGGAACTCTGAAGTCTACTGAAGGTTTGCAACTTTGAGGGGAAGGTTTGAACTGTAAATTGTAGTTAATTTCAGTTTAGACAGGCAGTAGCTACCCACCCCTCACTCCCCATGCCCACAGCAGGCGGCTGTAAACATGTTCCTGGAGCAGCCTGCATGCAGCCTGTGGGAGACAGGGTGGGCACTGAGGACCCTGTCCTCCAAACACTGGGGATCTGTCTTCTGACCATCAACTGCTGCTTCTGATCTCAGAGGTGTAAATAGATTAAATTCTGCAATCAAAAAACAGAGATTGGAAAAACGGATTAAAAAACCCGTAATCCAGGGCTTCCCTGGTGGCGCAGTGGTTGAGAGTCTGCCTGCCGATGCATGGAACGCAGGTTCGTGCCCCGGTCCAGGAAGAGCCCACATGCCGCAGAGTGGCTGGGCCCGTGAGCCAGGGCCGCTGAGCCTGTGCGTACGGAGCCTGTGTTCCGCAACGGGAGAGGCCACAACAGTGAGAGGCCCGCGTACCGCAAAAAACAAACAAAAAAACCCATAATCCAACTATATGCTGTTTACGAGTGCTGTACTTTATGTCCAGTGACAAAATAGGTTGAAAGTGAAAGGATGAAAAAAGATATTCCATGCAAATAGTAACCAAAAGGAGAAGTGGCTATAATAATATCACACAAAATAGACATCAAATCAAAAAGAGACAAAGAAGGACATTATATATCAGTAAAAGGTTCAGTACAGCAAGACAATACAACAATTATAAACATTTATGTACCTGATCACAGATCATCAAAATATATGAAGCAGATATTGACAGAATTGAAGGGAGGAATAGACAGTTCTATAACAATAGTTGGAGACTTAAATATCTCATACTCAATAATGGATAGAACAACCAAACAGAAGATAACTACAGTAACAAAGGACTTGAACAACACAATAAATCAACTAGATCAACAGACATACATATATAAAAGTCCTAGCCAGAGCAATTAGACAAGAAAAAGGAAAAAAAGCATCCAAATAAGAAATGAAGAAGTAAAATTATCTCTGTTCAAAGACAATATGGTTTTATACATAAGCAAGCCTTCTCTTGAGAATCTGGCACTTGAGACTGAACCAAGTGGTGGTGGATGCTTGAGCTAAATTGGGGCTACAGCAGCCATAACAAGTGGTTTGAAAATGAAGAAGCAAAAGAAGCCATGAGAGAGGAAGGGAGGAAGGGAATAATGTCCTTTGTTATCTTCTAGAAATTTTATAGAGTTATAGTTTATGTTTAAGTCTAAGGTACATTTTGAAAGTTGTAAGATCATCTCAAAAGACACAGAAAAAGCATCTGATAAAATTCAACATCCGTTCATGATAGAAACTCTTAATAAATTAGGCAGGGAAGAAACATATCTCAACATAATAAAGGCTGTGTAAGACAAGCCCATACTCAATGTAAAAGGCAGACAGCTTTTCCTCTACGATCAGGAACAAAACAAGGATGCGCATTCTCACCACTCGTACTCAGCCCAGTACCAGAAGCCTTAGGTAGAGCAACCACGCAAGAAAAAAATAAAATTAAAGGTCTCAGAATTGGAAAGGAAGATGTAAAACTGCCTCTATTTGCTGACGACATGAACCATGAAAGAAAAATTGATAACTTTATTAAAATGAGAAACATTTGCTCTGAGAAAGGCACAGGTAAGAGAATGAAGAATCGAGTCACGTAGACTGGGAGAAAATATTTGCAAAACATATCTGATAAATGACTTGTATTCAAAATATCTTTTAAAAACTCTTACAACTCAACAATAACAAAACAACCAATCCAACTAAATAAATGGGCAAAAGATCTGACCTCCTTACCAAAGATGTACAGATGGCAAACAAGCATTAAGAAAAATATGTTCACTCATGTTTCCATGCCATTATACGCTTTTCAAAACCTACAGAACTTTATAACACAAATACTGAACCTTAAAGTATGCAAGTTTAAAAAGTCATTTAGGAGGTCAGGGGAACCCAGGAAGAGGAGCAGACTGTGACAAGAGAGTCTACTAAATTACAAATGTGTGAAATAACTTCAGTGAAGGGGAGGGGGTGGAAAGGGCACTGACCTAAGTAATTTTAAAAGTAAGTGGAGCCTGTAAGACTAAAGGCAAAAGAAACTAAGCATAAACACTGTATTCTAGGGTTAAAAATTCTGATACTGCTATATATTTTATGTATACTGGAATTGAACAATTAAGTAAACAGATGACTGGTAATAGGAGCTAGGATTAGAGTCTCACTGTTGGAGTGTGAATTTATAAATAAGCAAGGAGAGGAGACTAGGATGAGTCATGTGGTAACAGATTAGAGTCTGAGACATCAGTATGTTTAGCTTAATATAGATACAAATGGTACATATAGAAATATTTACCTACACGTGTATATACGAAGGTTAGGATTGATATATACACATAAATTTCTTTGCTCTGTCATCTAAGAGGGCCTAAAACAAACAACACCCTAGTAGCAACGAGCACACCTTCACCCAGATCTTGGTTTCTAACACCATTCTCCGATAAAGAAACCACAGATCCTGAGAGAAATGGCTGATTCTAGGACTGGGGCAGGAAATATACAAGATAAGCCTGGAGCTTCTTGTGGTGCCAGAAAGAAAAGAGCTCAAAATGAACAAACCCCGCCCTCCCCAAATACACACATTGATGGGGGTATGTAAAAGAAACACAGGAGCCAACTAAAAGAGCTCTTAATGGACAAAGCTAGCATAGTTTGGGCAAAAGTAATAAAGATGAATTGGATTATAACCCAAAGTTATAAAATAAATATCCATGAGCCTATATTGATATAAAAATGATTGAATAAATTAATAAATCGGAAGAAGAGACAAAGCTGTGCAGAAGAATTCCAAATAATTTGTGCAGATATTCCACCCTCAAGGATGTGGAGTATAACTCTCACTCCTTAGATATGTGCTGAATATACACTTCTCCTGAAGCAGAGGGGAAGGAAGGATTTTCCTACAGAAAGGGAGAGGGGAAAACAAACACTGACAAACACTACCACAGCTTGCTGATCAAGGTCAAAATCAAGGGAGCTTGATATGATGTGATGAAAATGGCCCTCTACCTCTGTGATCTTCCTCCTAAAAACCCATAACACAAGTCTCATGAGAAAAAGGTTGGACAAATTCCAGTAGTGGTGCATCCTACAAAATACCTCCTGACTACTCCTCAAAGTTATGGGACCCTAGAACAGAAAAAGGCCATTAAGTGAGACCTAAGGAAATCTAAATTATGGACTTCAGTGAATAATAATGTATCAATATTAGTTTATTGATTGTAACACATGTGCTATATACCAATGTAAGATGTTAATAATAGGCCAATCCAGGGCATACAGTAACCCTCTGTACTATCTTCTCAATTTTTCTGTAAATCTCAAACTGTACTAAAACATAAAGTTTATTTTAAAATAATAAGGAATTAAGTTTAAAAACAATGCTATGTGGATTCTGCAAGCCATGCATATAACCTACCACTTGGTTTCCACAGACAGTGAACCACTATAATTGGACATTACCAATATGTAGAAAGGACTTCACATTTCTGAACTCAAATGATCAAAGTATATCAGATTCATCATGGTCTTACTAGTTTGCGGACTGACAGGACCACAGTTACATTTAAGCTGCTAGGCTGGAAACCCAGAAACAGAGGGCTGACTGTACCTCCTTCTCCCAGCCAGCCCCTCCAAATCACACAGAGAGACCGACCCTCCACTCACCAACTATCTGTAGTCATCTCTCTGTCCCTCTAGCTCAACCCTGGAACTGGAATATGCTGACTTATTTATCTCAATATGAGTCTTTTTTATATTTCCTTTGTTCAAAGTCAGAGACGCTCACTGAACTTTCTACTCCCATCTACTCTTCCACCCACTTAAAAAACCTACTTCTTATCAACAGCAGAAACTCCGTTATGTTTCTGTTTAGTCTGAACATCACTTCTAAATAACAAAACTGTTCTACACAGATATTAAAAAGTAATCATCCATTAAAAAAATATTCCACTATTAGAATTCAGAAATGCTTTGCCTGTGGTGTAGCATATGGCAATGAAAAGATCACACTGCACTGCAAATGACCACAGAGTATTCTGGGAATGGATAGAGTAATACAAATTATAATAAACTCTCCAGAGGCTAATTCATGTTGTGAAAACCTTGCAAATTTAATGCAGGACCTTTAAAGGTCAACTAAATATAGTCAATCCATGCTTGGGGTCTCTCTAGAATTTATTTATTTATTTATTTATTCATTCATTCATTCATTTACAATTCACCTTACATTTTGAGCTATCCTGGTTCAGAGAGAATTTCAAATTTTTGAAAGGCCACAGTTTGGGGATTTTAAATGCTGCACTTTCTGGCAATGTTCTTATTTTTACTAGCCCACTTTACTAGAATCAAAAAAGTACAGTACAGTAGGCAGGAGAGACTTTCAAAAGCATGAATGGGCATCAGTTTCCTGCTGCAGAAAAAACAGAGGAATGATGAATGAGAAAACAACTGGATTTGACAACTAGCAGGTTACTGATGACCTATAAAATAGCAAACTCAACAGTAAATATTCATTGAATAAATGAATGAGTAAATAAATAAGGAAGAAGGTAAATAATTACCAAAATTAGCAAGGAAGATGGAACAATGTCTCTGATTTCAGAAGGCAAGACAATGAATAAGGAAAGAAAATGAAGGTGAAGAGCTTGTTAATTCACTAAACAAACACTGAGAATCTAATATGTACCAGGTACTCTAGGAGGTGCTGGGAATGACAGCCCTTGTGTTGTGTTCCAGGAACCCTAACTTCTTAGAGAAAACAGCCTTACAGATGTGCATATAGCTCTGAAAGAAGCGGTCCCCAAGGAGGTTTGTTTTACAGTTTTAAAAAGCAGAAATTCACCAGATGAAGTGGGGTAAGGAGGGCAGGTCTAGCAGAAGAGATACCTTCGGCAAATACACAGAGGAAAGAAACAACATGGCAATGCCTAGTAGAGGCCCGGGGAGTGGGCGTGAAATGAAACTGAAAGGACTTGATTGTGAAGGCCATTAAAACCAAATAAAATGTTTAGGTTTTTCTCTTGCATTCTCTGTAAGATGGCATGTGTTTCAAAAATACAGCAGAGAAACAATAAACTTGGAATTGGCAACAAAAACAATGAGGATGTTGAATAGTCAATGCCCACTCTCAATTATTTGTAGACTAAATGATCTGTTTTGTGGATTTTGTTTTTGTCTTTTTCCTTTGGTTATACTTTTTACTTTTTACTACCTTAAAAAGGCATTCATCTGCAAATTGCTAGCAATTCATCTGCAAATTAGGCTTCAAATTGCTAGTCTAATTATTAAATGGGATTTAATGGGGTCTGATTAGGATTAGGGTAGTAATTAGGATACCCTTTCCTAGGCATTCATTTACTACCCTTAAAAAGGCATTCATCTGCAAATTGCTAGCCTAATTATTAAATGGGATTTGATGGCGTCTGATTAGGATTAGGAAAAGATCTTTTCATATAAGTTCCTGAAAAACCTTTCCAGTAACACTACAGAGGTAGCCATGCAACCATACTGGGTGACACTTTTAACATAAGCAAACGAAATGAGTTTACGTGCAAATAATCTAATAATAACAAGCAGTGCCACGTGGACCGGTTATTACTGTTCACTGGGGAGATAGTAAACAGAAAACAATAAATGTCAAAACTGTCTAGTCGTAAGTCTTCTGTCCTGGACAAATGTATTTCTACAGCTAAAACCCCTAGATATTATATATAAAACAAACGTAAGAAGGCTCTGAAAGGTGGAGATAAGAAAGCAGGTTGGCTAGGGACCGCAGGACCTAAGGAACGTAGTGATACGTTCCCTGGGTTTTAATTTTGGCTCATATATCCTGGACTGGGCACGAGAATTCAGAAGCCTGGTTAAAGCCCACAATCTAGAAACACCAATGAGCACTCACAATTAAAAAAACAAAAAAATTAAGCCTCAGATAAACCTCAGATTAAGCCTCCCTAGCCAAAGGACTAGGAAAAGGGCAGCCAAGCAAGACAGAAAATTTTACATAATAATCCTAGGCCAAGAGAAAAACTGGTCAGCAAACACCTAGTGGGGATCCTAGACTTCCACATTCGCCCAGCTGTACTGAGCTGTACCCTCTCCCTCCCACTGCTGGGGAGGTGTCAGAGAAGGTGCAGTGGGGAATCCTGCCATCCCAACCCCCCTCTATTGTTTCAGTGGAGACCCTGTAGAGATTGGCAGGGTACATTAAAAAAGCACCAGCCAACTGTATATTGTCTCTAAGAGACTCACTTCAAATATATGATACAGGTAGATTGAAATTTAAAAGATAGAAAAGATATACAATGTAAACAAATCAAAAGAAAGCAGAAGTGGCTATATTACTGTCAGATATTGTACACTCCAAGGCAAAGAAAATTTATAGGAACAAAGAGGGACATTACATAAATGAAAAACAGGTCAAATCCACCAAGACGATACAGAAATCCTAAATGAGTATGCACCAAACAACACAGTTGCCAAATATATAAAGCGAAAACTGACAGAACTGAAAAGACACATAGAAAAACCCACACTTACAGTTGAAGACCTCAACACTTCTCACTCAATAACTGATAGAACTATATAGATAATCAGCAAAGATACAGAAGAACTCAACACCACCAACAACCAACAGGATGAAATAGACATTTACAGAACACTCACCCAACAACAACAAAATGTATATTCTTGGCAGGGGCACACAAAATGTTTACCAAGATAGATAACATCCTAGTCCACAAAACAAACCTCAACAAATTTAAAAGAACCAAGATCATAGAGAGTATGTTCTCTGATTATAAGAGAATCAAACTTGAAATCAATAACAGAAACACAACAGGAAAAAAAAAACCCAAACACTAGGAAACTAAACCACAAACTGCTAAGTAATCCATGGGCCAAAGAGGAACATTTAGAGCATTAAATGTTTACATTAGAAAAGAGGAAACGTCAATAATCGAAGCCCTTATCTTAAGAAACAAGAAGCAAAGAAACCCAAAGTAAACAAAAAGAAGGACATAATAAAGAGAAGCGCAGAAATAGATGAAATTGAAATCTGAAAAATAGAGAAAAACCTATGAAACAAAAAGGCAGTTTTTTGTTTTAAAAGATTTTTCTTTTTTGATGTGGACCATTTTTAAAGTCTTTATTGAACTTGTTACAATATTGCTTCTGTTTTATGTTTTGGTTTTTTGGCCACGAGGCATGGGGGATCTTAGCTCCCCAACCAGGGATTGAACCTGCACCCCTTGCAATGGAAGGTGAAGTCTTAAGCACTGGACAGCCAGGGAAGTCCCCAAAACATGGTTCTTTGAAAAGACCAAGAAAATCAACAAACTGAATAAACCAACAGAAACAAAACAAAGAAGACACAAATCAACCAAATCAGAAATGAAACAAGATGTTGTACGGACACTGAAAGGAAAATAAAGTAATACTATGAACAATTTATTCACATAAACTTGACAACTTAGATGAAATGGACCAATTCCTTGAAAAGTACAAACTACCACATCTCACCCAAGATGAAAGATAATCTAAATAGCCTTGTAACTATTATAGAAATGTAATTCATAATTTAAAAACTCCCCCCAAAATATGCTTCTAAGCCCCGACAGTTTCACTGGAGAATTCTACTAAACATATAAAGAAGAATTAACACCAATTCCACACAATCCCTTCCTAGAAAACAGGAGGAAACCTTTCCCAACCTGCTTTAAGAGGCCAGTTATTACCCTAATACTAAAATCATAGACAGTATAAGAAAAGAAAACTACAGACCTATATTCCTCATGAACATAGAGGCAAAAATCTTTTTAAAAATATTAGCAAAAAGAATTCAGCAATATATAAAAAAGAAATACACACTATGACTAAGAGGGGTTTATTCCAGGGATGCAAGCATGGTCCAAAATTCAAAAATCTATGTAATCCATCATATTAATGGGTAAAAGAAGAAAAATCACATGTTCATAGCAACAGAGAAAAAGGATATGACTTAATAATTTTATTGTGAATAAACACCCATTCACAATAAAACCCCTCAAAACACTAGAAATAGAGGGAAACTTCCTCAATTTGGAAAAGAGCAAGTATAAGAAACCTACAGCTAACACAAAATTAAACAGTGAAAGGCTAAATGCTCTCCCCCTGAGATAGGAAAAAGACAAGAATGTCCGAAATCACTGTTCTTATTCAATAAAGTACTCAAAGTCTTAGTAAATGTAATTAAGTAAAGGAAATTAAAGGGATGCCAATTGGAAAAGAAGAAACAAAACTGTCCCTTTTTGTAGAAGATATAATGGTCTATGTAGAACACCCCAAGAAATCTACTAAAAAAATCCTGCTGGAAATAATAAGTGACTCAGCAAGGTTGCAGGATATAAGATCAACATACAAAAATTAATTCTATTTCTACAGAATTCAGTGAACTTGTGACAACTGAAATTTAAAATGCAATACCATTTATAATTGCTAAAACAGAAAAATACTTAGGTATAAACCTAACAAAGTATAGGACCTGTATACTAAAAACTATAAAATGCTCATTAACGAAATCAAAGATCTAAATAGATCATGTTCATGATATGCAAATTAAGACCCACTGAGATCTTGACAAACCTGTTAGAACAGCTAACCTAAAAAATGACAATACCAGGGCTTCCCTGGTGGCACAGTGGTTGAGAGTCTGCCTGCCGATGCAGGGGACACGGGTTCGTGCCCCAGTCCAGGAAGATCCCACATGCCGCAAAGTGGCTGGGCCTGTGAGCCAAGGCTGCTGAGCCTGCGCGTCCGGAGCCTGTGCTCCGCAACGGGAGAGGTCACAACAGTGAGAGGCCCGCGTACCGCAAAAAAAAAAAAAAAAAAAAA
>NW_020175079.1:3364667-3550942 GCF_003031525.2 Neophocaena asiaeorientalis asiaeorientalis
AAAAAAAAAAAAAAAAAAAAAAAAAAATGACAATACCAAATGCTGGTTAGGATGCAGAGAAACTGGATTTTTCATCCATGGCTGTGCTTGACATTCTTCATGGCTGAGGTGCTGCGGCCCTCACTGCACAGCCTGGTGTCAGAACTCAGCAGATGTCTAATAAACACTTACAGAACTAAACTGGCCTGAATGAGATACGGTGACATTTATTTCCCCTATGTCCATGTTTACACTGGGAAGAGAGAAGAAATCTTAGAGACTGAAGTCAAGTATTGGTCTAACATAAAATTTCCCAGTTTTAAACTCTTCTTTGAATGGCGTCAGTGGTATCAAAAGATGCCCTGTGGTATAAGAAAGACCAATGGACTAGAGGGCAGAAGGTTGTGGCTCTAGATTTGGCTTAGCCACTTTATGAGACTTTAAGGAAGTCTCTTCACCATCTGATCAGTTTCCACAGGAAAAAAGTGAGGTAAAACGCGTCTCCAAATCTCAGAAGTGATATTCTAATCCTAAACCTCATATTATTTCTATAAATAATTTTCTACATACATTGTACATAACACAATAAGATAAGGTACATAAGGAGACAAGGCAACATAACTGAGAACCAACAGAAACAACAGATAACAGAAACAAATCAACAGAGATTTTAGATATTGGAGTTATCAGATACAAACAATGAAATAGCTGAAATTTCCAGTATTCAAGAAGATAAAAGCCAAGCTTGAAAATTTCAGCAGGGAACTGGAAAGGATACAGTGTGATATATCATATTTGAAACAAACAAAACAAACAAATTATTTAACTGAGAAACACACTATCCAAAATTTTTAAATTGGTGTGGCATTTAATAGCATATGAGACACAGCTGAAGCAAAAATTAGTGACTTGGAATACAAATCAAAAGAAACTGTCCAAGTGAAATAAAAAATACAATAACACATGTTTAACTGGAGTTCCAGTAGAAAAATACTGGGGAAGAAGAAATAGTTAATGAAATAAAAGCTAAGAAGTCTTCAACCAATGATGGAAAGTATCAACCCACAAATTTATGAAGCCCAAGAAGTCCCAAAAAGGAAAATAAAAAGAAGTTCACATCTAGACACATTAGAGCATAAAACCAAAGGGAGAGAAAAAGAAACCAGAGGAAAGAAAACAACAAACCACCTTAAAAGCAGCAACAAACTAACAGCTGACTTTTCATCAGTGGAATTTAAAAGACAGGGGAATATCTTTATGGTGTTGAAAGGAAACAAATGCCAACCTAGAATCTGATACCCAGCTAAAATATACATTTTTGGACAAAAACTGAGAGTATGCCATCAGCAGACCTCCACTAAAGGAAATTTTAAAAGGTGCTTTTTGGGCAAAAAGAAAACAGTCCCAGATGGAGGCTCAAAAATGCAAAAAGGAACAGAGAACAAAATCATGTTTAAAATGCAGGTAAATCTAAATAAATACTGACTACATAAAGCAATTAACAATACTGTCCTTACATTTATAATTAACATACACAACAATGACAGCATGAGTTGGGAAGGGAAAAATGGAGGTTGTGTTCTGAAGTCCTTGCTTTGCACAGTTACAGAGTAAAAGTATTTTAACACTAGACTGATTAGTCAAGTTTGCATGTAGTAATTTCTAGTGCACCCACTAAAAGAATAGAAAAAGTATATAATTCCCAGCCTAACTGGAGGAAAAATAAGACCTACTGTGGCTGAGAAAATGAAAGAAGTGCAGAAAGAGAAGGAAGAGGGGTTCCAGAAGAAGCTGGAGAGGCAGACGGAGACTGATCACATAGGACCCTAGGGGCCACATTAAGGATTTTGATTTTCATGCTAAAAGCAATGGGAGGTCAATCTAAGGCACCTAAGCAGCAGACATCTACATTCTATAAAGACATCTTTGGCTATGGTGTGAAGACCTTACGGAAGAAGAGAGAACTTTACTACCATTGTCAGGACTATTTCCAGAGCACTGCCCCTCCAATCAAATAATTTGTTTTGAAGGTACTATCTTACCTAAAAAAGTAACAATGAATAAAAAGATAGAAAATAAAATTCAGTTTTGGCTTTAATTTTTAAGATTTACTTTGTAAGTTAATTGTCTTTGCAGCTACTTTATTAACATTTCAAATACTAGGTAGCCTTTCTTTCTTTGTTCCTTAATGCTCCCAGTACATATTCTTCTGTCTAAATATTTAAGTCTGACAGATCATTAGGTCAGATATATACAATCTAATTGGCACCAAGGCATGAGGGCCTTTTAACCTCCTGTTTGAGACTAGACCACGTGAAATTTTAATTGAGTGATTCTAATATTATTAAATATCATTAACCTGCAAAGCTGTTCAGGAAGCCACTTAGGTTGTGGAGGGAGGAAAAAGTGAGATTCGTGTTCAATTAAGCCTGACTTTACTTGCCTACAGAGCATTTTTATAAGAAAAGGTAGCCCATTCTTTATTACCTTTTTGGTATTAATTTATCTTTACTGTGATATAACTCATAAACCACAAAATTCAACCTTTTAAAGTATACAGTTCAGTGGGTTTTAGTACAGTCACAAAGTTGTGCAACGAACACCACTAAATAATTCCAGAACATTGTCATCACTCCAAAAAGAAATGCCATACCTATTAGCAGTCACTTCCCAGTCTGCTCTTCCCCCAATTTCCAACAACCACTAAACCACATTCTATCTCTAAGCATTTACCTATTCTGGACATTTCATATAAATGGAATCATACATTATGTAGTCTTTTGTGTCGATTTTTCATCTAGAATAATGATTTCAAGGTTCAACCATGTTCCCTTTTTTAAAAAGCACTTTTAAATGGAAAGTTTGAACAGGAAACTAGGCAGAGGAGTAAAACAAACCTCTGTGCACCCATCATCTAGCCTCAACAACCCTCAACCCATCTACACACCCACATACTTCTTACTTCGTATCATTTTGAATCAAATCCCAGACACTATATTGTTTGTGTATAAATATTTCAGTAAGGACATATCATTATGATCGCTACTCGAACACTGGCCTTCTGATTGGGTTGTTTTTTTTTAATGGCCTACCTCTACTAAAAACTGAATTTCTCCTTTGCTAGGCATTATTTACTTAAAAAATACATTAGATTCAGGCACTCATTCTGTCTAATAAAAACACTAAAAGGGAAAAAGGAAAACCAAAATCCCAGAAATATTTCTGCAGAGGCCAAGATTCAAAGTGATCTAAAATTTGATAAACACCTCAATATTTCTTCTGACAGTCAGAAACACTCATATGGGGGTTGTTTACAATTTTCACTTTCCCTTGTCATTCTGGGAAAGGACTAGAGGTTATTACAAGGGTGTTTTGTTTTGTTTCTCAGTACACACCAATTACAAGCCAGAAAGCACTTCAGGTGCCTTGGTGAGGGCTGAAAACAAAGAAATCTCACGCAGAAAAGACAGTTTATGAGTCCAACAGACTGAATTCAGGGCTTTCTTAATGTGTGTTTTAGGAAAGGTAGCAAACAAGTAGCTATTCATTATAATAAGGTGAGGGGAAAATAAAGAGAAAAGAGAGCAGGAAGGACAAGGGTGATGGAAGAATGCATACTTGACTGGTTCTTACCTTCTTGTGAGCTATCAGGAGGCAGTTGGAATGTTCGTGTTCACAAGCAATTTCATAGTCGGGGATCAGATCCACCAACTCACAGACAAAGCGCACCACTTCTTCGTGCCAGGGCACGTTGGCCATGGTAAGACTGCTTGCCGAACTCTCTCCACAGTAGGTAACACCCTGTGGAAACATTACAACAGTTAGAGACAGTTACAGACCTATTTAAATGTCACAGAGGAAGAGCTTCAGAGCCAGAAAGGCTTCTACAGGTCAACCAATCCAAGCCAAGCCAAGCCAATCCAGATCTTCAAGTGAAGAAAGCAGTACAAAGATGATAAAATTTGCTTGGAAGCTCATACAAGTAACGAGTGACAAAGACAGCACTGGAGCTCCCAGGCCAGTGCTCTTTACACTCTGACAAGCCTGATGCTTCTTGGGTACTTGTGCTTTGTGCTACATCACCATCTACACTGTCCAGTCACAGTAATGTATCTGAACTAATAATACATCTTTCCATTCAGATTCATTTGTGCTCCGTAACAGATCAATTCTCATGGGATTATAATCCCCTAGTACAATAATGGAGGTATAGTTGACACCCATAACAATTCAGTGAATAATTTACTGACTGGGAAAATAAGATGAGCTCCTATTTTCTAGTATAATTTAGATTTGAGGTTGATAAACATTCTGTAAAGGGCCAGATAGGGATCCCTTTCAAATTATTCTTTTGGAATCATTCTAAGGAGATCACTTTGCAATGCATTTTTTATGTGGATATGTATAAACACAGAATCATGCCAAAATGAAAATACATGTATAGAAATACATATACATATATATATACACACACACACAGATATGTATATATATACACCTTTACACACACCTACATGTATATACATGTATCTACCCCCTAGAGAAATTCCCATTCACTACAAATGCAGTAAGATAAATTGGTTTTTAACTCTTTTTAATTCTACCTGACAGCCCAGGTACGTAAGACACAAAAGTTTTATAACTAAGTTTTCCATTTGGTAAGTTACATAGTGATAAGTGATTTATGACTAATTTTCAATACTGACTATCGTAACTTTGTAGGCTCTGTAAATACCCAAGAAATCAAACTTTCTTGAAAAAAGACTCGAATAGTCTAGATGTGCTACTAAGTAGGGAATAACTAAAATAGAATGAGGCTCTCTCTCACTCGCGCTCTCTCTCTCTCCCTCTCTCACACACACAGACTGGAGGGGATAGAATGAAATTAAATGAAAAGCCTACAATGAGCACTGCAGAGTGACCCT
This sequence comes from Neophocaena asiaeorientalis asiaeorientalis, assembly GCF_003031525.2. Classification (NCBI taxonomy): domain Eukaryota; kingdom Metazoa; phylum Chordata; class Mammalia; order Artiodactyla; family Phocoenidae; genus Neophocaena; species Neophocaena asiaeorientalis. The sequence goes on from NW_020175079.1 coordinate 3,369,572, forward strand.
GACCCTACAGATGGCAGAGCTGGGAGGGGGCCAAAAACTCAGATGAGTTCTGCAAAACCCTCTACTCCAGATGGCTGTTTAAAGACTACTTACTGGTGTACTACACTGAGATGACCTTTGCTGAACATAAACTAGAGGAGACCCAGCTTAATTACAATAATCAAGAGAAGCTTCTCTATTAATTAGCTCACTGATTTACAGAATTCATTAAACTGAATTTGGGTTTTAGCTGAATAAAAAAAAGCAAATAATACAACAGTTTAAAAAATCTTTAAGAAAGCGTGGCTGAAAACTTGTACTAAACTTGCCCAAATACATGAAAATGATTTATTCATAAGTCAAATTAGTCATAAAAATGAACTTTACTTCACTTTAAATACTGTTTATGAGGGATGAAATATATGAACAACCATGTAGATACTGCTTAATTCAAAGGAATTTATTTTTTTAATAATACTTTTCTTAGTTATTTATTTATTTATGGCTGCGTTGGGTCTTCGTTGCTGCGCGCGGGCTTTCTCTAGTTGCAGCAGGCGGGGGCTACTCTTTGTTGCATTGCGCGGGCTTCTCATCACAGTGGCTTCTCTTGTTGCAGAGCATGGGCTCTAGGCACGTGAGCTTCAGTAGTTGTGGCACGTGGGCTCAGCAGCTGTGGCTCATGGGCTCTAGAGCACAGGCTCAGTAGTTGTGGCGCACGGGCTTAGTTGCTCCGTGGCATGTGGGATCTTCCCGGCATAGGGTTCGAACCTGTGTCCCCTGCACTGACAGGCAGATTCTTAACCACTGTGCCATCAGGGAAGTCCCAAGAATTTATTTTTAATATTTAAAATGTTAGTTCATTGAAGCAGAGGTTTTAGGTAAGATCTTTTTTTTTTTTTTTTTTAATTTATTTTGGCTGTGCTGGGTCTTAGTTGCGGCATGCGGGCTTCTTGGTTGCGGTATGTGGGATCTAGTTCCCCGACCAGAGATGGAACCCAGGTCCCCTGCATTGGGAGCGTGGAGTCTTACCCACTGGATCACCAGGGAAGTCCCTAAGTAAGATCTTATATTCATGACAATGGCTTTGGAAAATAATATCGATTATTCAGCAATAATAAAGCATGAAATGCTGAGGAGAGATCTGGTTTGGAAAGGAAATGAGAGGATGATTGCCATAGGTCATCACTCTGCCTTCACATTATACTTCTCTATACGTTCGCATGATGCTCTATCGTTAACAAAGCATTTTCACGTAAAACTTCTCATTTTAGCCGGACAAAATCCTCGGAGGTGGGGAGTGTGGGTAACTTCCTGAGCCGACGGCGGAGGCCGAGCCTGCGCGTGACAGAACTGCCATGGGTAGAAACCGGCCTCCCTGAACGGCCTCCCTGAGCCCTCCCTCAGCTGGGCTCCTCAACACCTCCCTCCGGTCCTCCCCCTTCTACATGGCCTGCTTCATTTCATCGCACACTGTGGTCTACTGACGACCCGCCCAGACTGGGTTCCTGATCGCACTTGCCCATGAAGAGTCTAAAGACGTTTTGCTTTCCCTCACATGGCAGCTGCCCGCCACCTTCTCCTCCCAGCACCACCTTCCACTCCCACCCTGTGTATCACCAGCACCAAGTTCTCGCCTCACAACTTTGGAAAAACAGTGTCCTCAAGAAAACAGACGGGTATAATGTGGCAACTGAAAGCGCTCATTCCAGAATTCCAGAGGCTGAGAGGTGACAAGCAGCCCCAAAGAAAGTTCCTGAAGAGCAGGACCACTTATGCGTCTTCCTGTTTGCAGTGAAAAGCACAACCCACACCATCACACTGGTGACTTCTGGATGGACCACTCTGCTCCAGGACATGGGGGCCATCGGGTCTTTTTCATGGGCTGCTTACAAAGTCTACCTGGGGATTCAAAGTCTGTGGGAAGAGCTCTTGATATTCTAATTAAACTGACTGGTTGTCAAAAGACTCCCGGTATGATTGTTTTTGTCCCTGATAGTTTGAAGAGAAATGTCTTCATAAATTTTTGCAGCAATACATGTCACTCCTTTATCTTAAAAACGCTTCAATAGCTGTCCCCCCCACCAAAAGACCAGCCCATGTTTCTCAGCCTAGCACTTGAGGCCTTCTTACTGGACTGCCCCACTCCGCATCCAGTCTTTCCCTGGCTAAATTCTCCACCATCTCTTTGATCTTCGGCCAGGAACTCCAATCCCATCTAATCCCAATCTCATCATACCCTGTGCATCTCTCTTCTCAGATAACTGGCATAACTTTGATGTGTCTAAATCCTGAGCTCTTAGAGGGTGGAGGCCATACCCTATTATTCTCTGTACCCCCAACTAATCTGTTCTAAAGAGCAAGCCACATATTCCTCTATGAAATTAAACTCCAGAACTCTTTTCTGATCTAATACAAAATTTAATTCATATTTTTTCAAGATTTTTCTACACTTTAACGATTATGAACCAACTGATAATCACTGGTTAGGTATTGCTACATACATGAACAACCGGTAATACTCCCTACGTTTGTGTGCAGAAAGAGATTGAGACTATGCTAAGACATTTGTTTTGCAAGATGCATTCTGCAAGGATTGAGTTCTGTAGACAGTCATGGTGCTAATGCAAAGAGAGTTTTAAATCATTTGACAACAAATAATTACTGAGCACTTACTCTTCTCAAGGTGCAGTGCTAGGCAGAGAATACAAAGACGGTATTTCATTTACAGATGGATTGTGTTATGAAAGCTTTCCAATAAGGCAGATGTTTACAACACGAAACACATTTTCACAAACAAGTAAGCAAATAACGATGGTTAAGCTTCCCAGGCTAGCAAATATAGGTCTACTTAAGGCTAATGAGGCTAAAATACATGTTAATTTACAGGGAATGGAACAGAGAAATATTTTACAAGACTAGCAGTGAAAGAAAAATCAATGTAATATAGAAACAGCTTCTATTGATTCATTTTTAAATAATGTGCTTGATGGAAAGTGATCTAAACATTTACTGAACCCAGGCATATGTTACCCCCTTGAATTCTCAAAACAAGTCCATTAAATTGATATTAGTATTCTAATTTTAATACTGAGGAAATTTAGGCTCAAGGAGGATAAGTAACCTGTCCCAGGCTAAATGAATACATTTTAGGAATGTATCAAAGCTTACACAACTTCCCCACCTGAGACTATGAGAGACCCGCCCTGAACCCTCCACATACACACACACACATCCAGGAAATCCAGGAAAAGGATATGAATGGATCCGAGAGCCTCAGGTATTTCACTAGCCCAGGGTCACTTTGTATTATCAATTTCACATCTTCAGGGCATTTATGTGACCTTGAGGTACTATTAAATTTTAACACCAACCCCATTTCAGGGTTAGGCCCTGGGAGACTTTTTCTTTTTACCAAAAGCATAGGTAAGGGATAAGCCTCCAAGTACCACTCTGTGTCAGTGGGTGAATTTTTTCCTAATTCGTCCTTTCACTAAAGGTGAAAGGGCCTAGTCTTCTGCCACATCCTGTCTCTACTGGAGCTGCAGAGTACCACCAGGCAATCTCCCTTTTTACAGCCCCTAAGGAATTCCCTTACAGACCTGACAGACTGACTATTCTCTCAAAAGTATGTTTACCATAACATTTACTTCTAAGTGTTTGCTTTTGGAGGAATCTGAGGTTATCTTAGGCTGCCATATTGCTAGCTCTTACCAAATGTTTTTTGGAGAGGCTTTATTACTATTATTTTTAAGACGCTTCCATTTTAGAAAATTTTACTTTGATTAATAAGACAACAACAACAGAAAGCTGCCTTTTCAGACATTAAATAGTTTAACCTACTGAACAGGAAAGCGTGCCTTCTCCATTTACTGATTTCATTCCAATCATTTGAATTATAAAAGTAATGCATGCTCACTGCAACAATTCACACAACACAGAAATATGAAAAGTAAAGCAAGTCTTTCCTTCCCCTTCTCCCAAATCGTACACTGTTAATGATTTGATATGTATCCTTCCATACTTTTCTTATATAAATGTATCTAAACATATACTGTTAAAAATTTGATCAAGTAATAATTATTCTATAACTCATTTTGTTTCTTAATAGTATACTATTTTCTGTAAACTTCCCTTTTCCTACTTCAGTTTAAGAGAAAGATACTTCATTAACTTGCTGGACAAATGAGAGATGAATTTAATAAACCATGTGATCCTCAAAGGCCCAGGTACTTGATATTACAGGTCTCCTACCAGAGACAATTGATCATCCCATGCTTTCCCCTGATACACACAAACTGTTGTCTATTACCTTATATTTTATAATTTAAATAAGACATTTAAAATTGTGATAGATTACACACTTCTCCAAGATTTTTCAATTAAAAAATTCTCTCAAAGTAGTTCATTTTACTTCGGTAGATTTTGCCTTGTTCAATAAGACATCCATCTCCCAAACAGCATATCTAAATTTAGAAAACAAATTTGTACCTATGATGCTTTGACGAGGCCTGGCACATAAAGACAGCTCAGAAATATTTGTTAAATGCAGGGATAAAATAATAAAATGGAAATCTTGTTTGAAAGAAACTATGTCATTATAACATCTCAGCTATAAGTAGAAGGCTTCATCTGTTTCCTAGTTATGTTAATAGTTTGTCCGACTACAAAATGCCCATCAGAGAATTACACTGTTTACAAAGTAGCCATCTTTCTTTAAAATTTGGTTGATTCATTTCAGATTACAAAATACCTTCTTCATTATAGGAAACATGACTGCAAAGAAAGAAGGAGAAAAAAAGGTGACAGTGCGATCCAGCCAAGTTAATAATAGAGGTTTTACTGCAGCATAATTTGAAGCAGCATTCTTTAATAGCTAAACCATAAATTAAAACACCACTCATCTCTGATGTTGGCAAGGTTTCCTTAAGCCAATGCATATATTTAAAGTGTAGCTTGTCTCTTTGCATCATTAGAGTTCTCGCCAAGAGTAGCCTTTTGAAATTAAGAGCAATTTTAAAAGAAAAGTGTCTTGACCTCACTAGAGGCTGCTACACACTCAGCAATATTTCATCTGCTCCTCTCACCTCCCCATCCGTCCAGAGGAACGTAATGCAGAACGCTGAACTTACTAAAAAATGGCTGTAAAGCTGAAATATGCTCTGATGTGACAGAGTGCATCCAGCTTCATAAACATAAACTGAAGAGTGGAGCTTTGAGAGATTGGGTTAATTTTCTGGTCACTTTCTCTCATTCTGTGTATTCTTAGTTGTCCAAGAAAGCTGTCTGCCTCTGAAAACTCTATAGCTGATGACTTCCAAATCATTACTGCCGGGCCTGTCTTATCCCCGGAACGCCAGGCTTATAGAACCTGTGGCTTCTTTGAACCTACACTTGGATTATTTAAAAGCTATCTCAAAGTATTAAGGTCAACATAGAACTCATGCAATTACTCCCTAAATTTGCCTCCCTTCTCCACTGGTCTTTTCCATCTCAGCAAACTGTTCCACATCCACACAATTGCTTAAGTCAAAAACCCAGGTGCTATTCTTGATTCTTTTTGTTCTTTCATACCCTACATGTCATCTAACAACAAGTTCTGTTGGATCTACTCCCAAAATATATCACAAATGCACCCAGTCCTCTCCAATGACCTTCCCCACGCCATCACATCTCTTGCTTGGCAAAAGTTTTGTTACCGGTCTACCTACTTCTACTACTGCCCTCTATAATCCACTCATGGCAATGGCAGGGTGATCTTTCAAAACCATAAATCAGATCGTATCACTCTCCAGTTTAAAACCCTTTCCTAGCACACCTAGTATTAAAAAAAAAGCTTATCGTTAAACTTAGTATAAAATCTGATTCTTTTATCCATACATGAAAGGCCTAACAAAATCTGGCCCCAGCCCACCACTCTGACTCATCTTGTACCACAGCCAACTCCAACTACCCCACGGACATCATGTAGGACCTCTGTGGACCAGCTGTGCCATCTGCCCAGAATGCTCTGACCCCAAGCCTCTGCATGTGGTGCTGCTTCTTACTATTCAGTTATCAGTTTTTAAAAGAGTCATCTCCTCAGAAAAGCCTTCCTGCTTTTGAAATCTAAAGCAGCCAACCACAGTATCTAGTAAAACAGCATATGCGTTTACCCTCTGACACATCAATCCACTTACAGGTATCTAACCCAAAGAAACACTGGCAAAAACATGACAGTGACAACCAGACATTAAATGGCTCCTGCTGGAAGCATACACGACGACCAATGAAATAATCTTGAAATGCAATACACACACACACACACACACACACACACACAAACCTGATCAATCTTCTTTTGATCTAACTAACAATCCACGGGAAATCTAAGGGGCAGAGCAACATGCAATCACCAAAATCTAAAATATAAATATGGGGAACTAACCAGGATAAATGATCCATTTTTTCCAACAAAATAAATTACAAGGGGGAAAAAAAACACATGGAAGAGGAACTAATAGATTAAAAGAAATTTAAGAGAGAAATAATCCAATTCTGACCCTTATTTGGATCCAGATTAAAAAATACTTTAGACAATTGGTTTAAGAAGATGTGGTATATATACACAATGGAATATTACTCAGCCATAAAAAATAATGAAATATTACCATTTGCAGTAACATGGATGGACCTAGAGATTATCATACCAAGTGAATTAAGTCAGAAAGAGAAAGGGAAATATTATATGATATCATTTATGTGAGGAATCTAAAAATGAGTACAAATGAATCTACATACAAAATAGAAACAGACTCACAGACATAGAAAACAAACTTAGAGTTACCAAAGGGGAAAGAGAGGAGGGGAAGAATAAATCAGGAGTATTGGATTAACAGATAAACACTACTGTACATAAAATAAACAAGAAGGATTTACTATATAGCACAGGGAACTATATTCAACATCTTATAATAACCTATAATGGAAAATAACCTGAAAAACTATATATATATATGTGTGTGTGTGTATATGTGTGTAAATAAATAAATAAATATATATATATATAAAACTGAATTACTTTGCTGTATACCTGAAACTAACACAATATTGTATATTAACTCTACTTCAATTTTAAAAAATACTGTTAAAATAACTGGTCAAGTTGAAACCTTATATGTTCCAATATATGAGATTATTGTTAGAACTGTTTAGTAAGAACAGTATTCTGAATAAGTGTTTAAAGTGAGTGCATATCTTTTAGAAATACTAAAATAGTTATGGATGAATGGTATAACGTGGGGATTTGCTTCACAGGTAAGGGCAGGAAAATGGGTAGGAGTACAGCTGAAACACAAGCTAGTAATTTTTGAAGCTGGTAATGGATGGATGGGGTTCATTACATCAGTCTCTCTACTTCTGTATATATTTGAAGTTTTCCATAGTAAACGTGTAGTTAAAAGCCAACCAATTACTCACTATAACAGTATTTTATTTCTCAGCATATTAAAGTTACTATGTAGTGAGCACTACATTTATTTTCTGTTGACGGTCTACCTCTCACTAAAATATAAGCTTTTTATATGTGAGAGCAAATGCTTAGTCTTTACTGCTCTTATCTTCAATACCTAGAACAGTGCCAGGAAACTTGATTAATATTTCTGACTGAATAATATAAAACATTCGGGACCTCCTGCAGAATTTTAGAAGATTGTAATTCCACCGTGGCCAGCAAAGCATAATGGGAACGTGCCCAACACTAGCCGGCAGGGGCTTACCTTCACCTCGATGAAGTCAGGGTTCCCCAGGGACACCAGCTTAGCATAGGCCTGGAGTTCATCCACGTTCCATGCTTTCACCAGAGTCAGCCTATAGACAGTACGTTGTTGCTAAAACAGAGGAAAACACAACTTTGTTTTTATCACCTAGGAAGATTTTCAAATTTCTTAAACCCATAGGTGAAACCTGGCATGAACTTCTATTTATTGAAGTTGCATTTTGTAGAAAGATGAAAAAAATGTAAACAATGTCATAAGACTCCCAGAAGCCTTATAAAGGCACAGATATTGGTATATTTTTCTTCTCTCACTTACAGTATCGAACACTAGATAAGACACCCAAAAGGTTCTTAACAAATACCCTGAATTCCATTTAGTTAGAAATAGTAAATTGACCAAACAGTTTTAGATTGGTGAAAATTAATTCACATAACCTTCAGGCTTTCAGGTATCAATTGCTCAAAGTTATTTACAGTAAGAATTTCTAATCACTCTTGTCCTCTTTCCTGCTTCCTCATGATTTAATGATCTCTACTTGGCAGAAAAGGCACATTGATGAACTGTCAATGTTGCCATTTGTTTACCATGTAACCAAAAGAGGTATTGATCTTCTGAAAAGCCATTAGACAACAGTCATGCAAGCCTTTAAAAGCTTTATACCTTTGACTTTGTAGCTCCCTTCCAGGACCCTAGACAAATTACTAAAAGTTCAAAGACTTATTCAAACATCTCAAAACGACATGATTAATGATAGTTTAAAATCTACAACAAGAGTGGGGGCAGAACCTGTGACTTGCCTTTAACCAACAGAATATGGCAAAGATGATGTGACACGTGTAGTTATGTACACATGATTACATCCATCTGTAGCAAGTTCCTGGGTAGTATCCATGCTGCTAAACCTCAAACCATGCTTTAAGTAGCAAGGCTCAAAATACTCAAGAGAAAAACAAAGTGAAGTAAGACGTGAACAAAATGATACCAGTCTCTCTCTACATGCACCCCAGTGTTCACAGCAGCATTATTTACAATCACCAAGATATGAAAGCAACCTAAAGTCCACCAACAGATGAACGGATAAAAATGTGGTGTGTATATATATATATATATATATATACACACACACACACACACACACACACACACACACACACACACAATGGAATACTACTCAGCCATAAAAAAGAATGAAATTTTGCCATTTGCAACAACATGGTTGGACTTGGAGGGCATTATGCTAAGTGAAATAAGTCAGACAGAGAAAGACAAATACTTTATGGTATCACTTATATGTGGAATATAAAAATTACAACAAACTAGTGAATATAACAAAAAAGAGACTCAGATATAAAGAACAAATTAGTAGTTACCAATGGGGAGAGGGGAGGGGGGAGACGCAAGATAGGGGTAGGGGATTAAGAAGTATAAACTATTATATATAAAATAAGCTACAAGGATATATTGTACAACACAGTTGTACAACACAGGGAATATAGCCAATATTTTATAATAACTATAAATGGAGTATAACCTTTAAAATTTGTGAGTCACTATACTGTACACCTGAAACATATAATATTGTACATCAATTATACTTCAATTTAAAAAAATGTCGGGCTTCCCTGGTGGCGCAGTGGTTGAGTCCGCCTGCCGATGCAGGGGACGAGGGTCCGTGCCCCGGTCCGGGAAGATCCCACATGCCGCGGAGCGGCTGGGCCCGTAAGCCATGGCCGCTGAGCCTGCGCGTCCGGAGCCTGTGCTCCACAACGGGAGAGGCCACAACAGTGAGAGGCCCGCGTACCGCAAAAAAAAAAAGAAAAAAAGAAAAAAAAAAAAGAATGCCAATCTCTCTACTTTTGCTCATGTCTGAAGATAACCTAGGGATGAACAGTATTAGGCAGCCATATCAGAAAATGTACTCAAAACTTATTTTTAAAATGCAGTGTATAATGCACAAAAAGATAGAAATCTTCCAGATTCCCTTCACATAGCTAGAATTCACCCAACGCCAAAACCTAACAAAAATGGTAGAGAAGTGCAGGCCAATCTCACTTGTACTTATATATGCAAAAATCTTACAGAAATTTTAGCAAATGAAATTCAGCATTATGTTAAAAATTCTAGAAATGCAAAGATGATTCAATATTAGACTATATATTAATACAATTCATCACGTCAATAGCTCAACACAGAAAAGTTATACAATCATCTTATAGACACACAAAGACATTTCATATCATTTAAAGCCCATCCCTGATTTTAAAACAGAATGAACAACTGAAAAACCATTTGGTAAACTCAAAAATTAAAAAACACATCCTTAACATAAAGAAAACACTCTCCAGTCAATAGTCCATGTCATTCTTAGAGATGTAAAAATAGAGGCATTTCTATTTAATCAGAATAACAGCAGAATGTCCACTCTACTATTTTTATAAACACTTCCCTGAAAGTTAAAATCAAAGCAATAAGGCAAGAACAAGAATAAGTGGATAGGGCTTCCCTGGTGGCACAGCGGTTGGGAGTCCGCCTGCCAATGCAGGGGACACAGGTTCGTGCCCCAGTCCAGGAGGATCCCACATGCCGCGGAGCGGCTGGGCCCGTGAGCCATGGCCGCTGGGCCTGCGCGTCCGGAGCCTGTGCTCCGCAGCGGGAGAGGCCACAACAGTGCGAGGCCCGCATAACGCAAAACAAAAAAAAGAATAAGTGGATAGTATACAAAAAACAATTACTTGCAAATGATATAGCTGGCTTCTTGGAAACCTAAGAAAATCAGATTAAGTAAAATTGGTCAGTTACCAAATAAAAATAGAAAAATGAGCAGCTTTCCTAGCATAGAGCAGTGGGGTAAATGTGGACTCTGAGGCCAGACTGAATCCCAGACCACATACTACCCATCTTTAACTCTGTCTCAGTTTCTATCTGTGCAAGATGGGAGTTTACACAGGATTAAAAGTGTCCATCTACATAACGCTTAGAACCATGTTGGCAGCAGTAAGTCATACTAAGTATTAGCTATTATATGCCATATGTATGGTACATATATACTATATGTACGACTACAAAATGCAAGGCAAAGAAAATTCTACTTCAACTCTAAAATACATCTATACAATACTTGATGATTATTTATGAAATAACATGGAGAGTGAAAAAAGTAAATATTTCTGAGACCATAAAAAACTAGCCTACATGGACAGCCATGATAGATTTCTAAATATAATGTAATTCCAATGGGAGTTTAAAATTCCTTTCAACAAATAAACTGGCAATGATACCAACAATAACAAAAGCAAGAGTTAGCAATGAGTCAGCCCTTACTATGTGCCAGCTGTTGTTGTGTTTAACATCTTAGCAAAGATTCCAATATTTGTCTCATCTTTGCAACAAATCTTACAAAATAGGTTTATTAGCTTCACATTACAGATATGAAATTGAGGTCTAGTGCTGCTAAGTGAATTTCCCAAAGTTACACAGTTGGAAAGCAGCAAAGCTGGGATACGAACCCAAGCAGAATGAATCCAAGGCAGACTCTCTCTCGTTGCTTAACCTTTTCAAATTGTGGAAGAAATCATACAAAGAGAAACATACATAAAACACGAATGGACAGCCCAAGGGATTAACACAAAGAAAATATTCATCACCCAGTCACCATCCATTGCTTTAACCCCAAAGCTATCTAATATCCTGACTTCAACATTAAAGTTTAGGTTTTTGCCTGTGTTTGCAATTTATATACATAGAACCATAGACTTTTTTGCATCTTGCTTCTGTCATACAACACTGTGTTTATAAAGTTCATCCGTGTCGCTGTATGTCGAGATTTGTTCATTTTCTTCGTTATCTAATATTCCATTATATAAATATACAATAATTTATTCAACTGTTCCCCCACTGATAGACATCTAGATTATTTCCAGTTTTTAGTTATTATAAAATGCTGTTCTCTCTCGTAACACTAGAGTTTAGTTCTTCCTGCTTTAGGGAATTTTATGAAATGCGATTATGACATGTATTCTTCTATGTCTGGCTTCTTTCACTGAGTTTGATGGTGACTTTAGCCTCAGATATATTTTTGCTGCTGTTTAGCACTCCAGTATATGAAAATACTTACGTTAGTGAAAGTTGTTGGTTCGTTGGTTTTTTCCTCAGTTTGGGTCTCTTACAAAATAGCATTGCTATGACTGTTACTGTACCTGACTCCTGATGGATGTCTCTTGAATGTTCCTAAGAGTGGAAATGCTGGATCACAGGATGTGCAGATACTGCTAAATTGGTTTCCAAAGTCATTTCACCATACTTCCACCTGCAGTGGATCAGAGTTCCAGCTGCTTCTCTTCTTCACCAACACTTGTTGTTAGTCTTTTAAATTTTAGCCATTCCTGCACTGTCCTATTTTGTATTTGCCCGTTTACTGATGAAGTTGAGTATGTTTTTGGCCATCCTGATCTCTTCTTTTGTGAAGTACTTGTTCAAATGTTTTGAATATTTCTTTATTGGGATAGCTGTCTTTTTACTACTGGGTTTTTCAAATTCTTTATGTATTCTGGCTGTAAGAATGCTGTTATAATTGTATTAGAAATATTTTCATCCACTTGATGGCTTTCCTTTCTGATTTCTTCATATCTTTTGATCAACAGATATAACTAATTTTAGTACATTTACCTTTTATCTATAGCCTACTAATGTTCAGATTGTTAAGGACAAAGAAAAGCACTATGGGGTTACTAAAAAAGAAATGTCATTAGATTTTATTTCAAATTATCAAATTCACATTCTGGGTTTCACTGTGTCTGTAGGGAGCCTGCTCGATGGGATGGTTTTGGAGACTTTAAAGTCTGTTTAAAATTAGTTAAAGCAGTTCCTAAAGTCTATAGAAGAAAGTTGTGTTATACTCCAGTTAGATCAAATTAAAACAAAAACTGAGTACAGATGTTGCTTGAGAGGTGAGAGCTGGAATTTCCTTTGCAAAGGACATACTTAACACTTTATTTTATCCTTCCTTTAGATTAAAAAAAAGAAAGAAAAAATTGGAGTACAAACTGGATTGTATTGTAGTAATTTAATTTGAATAAAACCTATTTTTTTCCCCAGTTTGGGGATTTAGTTAGTAATTTTAATTTGCATAGGTTCTGGTCAGTTATTACTGCAGGATTTTCTGAATGTGGCATATTATCTAGTAGGGACAGGGTTAGTGTAATACTACAGAATACAAAAATGAAGATGAAAGTATCCAATTCAGGCAAAAAGTTTAGCTACTATCTGTTCAGGCTACAATGTGATTTGTAAAATGTCACAATGAGATTTGTAAAAAAGTGTCAAGTAGCTGGCATGTTATAATTTCATGTGTTTTCTGTTTAATTTGAGAGTCTAGGATTTTTTCCCCCCAGTGGTAGTAACAAACACAATAAAATGGGAGGGAGGGGTGGATCTGAAAGTAACATCACAATCAATGTGCAGCTAGGCTGTGCAGCAAGAAACCTAGACGTTAACCTCTAGAATTCAGACCAGATCTCTGTGACAGAGTTTAAATTGGGGTTTTAACTTATGTTTGTTTCTTAGAGGGAAGCAATACACGTACTGAAAATATTGGGTTGGCCAAAAAGTTCTTTCGGGGTGGTACGGAAGAACCTGAATGAACTTTTTGGCCAATTCAATACATGGAGTGAAAATTGAGGTCAAAATTCCAAAGGTAAATGTTAAATGCTTATCAAAGGGAAGTGAGGGAAAAAAGGATTGAGTACAAAGTAGAAAAAGTCTGAGTAGTTAGGAAGGAGGAGAGAAAAGAGGGAAAAAGTATAAGATGAGGAAAAGAGTACATAGTAGCAATTAAGCTACTGGGCTCTAGAGTCAGCTGTGTGAGCTCAGGCATGCTCTCTGTGCCTCTGTAAAATAGGAAGAGTAACAGTATCTATATCTCATAGTATTGCTGTAAAATTAAAAGAACTAAAACAAATAAAGAACTTAGAACACAGCCTGGAAGATAGAAAACTATGAATAAATTTCAGATACCATCATCACCACCACCAGCAGCAGTTACACAGATTCATTCATTTGTTCACACAGATATCAGTTCAACCAACAGTTACCAGGTCCCACTGTACACCAGGTATAATACTAGATGCTAGAGATACAGCAGTGAACAAGCAACCAACGTACCGACTATTGTATAATCTACATTTTATTCTAGTAAACGAACAAAACCAAAGTCAGAAAAGAAATTAGCAACAATGGTTAATACCAAAAGAGGAGAGGAACCAGGAAACCAGAAAGGTAAGACTCCACCACTCCTGCCTGGCTTCTCAAAGGGAAGGAAATCCAAAAAGGAGGGGATATATGTATACATATGGCTGATTCACTTTGCTGTACAGCAGAAACTAGCACAACACTGTAAAGCAACTATATCCCAATTAAAAAACAAAAAAAAACAAATTGAATGCTGACCGAGTCATATCATGCTTGTCAAAAAATTAATTCTAAACTCTTTAAAACAAACAAAAAAACCTTAAAATTGAAAAAATCCCTCACTGACGACCATTGTTTGTAAAAGCAAAAGAATATGTATTGCCTCTACTAGAAATTGGGCAATGAATCTTTCAAAGTCCTTAGAAAACATACTTTTCTTAAAATGGCTTTAATTAACTAAATTTTTTACTGTTCGTGGGAGACAAAACAAAATGTGTCCATCTGATATGTCAAATAAGCAAAGAATTAGAAAATAAATTCAAAGATATAATTCATGATGCAGCCAAATGAAGTATTCTTTATAATCAAAGAAGACAAGCAGGAAAATTATTATAGAATTACTTCCAAAATAAATTAACTAAGTAACCAACCAAATTAAACTGTAATGAATAACTGAAAATGCAGATCAAAGAAAGAGGGCAAAGACAATGTTATAAGACTCAGTGAAGAAAATCCAACCCAACAGGAAAAGAAATCATAGAAGGAAACACATGAAGCCATTAATAGTGCTTACTTCTGAGGATGAGAAGTAAGAGAAGGGTTGTAGGTTTATTATTTACATTTCTCTTTAAAGACCTGTAGAACACCATGAAACGTTCAACATGTTCATTACGAAAATCTCAGGAGAGAGAAAATGGCAAAAAATAATATTTGAAAACAAAATGGCCAAAACTTCCAAAATTTGATGAAAAACATGAGTCTACACATTGAAGAAGGACAACGAACTTCAAGTAGGATAAACTCAAAGAGATGCACACTGAGATATATTATAATCAAACTGTCAAAAGACAGAATCTTGAAAGCAGCAAAAGAGAAGTGACTTGTCATGTACAGGGATCCTTGATAAGATCAGAGCCTATTTCTCACCATCAACCATAATAGTCAGGAGACAGTGGGATGACATATTTAAATTGCTGAAAGAAAAAAACTATCAACGAAGAATTCTACATCTGGTAAAACTATACTTCAAAAATAAAGGAGAGGGACTTCCCTGGTGGCACAGTGGTTAAGAATCCACCTGCCAATGCAGGGGACATGGGTTCGAGCTCTGGTTGGGGAAGATCCCACATGCTGCGGAGCAGCTAAGCCAGTGTGCCACAACTACTGAGCCTGCGCTCTAGAGCCCGCAAGCCACAACTACTGAGCCCACATGCTACAACTACTGAAGCCCGCGCTCCACAACAAGAGAAGCCACCGCAATGCAAAGCCTGCGCACCGCAACGAAGAGTAGCCCCCGCTCGCTGCAACTAGAGAAAGCCCACACGCAGCAACAAAGTCCCAATGCAGCAATAAATAAATAAATAAATAAAGTCATTTCCAGATAAACAAAAGCTCAGGGAGTTCATCACTAGCAGAACTGCCACAGAAGAAATGCTAAAGGGAATGCTTCAGGATGACATGAAAGGACACCAGACAGCAACCTGAAACCATGAGTAAAGAACTGTGATAAAGGTAACTAAATATGTAAATGTGAAAGCCAGTATTGTTCTATTTCTGGTTTCTAATTCCTTTTTTTGTTCCTATGTGATTTAAAACACATATACCTAAAACAATAATTATAAATCTACGTTAATGGGCATGCAATGTATAAAACGTAATCTGTGAAATTAACAACATAAGGAGGAAGACAGAAAATGAGGGGCTTAAAAAAAATAACTTATAAGCTTTTGCACAGCAAAAGAAACCAGAAACAAACCAAAATGAAAATCAAAACTACAAAGAGGTATCACCTCATGCTGGTCAGAAGGGCCATCATCAGAAAGTCTACAAATATTAAATGCTAGAGAGGGTGTGGAGAAAAGGGAACCCTTCCACACTGTTGATGGGAATGTAAAGTGGTGCAGCCACTGTAGAGAACAGTATGGAGTTTCCTTTAAAAACTAAAAATAGAGTTATCATATGATCCAGCAATCCCACTCCTGGGCATATATCTGGGAAAGATGAAAACTAATTCGAAAAGATACATGCACACCAATGTTCATAGTAGCAGTATTCACAATAGCCAAGACATGGTAGCAACCTAAATGTCCATCGATAGATGAATGGATAAAGAAGATGTGGTATCCATCTTATTGAATGGATGGAATCCATAAAATGGAATATTACTCAGCCATAAAAAAAGAATGAAATACTGCCATTTGCAGCAACATGGATGGACCTAGAGATTATCATACTAAGTAAGTCAGACAAAGAAAGACAAATATATGATATCAATTACATGTGGAATCAGAAAATGTAATACAAATCAATTTATTTACAAAATAGAAGCAGACTCACATAGAAAAAAAACTTATGGTTACTAAAGGGGAAAGGGGAGGGGGAGGGATAAATTAGGAGTATGGGATTAAAAGATATAGACTACTACATATAAAATAGATAAGCAACAAGGATATATTGTATAGCACAAACAATTATAGCCATTATCTTGTAATAACTTATAACGGAGTATAATCTACAAAAATACTGAATGACTCTGCTGTAAAACTAAAAAATATCCTAGGGGCTTCCCTGGTGGCGCAGTGGTTGAGAGTCTGCCTGCCGATGCAGGGGACATGGGTTCGTGCCCCAGTCTGGGAAGATCCCACATGCCGCAGAGCAGCTAGGCCCGTGAGCCATGGATCCTATTAGAAAATTTAAAAATATACGCAAAGTGCTGGGAGGAGGCATTCCATTTTTAATATGTTCTTATGTGTTAAATACACAAGTATTTGTGGATAAAATGATACTATTTATCTGATTTGAAATATTCCAATGCTTCCCCACCCCCCAAAAATTGGGAAGACAGATGAAACATGAAATGTAGAATGCTGATAACTGTCAAAGCTAAGATCATGCTTACACGGGAATTCCCTCCATTATTCTCTCTTCTCTTGAATGTTTTAACAATCCATAATAAAAAAGTTTAAAAATATGCAGTTATGAGTTAGAATTCTGTCACTTCTAATTAGGCAGCTTTCAGTGTTACATATTCTGGATGAGGTTATTACATCCGAGGACTACAGCTCTTAATTTCAACAATTTATCTTGAAAGTTGCAATTCAAGACGAACTCGAGTTGAGGCTGTGTCAAAACAAGAAAAAATGGTCTCCTAAAATATGGTTCTGAGTTACTAGTAATCAAAGAAATGCAAATTGAAGCAGTAATGAGGTACCATTTTGGCTTATCAGATTGGCAAAGATATTTTTAAATAGCAATATTCAATACTGCCTAGAGAACAGCAAGACAGACACTCATTCACTGATGATAAAAGCATAATTCAGTACAAACATTTTGGGAATTACATGGCAACATGATTAAAGAATCTGAAAAGTATCCAAATATGTTGATCCAATAATTGCATTTCTAAAGATTTTAAGCCTTTGGAAATGATAGAATTTGTGGACAAATACTGATGATTAAGAATGTTCATTCCAGCTTTATTTATAATAATGAGATATTATAAATATGTCAATCCCAAGAAATAGCTATATGTTCAATCCCAAGAAATAGCTAGATGATTTATGATATAGCTATTTAACTAACACTAAAGATGATTATTTCAGAACAGCGGTTATGAATTCCAACATGGCAGAGAAACACATTCTTAACAATAAGAGAGCTCAATGCAGATGTGATTCTCAGAAAGGGGAAGGAAGGGGGTGGGAGACCTGTTTTTTTCTATACCCTTGCTCCCACTGAGAATAATTGTTTTAGAAGAATGTTTAATAATGAGGGGTAATTTTTATGTAATAGCATTGAATTTTTAAAAAGCTAAAACCAAAACTGTACACATACCATAGTATTAATGACATAAATACATATACACAAAGGATACACAAAAGGCTGGGAATGAAATACAAGAAAAGTTGTGGGGTCAGAAAACCCGTACTCATGTGCGCGCGCACGCACACACACACACGCACACACACACACACACACACATTTTTTAATAGTACTGACTCTTGAGATGAGAATGGATCAGTTTAACAGTTTCTTGATACGCCTGATCTCAACTATGCTTAAGCAGATGCCTTAAACAAAATTCTCCTGCTCAAAGACCAGAAATCTGGTAAAGGAAGTAGAAAAAGATTTGTCTTAGGTTCAGCAGAACCTCAGAAGGCCATGCAAATCAACTTGAATATGAGACAGAGTGTGGCCAGAGTTTGAAGAGTCATGGACCTCTATGTTACCCACAATAGCAAAAAGAAAAGAAGGGCTTGACATCCTCCTGGTAACATGGTTAATACCCAAGAAGATGTTGCTTGTGTGAAGGAGTAGGAGGAGGGTGAGATCATGCATATTTGTAAATACAACTATAAATGCTATGCAAACCGTTGCCTTCCAAGGCAAATTCAAGTTTTCTTTTTTCTGTGTGCAGTACGCGGGCCTCTCACTGTTGTGGCCTCTCCTGTTGAGCACAGGCTCCAGACGCGCAGGCTCAGAGGCCATGGCTCACGGGCCTAGCCGCTCCGCGGCATGTGGGATCTTCCCGGACCGGGGCACGAACCCGTGTCCCCTGCATCGGCAGGCGGACTCTCAACCACTGCGCCACCAGGGAAGCCCTAAGTTTTCCTTTTTGAAACTCTCTGGAATTTTATTTTTCCAATATTTTCGATCCGTGGTTGGCTGAATCTGTGGATGCGGAACTGGTGGATATGGAGGGCCTACCGTATAATCGACGTACGGTCAAAGGGCTATTATAAGTTCATCTATTGAAAAACCACAAGAAGAGGAAGCCGAGAAGTGCAAAATGCGAACACAATAGCGGCTAAGAGCACTGGCAGCTGTAAGACAAGCTGTAAGTAAACACTCAATAGCAGGGAAAAAAAAAATCCCCACTACAGGATAAAAAAAAATAAAAGCCAGCAGTATTTACACGTCAGAAAAGCAAAGGAGTAATATGGAGCGGTGTTTCTCCATCCTTTGGAGGTTGGGAGAGAATAGAAGAGGTAAGGTTCTACTGGCATTCTGAACAAGACAGCTTTCACAGTGTAATAATGACCATTACCCTGAGAGCCATGAACACAGAAATTTTAAATATGGAAATGCAAGGAAAAGGAAAGAAATGAGAACAAAGAAAAGATTAATAAGGGAGGCAATGTAAAGAGCTAAAGACGAAATCAAAATAAATAAAAGATCATAAATAAATGGTAAGATTTCTAGAGGAAGAAAGGCTTGACTACAAAATCATAGGACCGGTTTCTCTACTTTGCATGTAGAAGATCTAAACTGAGAAGTCTAAGGCCACCAACACAAGATAAATGAGAGAGGTAGCCTATCTACATAAGAATAAGTAGAAGTCAGAGGAATGGTGTCATACAAATCAATAAGCAGAAGGTTATGTTACAGCCTCTACCTCAGGGTGCAAACACGGACGGCAGTCACCTAAAGCAGCACAGTGACTTGGAAGTCCAAGGATATTGACAAAAAAGTAAAATCTCTGGCAAAGTTCCCTCAGGAAACAACCTCTCCATCATCCTGCAGCAGACAAAACCAGACAGAAACACTGGGACACAAAGTGTGCAGAAGATGTTATGAGAAGGGCATCTTGATATACCCAGAACACATCTTACAAAACCACTGAGACAAAGTAAATTTGAAAGGGATAATGGGGCAGCCAGAAACCACACAACTCTAACATCAATAAATCTGATAGATCTATTTCTCCAGAAATATTACTTGTAACAATTCACAAGTTCAAGTCCCAAATATTAAAGAGTAAAGGCTCCCTTCCTGGGTGATCAACTGTCCAAATGCATATGCCTTGTAGTCAAGGGACGTTCAGGCTGTCAGTAAGCCACTGTTAACAACCTCCTTGTGCCTAAGCTTGGCTCTGCAAAAAAAAAAAAAAAACAAAACAAAACCCACACACACACACACACACAAAAAAGCAAGACCACACTCATTAGAAGGTGACTCAGTTCTTGAAGTAAGCCTATAAAGTTTCCTCCCTGGAAAGCCTGTTAGTGACAAGATGTGCCTGAGTGTACAGCACTTTACCTCATGTCTGACTCATAAGAAAGTGAATCTGGAATGACAGCAAGAAGAGCCTGGAAGAAGAAGAAGGATGTTCGGTACTTGCTACACAGACACAAAAATGCCAAAAATTAAGCCTTTAATTCCAAATCCTTATCTGATTTGCATAATTCACCAAACCATACATTAATGAATGTACAGTCAAAGGGGTACCTTAAGCTCATCTCTTGAGCCATCCCCACTGCAGTGATACATAGATGAAATGAAAAATGAAAATCAAATAAACCTGGCTAAAAATATACAATGAAACAGCCTCAGGACCAGGAATTGGACCTAGCCGCCTGTTAGAGTGCACACGTGAGCAAAAACAACCACCGACTCAAGAAGAGCCTGCAAACAATTCCAAGAGATGTGTGGAAATGTAACATTCCACAAAGACAGCCAACAGAATCTACAATTAGAAGATAAATCTCAGTCAAAAAAAATTAAAGTGACAGAACAAGCAACTTTCAACCAAAGACATGGCTTCATAAAGATGGCAATTTTCCCAAATTAAACTGTAAATTCAATGCAATTCCAATCAATATCCCAAAGTTATGTCTGTGTGTGTGTGTCTGTGTGGGAGAGAAAACTGACAAAATGATCCCAAAATAAATATGAAAATGTATTAAGGGGCTAAGAATAAGCAAGACAGTTTTGAAGAAGGAGGGGTCTTTTGTACTAAATATCAACCTTATCACAAAGCTATAGTAACTCAGTATGGTAATGGGGCAAGACAGAAAAATTAATCAATATAACAGAGTAAAAAGTTCAGAAACATCCATGAATACAGGAAAACTTGATTACAACAGGCAGTCATTACAAATCATGGGGTAAAGGATAAATTATTCAACAATGATGCTGGCTCAATCAATAATCCATAAAGGGGAAAAAGAATCCCTGTCTCGTACCATACTTAGAAAAATATAGATACATACATATATATGTTTATGTGTGTATTTGTATATATACAGAAAGAGATCCTAAGTCCTTAATAAAAAGCATTTGGAAGTCAATGAAAATCACAAACACCTCAAAAGAAAAAAACAGTAATGAACCAAAACAGCACAAACTTCCGGTTATAAGTACTAGGGATGCAAGGTACAACCTTAGTTGTACCCAATACTTAGTTGTACCCAACAGAATAGTACCCAATACTAATTAAAGATTTGTAAAATGTTACGAACATAATGAACACTGCTGTACGTTACATATGAAAGTTGTTAAGTAAGTAAATCCTAAGAGTCTCATCAAAAGGAGAAAATATTTTTTCTTCTATTTCTTTAATTTTGTATCTATATAAGACAACGGATGTTCACTAAACTTACTGTGGTGATCATTCCATGACGTATGTAAGACGATCACTGGTTCCTTGTTTGTAAAATCCTACCACTTGGAGATTTATTCCTGTATATATTTTCCTTTGCTGTGAACATTTAAATGAGAATGGACAAGGATTTTGAATCACTACTCTTGGAAATGTTAGAGAAAAGAGATCTAGGTATTAGTGAGAGACAAAAAAGGATAGAAAATAAAAGGTAGAGCAGTGGAGGTTTTTGGAGTATAGTCATGAGTAATCATTAAGAAGACAAAACAGGGCTCCCCTGGTGGCGCAGTGGTTGAGAGTCCGCCTGCCGATGCAGGGGACGCGGGTTCGTGCCCCGGTCCGGGAAGATCCCACATGCCGCAGAGCGGCTGGGCCCGTGAGCCATGGCCGCTGAGCCTGCGCGTCCGGAGCCTGTGCTCCGCAACGGGAGAGGCCACAGCAGTGAGAGGCCCGCGTCCCGCTAAAAAAAAAAAAAAAAGACAAAACAAACACAGGCCATAAAAATGCACCTTAGAACCTACCAGGAGGCAGGACATTCTAATTGTGCCATATTCTGGTGAGGTCCCATCTAAAGTTACCTTGGGTGGCACTACAGGTAGCTAACTCTGTGTTAAGGAGAACGTTTTAAACTATAATAAACTAAATAGATTAAATAAAATTTATCCCCAGGCTTTTTTTTTTGCGGTACGCGGGCCTCTCACTGCTGCGGCCCCTCCCGCTGCGGAGCACAGGCTCCGGACGCGCAGGCCCAGCGGCCATGGCTCACAGGCCCAGCCGCCCCGCGGCATGTGGGATCTTCCGAGACCGGGGCACGAACCCACGTCCCCTGCATCGGCAGGCGGACCCCCAACCACTGCGCCACTCAGGGAAGCCCTCCCCCCAGGCTTTTAATTTTAAGCATCAAATTCTCTGATTTCTTGAACTACAGTGAAACCTAAAAGTCAATAATTTAGTCATGGGTCAGACAGGAAAGAAAAAGTGCTTCATTTACTATGCACAAACACAAATTTGCAATTATCATGTGGCTGCTGTAGGGGAGTCTGAAATGTTACTGCAGGCAAGGTACAGAGACGTAGAAATTAACAGAATAGTACCCAATACTAACTAAAGATTTGTAAAATGTTATTAATGTTCTCTGTATTCAGTACAATTTCCTTTGTCCTCCTATTTGATGAACATAGTATCTAGAAGGGATTTCACTGATTCACTGTAATTCCCAACTTCAATGTAAATTTTCCTTTAAGTGCTAAACTCTTCAAACATGCCTTTTCCTACTGCATGGGTTTTTTTTTTAGGATATAATCTTTACTTTTGGTAAAGAAACCACTGTGTTCAAAACGCAGCTCCACTAAACGGAACCATCTAAAAACACAGGAGGTGGTTTGTGTACCCTGTTTCCCTCTTAGGGGTTATGAGGAGTAACTTCTGGAAATTAAGATGGTCTCCATCCTTTCTCCTATCCTCGTCCTCAGTCTCTACATCCTACCACTCCCAGAAACTGGCCATCAGGAGCGTAAAAACTAATCACTGCCTTTCCCCTGGGGAAGATGCACTTGAATTGTAATTGGTTATAAATATACAAATAGACCTACAACTGAAGGATTCTTCAGCGTCTTCAGTGTCTACCAGATATTTTCAAAGTACATATAGTCAAAAGAAGATAATTTTCTATCATGAACCAGAAACAGGAAAAAACTAGAAACGTTCTTTACGGTAATATAAAATGGAAGCTTCCTTCAATCACTGGAGCAGGACAGGGTCTCCCGACATCTTGAGATGCATGCAGTTCATGAGTTAGGAGGAAGATGACTGACGTATCCCCTTCGAGTTTTTTAATACAGGCAGAGAGGGGTTTTTTGATTTCAGGGTTTTTTGTTTGTTTCACAAACTCCAAAGGTAGAAGACATGTCATCAGAAAGACTCAAAAACTAGAAGAGATAAAGTTATTGAACTCCAAGGGTTGCCCAAATTCTACTTACATGATTTTTAACATTTCTAACTTGTCACAGGCAAAACACATTTTCCCCCCACTGCGTGGCTGGATGAAGGGGAGGTGCAAATGGCTACATATGATTTCAATCCAGTATCTCAGACTATGAAGGAACTAATGGCATAATTTCTTGATTCCTGTGAAGTGGGCAATGAGTTTCTGCCACACATACTAGCTTCTTCTGGGCCACGTCAAAGGAGCAAGCTATCTTCACATTGCCATAAGTCAAACAGAACTCATGGTTTCCACTATCTTCATTTCCCAAATACACTAAAAAGGGTCTTCAAATGTCAATTTGAGAAAGTGCTTCCTTCTTTCTGCTTTCAATAAGCAAAAGAAATTAGCTTCCGACCATTCTTTTTAACACCCTTTTTCTCCACACTCTTTTCATAAATCAAACACAATGATTCTCATAAAAAGGTTCAATTCTAATGTCCAAAATAGCAATACCGAAGCTAAAATTTTAAAATAAGCTTTGAGATGAATGGCCTTGAATGAGTCCATCTGGAAGATATTAAAGAGGAGGAGGAGGACATCTATGAGGTGGCAGGAGAAAACGCCCACTGGTCTGTCAGTGACGGGGGCCTGATGACTTCCTTGATTTGTGGCCGCAGATCTCAATCACATGTAACCCCAAACCACTTTCGATAAAGATGAAAATTTTCCTTCAATGCTATTTGAAATCTCAAAGCAAATATCACTAAAAACAAATTGAAAGTGATGGTCATTTTTGAAAATGTCTGTTCATACCACCTGGGTGTGTTCCTCACCCCCAGCCCTTTACCAGAAGAAAATCCATGATCTGTGGACACTAGCACAAATATACCTACCTCGCAAATAAGCCTTGGTAAGCACCTCAGTTCCAACTCATTGTCCGGGACTAATTTTTTTTTAATCTTATTAAAAACACTGTGCTGAGTGAGTATAACACATATACCACAACAACTCAAGAATCCTGAGACACTGACAAAACCATTATTCTAGAAAATCGAAATAAAACATACCTCTCTCTGAGAGGTATGTAAAGATCAACTATCTCTCGCATCTTCCTTTCTACCTACATGTTCGTGTTCCGGCCTCCTCCACTTCAAACCAAGGAACAAATAACAACCCCAAACAAACCCCAAATCCTCCTTCTGTCTCCCTTCCAAGATGTTGTTTGTTTTCTGTCCTTACAAATGCTGTGCAATCCACCTTCCATCTCCACCAAACCACTGAGATTACTTTGATGATGGGCATCAATAGCCTTCCATACATCCTGTATTTAGGGGGGTTTTAATCCAAATTAATTGATTTCTTCTTTTATCTTGATTACTTCCTTCTTCCTAATAGGCTTATTTTATTGTTACTTGTTTAACATTTGAACTTAATGCTTAGTTCATTGATATAGATTGCTAGTCGCCTACCAACACCCATTCACCCCTTCTTCCTTATAAGCACAATGTCTGAACTATTTGGGGACAACAATATACTCAGCTAAAAGATTACATTTCTCAGCCTCCCTCCGCAAGATGTGGCTAAGGGACTAAGTTCTGGCCAAAAAGATGTAAAAGGAAGAGCTATACAAACTATCTTAGAAGGAAAAAGATGTGCTCTTCTAATACCTATCCTTGTACTGCCTGCTCAAAATGAAGGCTGGAATACCAACATGATGGCTGGAGCTCTAGCAAGTATTCTGGACCATGAAGTAAACTTCAGAATAAAAGTCATTATGTTGAATGTCAGATAGGAACCTGGGTCTCTGATGACACTGTGAAAATACTGAAAAAGAAAAAACTCACACTCTCTCCTGTGTTTCTCCTTTACTTTCCCACCACTACCATACTCATAACACTTCTGACACCAGAGGTATGGGTTTTTTTCCCCACACCAAGCAAGAATGTGACACCAGCTGAGTATCCTCCAATTCAACTCAGTTCTGACACTACCTACCTGGAGATAACATCAGATCCCTCAAGTGAAGGGCTCAGTGCCTCCAGACTGCCCCACCCCCACTTCAGATGCTAACTGCAAGTTCAGGTGGTTACCTGTGCTTCTGATGGGTGAGTCCCATGACCTCCTCGGGTGCAATTAATTTTCTAGAACGGTTCACAGAACTAAGGAAAACAGTTTACTTACTATATACCAGTTTATTATAAAAGGATATGATAAAGAATACGGATGACCACAGAGATGGAATAGCAGAGCAGGCAAGGTATGTGGGAAGGGGTGAGGAGCTTCTATGCTCTCTCCAGGCACCACTCTCCCAGCACCTCTGTGTTTTCAGTAACCTGGAAGCTCCCTGAACCCTGTGCCTCTGGGATTTTTATGGAGGCTTCATCATGCAGGCATGATTGATCATTAACTCAATTTCCAGCCCCTCTCCCCTTCCTGCAGGATATGGGTATAGGGTGAAAGTTCCAAGCTTCTAAGCTTGGCTTGGTCTTTCTAGTGACCAGTTCCCATCCACAAGGCCACCAAGAGTCACCTCATTAGAACAAAAGACACCCAGGAAATTCCAAGGGATTTAGGAACTCCGTGTCAGGAACCAGAGTCAAAAACAATATTGGAACAAAAGACACTCTTAACTTAGGAAATTACAAAAGTTTTAGGAGATCTGTGCCAGGAACTGGGGACAGAAACCAATACATGTATTTTCTACTATCTCACAGCCGCCATAACGGTCATTGGTTCACCTTTATTTGGGCTTCTGTGACATCAGAAGGAAAAACATTTCTAACTTGATTATCCCACTCACTATTTGGGAGTCTCTATATGTAGTTAATCTGAATCCTACGTGCTACAATTCCCCTTTGGTTCAATTCTGGATATTGTTATGCAGTATTCTGACTTCCACTATTTTACAAATATCTGTAATTGTAGTTTTGATTTCCTTTTACCTAATGAAAATTACAACTTACTCTTCTGAATTATCAAGTGATTGGGCTCTGTTTATTTAAACTTTTGTTGGACTTACCACATTATGTTCGGTGGTCTATAAATGGTAAATTTTTATTTATCTATTTGTTTTCTGTCTCTCCTACCAGAGAACAGGAGCCTTATGTGCCTTATATACTGATTCGCAGTGGCTAGAAGAGTCCTTACCAAATATTTAGCAATATCTATACTTGCTGAATGAATGAATGCAGTTTGTGTAGTTTAGATCTTTTAAACATTTATGATTGAGTATATTAAATTTTATGCACACATAAGAGGGAATCATAATAAAAATAAAAATACAAAGGAAGACTGCTAAGTATTAGAGGAAGGCAATCCATCATTATCAGTGAATAGTAGAGCAAGATTATATCACAGCATGGAAAAACACTTACGTTGCAAAGGAGACAAAGTTATACATGTAGTATGATTACAGCTATGTTACCCAAAACTCAAAACTTATGCCTAAACAAGAACTATAAAGATAGCAAAAGAGAATATAAGTCACACATCCCTGAATAAATCTGAAAAATGCAATTTAAAATACAGTGGGCAGCAGAAAGACATCCAGAAAAAAATGACTATAGGAAACACACACCCAATACATTTCAAGAGCCATCATAATCACTAAATAATTAAAAATAATGAAACTACAGTAACACAGGCATCTCCCAGCTAAGAGTAGTAATCTGTTCCTGAAATCTAACAGCATGCATAAAAATGCTAAGTGAAGCATATTTCCCATTATTTTAAATGGGAAAAATTAAAATGTGTTACACATCAACTCAAAGCCTCCAAAGACTTGCTTAAAATGAAACTAAAATAGGGTAAGATGCTCACAAATGTAACAACTATTACGTTAGCTACCAAATGTATAAGACACTACTTCCTGACTTAACCTCCAAAAACAAACAAGGTTAATGGCAACTGCTCAGTAAAGGCAAGTGGCCTCTCCATGCCGGCACCACGGAGAAGCAAATCTCCCTCGGTTGACATGGTGAACTTTTCAAATCGTCTACACCTGGCTCTGATGATCTACCAATTGTATTTGGAATGCCATTCAAGATTTTTCTTGCATATCGTTTTGCTTTAAATGCTGTATTCAGTTTTGGAAAATAAGTAGAAATTTTGCCCTTGTAAACATCAATTTAAAACACTGTACTGAAAGGCTTCTATGCTGTATGTGTTTGGGTATTAAAAACAAAAAGGTGTAAACCAACAACTGACAGGGAGATGGTCGGTAGGGTGTGTCTGTATTTGGAAGAGATGTCTCTTGCTATATCCTTCAGCTGATCTGATAACATGAATCGAAGGTCAAAGGGTAGATAAAACCCTATTAACTTGTGGATAACCAGATCTTTAAAACCATTTCTCATTTTTTGAGCTACAGTGTGTCAGTATCATTCACTACTATTCAAGCCACAATCTCCTCAGGGCTGACCTCAATACACAGCCAGCTTCACGTAAAAGACGCTTTCACAAATAGAAAGAAAGTTTTGACCCTGAAAGTCATCCACCCGAAATGAATACTACTCTGTGTACTTGGCTTAGGCCATCAGGATCTAGAAACGTCTACTGGATAAATTATCCACTGCTACATTAATGACCTATATAAAATTACAGAAAATTTTAAAGATAAAATATAAATTGTTCCTCTCTGATATTATCACAGATTTTGTTTATTTTTTTAAAAACCTGGAAAACATGTTAAATGTCACCCATGACTTCACAGTTATCCAACTATTATTAATGTTTTTGTGCAATATAAGTCAAAAAAAGTCATTAGTATATACTTTTCCAGCTTCAGTTAAATGACTAATTGAGTGTTTCTAGAACCACAGAATTATTTAACAGATTTTTAAAACTCTGTTGGTGTGCTAGGCATTATTAACCTGTGGAGAGCTAGCTCTTCAGGACTACTTCTTATTTTTTGAGTAATATAGATCCTTCCCCACTCCGATCCCAGTGTCTCTCCTGACGGTGTGCACGCGCCTTCCCCAGCACTTGTCTCCATGTGCTGAAACTGTCTGTTTATCTGCCTACAGGCAGACCTCAGAGATACCACAGGCTTAGTTCCAGACCACTGCAGTTTTGGTTTCTCAGTGCATATAAAAGTTATGCTTACACTCTACTTTAGTCTATTAACTGTGGTAGCATTATGTCTCAAAAAATGTGCATACCTTAAGAAATACTTTATTGTTAAAAAATGCTAACTATCATCTGAGCTTTCAGCTAGTTGTAGTGGTAACAAAGATGACTGATCACAGACACCATAACAAATATAATTGTAATGAAAAAGTAGGAAATAGTGCCAGAATTACCAAAACGTGACAAAGAAACACAAAGTGAGCAAATGTTGTTGGAAAAATAGTGCCAATTAAGACTTGCTCGACACACGGTTGCCACAAACCTTCAATCTGTGAAAAACACAATATCTGCGAAGCACAATAAAGCGAAATGCAGTGAAGTGAGGTATGCCTGTGTTTGTCCCCAGGACACTGCAACTCTTCTACGGCTCAGACCACATCCTAGATATAATTATATCCAGGGCCTAGCACAGGACTTGAAATATAGTAAGCTTGAAGTAAGAGGTGGCTGAAATGAATGCAGTAAAAACAGTCTCCAAAGTGTTGAGAATCATTTGTAACCAAAAATTATTTTAAGAGGCAAATGATCACTACTTAGATCAGAACTAATTTTTTTTAACAATTTATAGCACTAACACTATTGAACCCATGTCCCAAGCAATGTACTAAGAGTTTTACTTGTGTTATGTTATTTAACCTCTCAACACAATCTGGTGAGTCATGAATTATCAATACTTTAATCCCACTTAACTGGTGAGAAAACAAAGGTTACAGAGATCAGTAGTTTTGCCAAGGTCACGAAGCTGGTATGGAGTCACATACCTCCACTATGCTCACTTTCCAAGGACTATAAAGACCCCCATGAGGTTCCAATCAAATACTTTGACTAAACACTAATTACAGAAAAAAATCACTGCCTGAAAGCTTCTAATGGGTGGAAAACAAACAAAAACAACAGGAGATGGAGTATAAAATTTTTTGGGGGGGGAGGGCCACGTTGGCATGTGGGATCTTAGTTCCCCAACCAGGGATCGAACCCGTGCCCCGTGCAGTGGAAGCACCGAGTCCTAACCACTGTACCACCAGGGAAGCCCCAAGAACTCAATGTTTTTTAGTAAACATTGTATCAAATGGTGATCAAATAACATGTTTAAGATGACTAATTACTAGCGTTAACTCTTGGGAAATTATATTACGTGTTGGTTAGAATAGTTAGGAAAAACAAATATGTGTAATGTTAATGAAATAAGAGCTCAAAATGAAAATGTTTGTACATGAGACAATTAAAATACCCACTCTCTATAACCCACTATGATCTGACATCCATCAAATTTCTGCTCTCTGCTAGGGGCTTTTTAGCTTCTATCCCACCTTCTCTGCTTTACTCAAGTTTCAATAATGTCTGTTACTACTAGAAAGAAGACGAATATAAAAGTTTTTACAATTCTCTTCCCTAGAAAAAATTATCTTCTTGGGGCAGCTCCTTGATGGTTATCCTTTTTGAAAATAAGTAACACTCTGAAAAGGTGCAAAGTGGAAAACAGCCAAAGAGCTCCCTCTACCTCCAGACGCTCAAGTCAAAAAGAATTCAAATGTATAGGTGCATATCGTAATTTATTTAATTGGTTCTCTACTGATGGATATTTAGTTTGCTTCCAATCTTTTGTTATTATAAGTAATGTCACAATGAATAATCTTCTATACATTTTACTTCACGTGGATGGAAGTATGTCTCAGGGTAAATTACTTGATGTGAACTGCTCATTCAAAAGGCACATGCCCTTTTTATTTTAATAGACAGCATAAAAGTGTCCTTAAGGGACTTCCCTGGTGGCGCAGTGGTTAAGAATCCGCCTGCCAATGCAGGGGACACGGGTTCGAGCCCTGCTCCAGGAAGATCCCATATGCCGCGGAGCAACAAAGGCCATGCGCCACAACTACTGAGCCTGCGCTCTAGAGCCCACAAGCCACAACTACTGAGCCTGCATGTCACAACTACTGAAGTCCATGCACCTAGAGGCCATGCTCCACAACAAGAGAAGCCACCGCAATGAGAAGCCCGCGTACCGCAACAAAGAGTAGCCCCCACTTGCCACAACTAGAGAAAGCCCATGCGCAGCAACGAAGGCCCAACACAGCCAAATAAATAAATAATTTCTTTTTAAGTGCAAATATTTTTTTTTTAAAAAGTGTCCTTCAAAGGTGAGATTGTACCAATTTGTATTCTCACCAGAAATATATGAGAGTACTTTTTTCTTTACTGTTATTTTTATTTGTATTTAAAAGCCATTTGCATTTCATGTTCCATTAAGGGTTTTTATCTTTGGCTTATTTTTCTATTGTTTTATTGGTCTTTTTCTTAATGATTGGTAGTATCATTTTCATTAAATTCAGTACTTTTTAAACTTTCCTAACTTTATTCACTTTATTACCTTTATTTTAAGACTTCACTTAAAAATCTTTTTTTCAGAACTATCCTTATCCCAAAATACACCATTATACAACTGAGAAATATTTAAGGAAAGAAACAAGATGCTTGACTAGTATTTTTATGAGGTCTACAAGCAAAATCAAGGGATCTTATCCCTCTAACATTAACAGATCATGAAGCAAAATGATGATTCATGAAGATAAGTCTAAGAGGGAAACAGAATTTTTTTCATATGGTGATCATTACAGTTTCCAGTGTTTGGGAACTTACATTTTTTTATTTGAAGCTACTGCAAAAAATATATATTTTATATATACATACTTTATACATATATGTAAATAAATATGGAGATGCCACCAAAATATATATGCACACACGTGTATACACATATGTGTATGCATGTGTCTATATATACTTGCTTCAAGTATTACCAATATTTGTTCCATTTTAAAATTCAAGATAAAAAATGATCCACAGATAAATACATATGAAGTAAGGCAACAGGGAAGATGATGTACTACAGATATTTGTATCAAAATTATTTTCAGAACCTCCCTTCTGCAGTGAAGTTCTGCTTAGAGAGAGTTACAGAGTTAAAATAAACAAACAAACAATTTCTGGTCTTGAGAATAAACATTCAAAGCAGAGACCAGGTAAACTCAGAATACTTTAAAATGTACATACTCAAAACAGATATAAATTTAAGTCAGCTGAATAATTTTTATTTAAAAGAATATATATTTTAAAAACTGAGGACATAAAGTCCTCAACATGACAGATTATAAATTCTCACTAAACCATTTTGGAGGCTTATAAATAAGTTTTCATTTAAATATGAGAGTACTTTTTTCTTTACTGTTATTTTTATTTGTATTTAAAAGCCATTTGCATTTCATGTTCCATTAAGGGTTTTTATCTTTGGCTTATTTTTCTATTGTTTTATTGGTCTTTTTCTTAATGATTGGTAGTATCATTTTCATTAAATTCAGTACTTTTTAAACTTTCCTAATTTTATTCACTTTATTACCTTTAAGACTTCACTTAAAAATCTTTTTTTCAGAACTATCCTTATCCCAAAATACACCATTATACAACTGAGAAATATTTAAGGAAAGAAACAAGATGCTTGACTAGTATTTTTATGAGGTCTACAGGCAAAATCAAGGGATCTTATCCCTCTAACATTAACAGATCATGAAGCAAAATGATGATTCATGAAGATAAGTCTAAGAGGGAAACAGAATTTTTTTCATATGGTGATCATTACAGTTTCCAGTGTTTGGGAACTTACATTTTTTTATTTGAAGCTACTGCAAAAAATATATATTTTATATATACATACTTTATACATATATGTAAATAAATATGGAGATGCCACCAAAATATATATGCACACACGTGTATACACATATGTGTATGCATGTGTCTATATATACTTGCTTCAAGTATTACCAATATTTGTTCCATTTTAAAATTCAAGATAAAAAATGATCCACAGATAAATACATATGAAGTAAGGCAACAGGGAAGATGATGTACTACAGATATTTGTATCAAAATTATTTTCAGAACCTCCCTTCTGCAGTGAAGTTCTGCTTAGAGAGAGTTACAGAGTTAAAATAAACAAACAAACAATTTCTGGTCTTGAGAATAAACATTCAAAGCAGAGACCAGGTAAACTCAGAATACTTTAAAATGTACATACTCAAAACAGATATAAATTTAAGTCAGCTGAATAATTTTTATTTAAAAGAATATATATTTTAAAAACTGAGGACATAAAGTCCTCAACATGACAGATTATAAATTCTCACTAAACCATTTTGGAGGCTTATAAATAAGTTTTCATTTATTAAGTCTTACTCTGTTTTATAGGCCATTCCAGTAAGCACTTTCCACAATAATTCATTTAATCCTCAAAACAAGCCTATGAGGTAAGTGCTCCTTTATCCCCATCTTACAGATAAAGGAACTGAAGCACAGGGATGCTGCGCCTAAGATCACAAAGCTCTGAGGGGTGGACCCAGAATTCAAACACAGGCATTGTGGCCCCAGAACGCAGTAGGCCACGTGTGTATTGTCTAGGTACTACTATCGATGTTGAGAATCCGGATGGACTCTTGCCAGTGAAGGAGTTCACTATAGCAAGAGCATCAGACTATCCAACTAATAACATCTTCCACGCTTTACCACCTTGAGCTGCAGCAATGGCCCACTGGAGAGCGCTCTGCCAGGTGCAAGGTGACCAGGGTTACAGCCAAGCCTGCAGGTGGTGGAGGACATCCCACAGATATTCACCCCACTAAATAGAGGAATGTAAAATAAAAACCACAAGTCCTGATGGAGACCAAGTCATATTCATCAGACTGGCAAAACTTAAAAAAGCATGACAATACATTAAAACTTAAAAATGTTAAAAAGCTGAGTACTTTGAAAAAAATCTAGTTAAATGGAAGATGTATATATCTTAAAAGCTGACAATACCACATATCTGTGAGGACAGAAAATGGAAACTCGAATACACTGGTCTCCAAAGCCACTCTCCTGAGTACTTTGAAAAAATCTAGTTAAATGGAAGATGTGTATATCCTACAATCCAGCAATTTTCACTCCTGGGTATGGACCCTAAAGAAACTACTGCATGTGTATACAAAGAAACACTTTCAGTAATGTTCACTGCAGAGTTGAAAACTTCAGAAAAACTCAAATGCCCATCCACAGGAGAATGAATAATACATTGTAGAATATTTATAAGATGGAAAGCTTATAGAGCAGTTACAGTGTCTCAAAAGCTAAATGTATCAGCATGAGTAAATCCACAAATATAATATTAAACAAATAAACAATAAAAAAGGCGGTGGGGGGCAGGGGATGGGGAGTTATTGCTTAATGGATGTGTAGTTTCAGTTTGGGAAGATAAAAAACTCTGGCAACGGACTGTGGTGATGGTTCAACAACGTGAACGTTCTTAATACCACTGAACTATACATGTAAAAATAGTTAAAATGGTGAATTTGATTTTTTCTAATGCTCAAAACAAGAAGAGCTTGCAGAATGCTATGATGATACTATTATATACGGTTTTAAGATATGAAAAACAGCTCTGTTGTTTACAAAGTTGTAAATATAGAGTGAAGTATAAAAATAGCATAGAATGATAAACACCAAATACAGGACACAGATTATCTCTGAAATAGAGGGAAGGAAAGGAAATATGAAAGAAAAGAGGTTCATAGGGACTGCAACTGAATTTATAATGTTTTATTCCTTAAGCTAGATGGTAGTTATATTGGTATTTACCATCTTATTTACTCTATTTTTTACATCTCCAAAATATTTAGTCATACCTACAAAATTGGGGATAGAGGGCATTATACTTTAAGACATAAACACAAGCACCCCATGATGTTTTTAGATGTTTCTATCTAGACCTTATGAGGTCAGCACTGCTATTAACCCCATTTTACAGATGAGAAAACTGAGTCTCTTGACCAATATTAGCCAGGAAGTGGTAGAGACAGGACTCCAACATGAGCAGTCTTATTTAAGAATCCCAAGCTCTTAACTGCCACACAAGACAGACTGTTGGTTAACGATGAAATATACATCAAAAGGAAAGGAGATAAATCTAATTTGCTCATTCACCAAACATTTATCATGTGGCTATTGTGTGTCATCCTGTGATAAGAGCTGGGAGAGCAAAAATGACATGACATGCACTGTGCCTTCTCTCTGGGACCTTTCAGTTTGCAAGAAGAAAGACAATTAACTAAGCAATCACAACCCACCGTGGTAAGCACTATGATGGCGTGTTACAAGATAGCACAAGGCACCACTGGCACGTAAGTGCTGGAAACAGACTGAGGGGGAGGAGGAGGAGGACAGAGAAAGGGAAAGCCACCAAAGACAAGACCTGCAAATTAAATTGTTAGACCCACAGAATAAGATAGTACCCAGACAATAAGACCAGTGCTGAAGTGTTACATGTACTACTGTGGAAAAATGTCTGTGACACACTGTTAATGGAAAAAAAGGTCAAAATCAACACATATAGCATCTCCTTGGAATGAACTGGCACTGATTTAAGTTTCAGTATACAATAAGCTTATCACATCAATGCATAAAGGATGAATTATTCAATAAATGATCCTGGATAACTAAATAAAAGTGAATACAAAATTGTATCCCAGTTGGATTAAAGAGTCAAGTTTTTTTAAATTAGGCCATGAAAGAACAGGAAAATATGCATAAATATTTTTATAACCCAGGAGAGGTGGGTGAGGACTTTTTAAACACATCACCAAAGGCAGAATTCACAAAGAGAAAGACGACTAGATCTTGAAGGAAAAAGCTGGAAGACTTAGAGTACCTGATTTCAAAAGTTTAAATTAACCTTGACTTGCTGCGTTATACCATATATAAAAATGTATCTGAGGGTGACACCACCAAGAGGGCAACAGAGGTTGTTCCTGACTTCACTCCCTCTCAGAATTACTAACAACTACTCAAAAACAAGACACCACTGAGAGAATTCTAGAACACGGGGGTGAGGCTGAAGCACCCCCTGCACCACAGAGACCAAGACAGACTGCGATAGAAGGTAAGAGAAGGGGCTGCACGTTGACCACACTGCCCCTACCCCAGGGTAGTGCAGCAGCACACAGAGGGGTCTCCTAAGTCTCCAGTTCCTCCAATAGGAAGAGAACCCAGCGGGGACAGGCAGCATCCTCCCTGCCCCCAGCAAAATGGGTCACTTTGTGGGAGCCCCTACTCTGATACTGCACCAAGGGGACTGCAGGGAATCTTCGGGCGCAAACACTCAGAATCTGACTGTCACAGAGAAGCGGGGAGGGGCCTGCAACAACCAGCATGTGATCTTGGGAGACTGACTTCATACCTGCAGTGTCCAGGCAGTGACCCCAACCAGCGGCTCTGCTCACCTGCTGAGCACCCAGGGTGCGCTCTGACCAGGGAACTTGGTGGGGGGCAGATCTGCCCGATTCGGATCCTCAAACAAGGAGTTTTGCTGCCCTAGAGCCCAGTTTGCCTGTGCCCAAGCGAGGAGCTGAATCACAATCCCATCCGCTGTGGACAGTGTCCTCCAGCCTCATCTGACCAGAAGGGCTGGTGACAACACCTGGAAGCTGTGCAGTCCAGAAGGACTCCAGCAGAGAGGTGCGCAGGCAGAGCCGAGAGTCTGCAGACCAAAGCCAATGGCCCTGCTCAGTCAGGAAACCTGGGGTGTGACAACAAAAAGTTTTACCAGTTTTAGAGCTTCTTCTCCCGCTGCACCCAGGCTGGGAATCTAATTCACAGGCCCACTTATTGTTGAATACAGCCTTCAGCCTGTCCAACCAGGGAGTCTGACCAGAGCACAGGGGAAGCTGCACAGCCCATTCAATGGCCCTATGTACAGCGGCACTGAACAGAGAGCACAGCCCATGCCTCCCCAACCTGCAGAACAGAACCGATGGCCTTCCCTGACCAGGAAATTCAGTGCACACTCTGGCCTGATTCAGGCCCCCAAACAACCAGCTATACGGGACCTGGATCCCATCTGGCTGGCCTGCCAGGGCAGGGAAGCTAATTCACAGCCCCCATCTACTACAGAATATAGTACACAGTCAGGACCATTGAGTAAGCCTGATCAGAGGATCCAGGCAAGCATGGAGCCCCTCCTCCAGCCTCACTTGTGTGGGGAACCAAGCCAGCAGCCCTATACAAACTTCTCAGGCAGTGGCACTCTGCCCCCATCCCCATTCTCAGAGCTCAAACAAGTGCCTCACCCAAAACAGACCAGAATAGCAGGCCCCAGCTGCCCAAGGACATTACTAGAAGATACACCCAGAAACCCAAACTGAGCTGCCTGGTGAAGAACTGTCTCTGCCAGAGCAAACCTGTGAAGTCTGGAAGAAGAGCCCAGTTACTCAAATGCACAGAAAAATATGTAAGGAACCAAGGGTCGTCAAAAGTCAGGTAAATATGAAACCACCAAAAGAAACTAATAGCTCCAACAACTGACTCTAAAGAAATGGAGACTGATGAACTATCACACAAAGAATTCAGAACAATCCTCTTAACTACAAGAACTACAAGAAAACACAGAAAGACAACTAAACAAAATTAAGAACACAATGCATGGACAAAATGAGAAGTTCAACAAGGAAACAGTAACCATTGAAGAAACCCAAAGAGAAATCCTAGAACTGAAAAATAGAGTAACTGAACTAAAGAATTCAATAAAGAGTTTCAAAATTAGACTCACCGCACATTTAAAAAAGAAAACAAAACAAAATAATAAGCAACTTGGAGGACAGAACATTGGAAACTGTCAAAGGAACAAAAAGGGGAAAAAAATGAAAAATTGAAGGAAGCCTACAGGAATTATGGGATACCATGAAAATAAACAATATTTGCATTATGGGAATTCCATAAAGACAAGAGAAAGATAGAGGGACAGAAAGTATATTTAAAGCAATAATGGCTGAAAACTTCCTAACCTCGGGAGAGAAATGGACATCCAGATCCATGAGGCCCAAAGGACCCAAACAGGTTGAATTGAACAGGATCACACCCAGACACATTATAATTAAATTGCCAAAAGTCAAAGAAAGAATTTTAAGAGTGGTGAGAGAAAAAAGAGAACTCACAAGGGAACTCCCATGAAACAATCAGTGAATTTTGCAACAGAAACTTTTCAGGCCAGGAGAGAATGAGCTGTCATATTCAAAATACTGAAAGAAAATAACTGTCAACCAAGAATTCTATACCCCGTAAGGCTGTCCTTCAGACACAGAGAGAGGGGAAGATTTTCCCAAACAAACAAAACCTGGGGGAGTTTATCACCACCAGACCTGCCTTACAAGAAATGCTAAAGGGCCAGTTCTCTGAGTGGAAGCAAAAGAATGATAATTAACATCATAAAAACATAAAAAGATGGATGTGGCAAACATTTCACAATACATGTAACTCAAACAATCAGGCTACAGGCCTTAAACTGATACAGTGATATATGTCAATTATTTCTCAATAAAATTGAAAAAAAATTTTTTTCCTTAAAAATAAGAAAAAGGTATCCCCAAGAAAAAGGTATCCCCAAGACAAGACTTTGTCCTTCAGACCCTCAGCAGAATTGCCCCAAACCACTTACTCCTCCCTTTGGGCTGTACTTTGGTCTAGCTAGGCCTCCCCAGGTCAGAGAATCCCCTCAAGAAGGACCAGCTCCCAGCCTACCTAATCTTCATCTACCTATGGGCAAAAGCATGAACAAGAGTTTTGAATTAACTCTTTGCTCCCTCTTACCAAAACTGTATCCCCTAAGAGCTTTGTCCAGAAATATGCCCTAAACTTCTATCAGAATGCAAAAACGGACAAGGGGAAGCTTAAAGCTCTCTCCACCCAATATTTGGTAAGTGTCAGCCACTCATATTAGCAATCAATCCCCCTGTTGTTGGACACCTGTGCGGATGGTAATACTCTGGTGCTGCTGGCCCCAGGATCCTTGGCACAATTCCAATGGTTCCTCTATTCCTTCCACACACTTTTTTAATTAAGGCCTTACTAAATAAACCCTCCTCAAATTACCCTAAAAAAATTAATTTGAGATGATTCATAGTCCCAAATGTGAAAGAAAAATAAAGCTTTTACAAAAAAAAAAAAAGAAAATATCTTCATGACCTTGGGGTAGACAAAGATTTCATAAACAGGACATGAAAAGCACTAACCATAAAACTTCAACAAATTAATAAATTGGGCTTTGTTAAAATTAAGAACTTCTGTTTATCAAAATATATCATTAAGAGTAAAAAGGCAAAAAAAGACTAGAAGGTATCTTGAAAACATGTATCTGACAAAGCTCTTGTATCCAGAATATATTTTAGAACATCTACAAGTCAATAAAAAATCAACAATAATCCAAATAAGGAACAAAAGAATTGAACACATAATTCACATAAGAAGGATAGCCAAATGGCCAATCAGCATCTGTAAAAGTATTCAAATTGAAAGGTATTCACTGGGGAAATGCAACCTAAAACTACAGTGAAATATCACTAAACAACAATGAAGATGGCTAAATTTTAAAGTGGGGGGGAGGTCAGAGAATGT
Organism: Neophocaena asiaeorientalis asiaeorientalis; assembly: GCF_003031525.2. Lineage (NCBI taxonomy): Eukaryota > Metazoa > Chordata > Mammalia > Artiodactyla > Phocoenidae > Neophocaena > Neophocaena asiaeorientalis. The sequence goes on from NW_020175079.1 coordinate 3,408,621, forward strand.
AGAACAACTGGCCTTCTCACACACCGCTGGGAGAAATATAAATCGGTACAATTACTTTGGAAAATTGGTAGTATCTACTAAAGTGGGATGTACACTTACCCTGTAATCTAACAATTCCGCTCTACATATTTACCCAACAGAAATGCAGGTATATTTATATATCTACAAGAATGTCCATAAAAATTATTCATAATAGTGAAAAACATAAAACAATTCAAATGTCCACCAATGGTAGAAACACTGAATAGTTTGTTGTATAGTCATATACTATATAGCAGTAAAAATGAATGAATTGTTGCATATAACGTCATGGAGAAATCTCAAACAGGGTACTGAGCAAAAAAAAAAATCAAACACAAAGGAATACATAATAAATGGTTCTATTTGTATAAAGTTCAAAAATAGTCAAATCAAAAATAAATGTAAGGCCTGGTGGCGCAGTGGTTGAGATTCCGCCTGCCGATGCAGGGGACACGGGTTCGTGCCCCGGTCCGGGAAGATCCCACATGCCACGGAGCGGCTAGGCCCGTGAGCCATGCCGCTGAGCCTGCGTGCCTGGAGCCTGTGCTCCACAACGGGAGAGGCCACAACAGTGAGAGGCCCGCGTACCACAAAAAAATAAAAAATAAATAAAATAAATAAATGTAGAAGTTCAAGAATGGGCAAAATAATGTATGGTGACAGAAGTTGATAGAGTTGTTCATGATATTTTAAATAAAAAGTACAGTTGTAAAAATATGTAATGATCTCATTTTATAAGTAAAATACACACACACTTACATACGTATAAATTAAACTCTGGAAGAAAAGCAGCACTATAGTAATAGTATTTTTACCTTTGAATTCTGTTAGCGTATAAGTCATCTTATTTTCTTCATTATGGGAATATTTATTTTCTAATTTGTTTTTAGCAGATATGGTTATCTAATGTTTAAGATAGATAAAGATAGACAGATAGTTTAAGATAAAGGAAATGTCTTTAATTTCTTCTTTAAACAATATTATTGCTCTGGGTTCAAAAGGTTAATATTCATTACATTAATATCTTTTGTTCACTCTCCCCACTTCCATCCTTCCATTCGACCCACTACACAACGGTTTCTATGCAAAACACTGTATTCTACTTCTTTTTGACACAGTCATTAGAGGCCAACTGGTAAACCAAGTTTCTTTTTTCATCACCCCTTAACCTTCCCTCAATATCTTCATGAAAACTCATTGTTTCTTTGAATTGTATGTAATACACAATACTTGCATGGGATTGTACCAACACCATTATCAAATTCTTCCCAGAGTCACTCTCTATATACACTCTTCATCTTGAAAGCTTGAAAAGTTGTCTTCCCTAAGCTTCCTTCTTTGGCCCTCTTTAGACACTTCTTGGATAATTCCATCCACTTTCTTGCCTTCACCTGCAATCTACTGCTACAGAGATGACTTCTAAATCTATATATTCACACTCCAACATTCCTCTGAGTCCCCAAGTCATGTAAGCAATGATCTACTAGACATCACTTAATGTCTCAACATGAACCTAAGATGCAACACGTTCATCTTTCCTTAAAAAGCTTAGGCAGAAGTCAGGTCTGGAGAAAACCTATTTACTAGGGAATTTCCTGGGGCTGGGGGAAGCCAAACACTTCGTAGGCACTGGCTTTGGAAAACACCATGGGAGAGATCAAGGTCAGCAGTCTTGGTCTGATTTCAAAAGTGGCTGAAACCAGAATATCCTTTTAGCCAACCAGAGGAGGGTGAAATGGCATTAAACCCAAGATGGCTGGAATCAACACCCTGGAAGATCCATGCCTACAGAGAGGGTACACGCACGTTAGATAAAGGTAAAGGGCAAGATAAAGCCTAAGAAAAGACAATAATAGGAAACAAATATCCAGACCACAGCCAGATGGACTAAGGCTCAAGAGAAGCCTTTGGCATCGATAAGGGGAGGTGGAAATAAACCAAATAGATCAATAAGCAGGGGAACCAGTCAGAATGATGGAGGGGTGATTAGCTTGTCCTAAAAGGGAGGGAAGAAGACAGGCTATTTCTTTGACTCTAAGATATTCTAGATTGTAAGACACACAATTATTTTATGTACCATCATTTTATGTCTCTCCTTTATGAAAGTAACAATGCTAGCAATTAAATACGACATGCCATCTCTGGCTATCTGACTTTAGCAATGTTAGAAAGTAACAAACTGTGCATGCTGCAACTGGAGAGCCGCAGAGGCACAAGGCCCCCTCTCAGGTGTGCTCAGGACAGGAACCTGATTTACACTCAGGCCCCCATGATATGGAGAAGCAGGCTGGAACACAGTCTTGCGAGACCCTGATACTGGCCAACAAGCAGGAAACTGAGTGAGGAGGGAAAAGCCCAGTCTTCTCTCCCATGTGTCTGCTTTACCACTCACACACAACACTGCACTTCTGACACCTCTGGTCACCAAATGTGCGGGGGATTTTCCCTCACCAAGCAATTCTCTGCAACACCAGCTGGTGTCCTACAAATTAACTCAATTCTGAGACTACACCCTACTGGAGAGGCCAGTCCCAAGTCTAGGTTATCACCTGTGCTTCTGGCTGATGGGCTCTAAATCAGAGGTTCCCATAACCCCCTCCTCTGGTTTGATTAATTTGCTACAGCAGCTCACAGAACTCAGGGAAACACTGACTTAGGTTAACCAGTTTATTAAAGGGTACAGATGAACAACCAGATGAAGAGACACATAACGCAAGGTCTTGGGAGGGTCCTGAGCACAGGCACTTCTGTCCCCATGGAGCTGGGGACGCATCAACCTCCTGATATGTGGATGTGTTCACCAACCTGGAAGCTCCCCAAACCCCTTAGTGGGATTTTTATGGAGGCTTCCTCTCGCAGGCACAATCAATTATTAACTTCATTTCCAGCCCATCTCCCCTCTCTAGAGAGGGGTGTGTGTGCGTGTGTGTGTGTGTGTGTGTGTGTGTGGCAAGGGGGTGCTGAAAATTCCAAGGTGCCTTATTAGAATAAAAGACGCTCTAACGCTCTTATCACTTAGAAAGTTACAAGGGCTTTAGGAACTCTGTGCCAGGAACTGGGGACAGAGACCAATATATGTATTATCTCACACTGTTACTGATGAAAAACTATGCTGTCTTTAACCTGAAGGTCATAGAGAAACTTTAATAGCATGCAAAACTGCTCATGACCCGATGTTAACAACAAAAAATAGCAACATATAAAACTGAACCATATACGCAAAACCAATCACTCTCTCCCTCTCAAAGGATTAACTAGAAGTACTACTTTAAAACGTCAGTAGTAGCTGCCTCAAGGTCCTGGAATTATAGGTAGCTTCTTCATTTGTTCCTTTATATTTCTCTTTACTTCCCCCCAAATTTCTATATTCAATGTGTAATTTTTATAATCAGAGATAAGGTCAAATATTAGTTTTCTAAAACCTGCCAGTTGTGGGTCACATGGATACTTTGGTTTATTTAAATATTAGATATAGAGCCATCTCATTCATGTATAATAAGCCCTTCTTAACAGCGAAACAACATTCCTCCGATAACATCAGGTCAATGCATGCTCACATCCACAGAACTAAGTTCATTTTGGATACCCCAAAATATGTAATGCGGGAAATTATTTTTGTCTTTCCAACATGAGGTTTCAAGAATATCAGTATTATTGCTCAAACGTGGAAAAGGATTAATTGCTTCCATTTCCTGCTGGATCTTCAACTTGGCATAATAATGTGCCAAGAGAAACACATCTGGTCACACTTCTGATAAAAGTCTACTGCCAGGGCTTCCCTGGTGGTGCAGTGGTGAAGAATCCACCTGCCACTGCAGGGGACACAGGTTCGAGCCCTGGTCCAGGAAGATCCCACATCAGCGGAGTAACTAAGCCTGTGCGCCACAACTACTGAGCCTGTGCTCTGGAGCCTGCAAGCCACAGCTACTGAGCCCATGTGCCACAACTACTGAAGCCCACGTGCCTAGAGCCCGTGCTCCACAACAAGAGAAGCCACCGCAATGAGAAGCCCATGCACCGCCAACGAAGAGTAGCCCCGCAGCAACTAGACAAAACCCGCGTACAGCAGCAAAGACCCAACGCAGCCAAAAATTAAGTAAATGAATAAATAAATTTAAAAAAAAAGTCTACTGCCAAAGGTAGGCAGTGCTGTCTTGCACAGACGGATTTCTTTTTTTTTTTTTTTTTTAAAAAAGGACTGTTCGACAAGTAGCTGCCATGTCCAGAAATTGAAGCTAACACATTTTATGCTGTGTTATCTTGATGGAATTGCTTTTTAGCCCCACATACTCAAATACCAATCTATTTCTCCCCTCATATTTGAAAAGGAACATTTAGACAAAGGAAAAGAATCTTGAAATGTAACCTTTATACTTGCCAAGAGTAATAAAACAAAATATGCTACCTTCTTCTACTTTGGGTGGTACTAGATCATACGTAGGCTGAAAAGCTTGGGAAAAATCGGATTTCTTTGTTTATAAAGTTTAAGAAATTCTTTCTTGTCAAATGTCTTTTCTTGCTCAGGTATACTTAAAGCTCAAACAAGTAACAGAAGATAACAGTATGGATGTTCTAATTGAAACATCTCAAATATCACTTTTCAAAGTTTTCATTGAAAAACTCAAATGATTATCAGATGACAGTGATCATATATTTGACCCTAGCTAATAAGTATAGTCACAACATAAATGTCTTATTTTTCAGTATTAAACAGCAGTAAAGTCGACCTTTCTTGATAGTATCTAACGTACCAATAATATCAGACATTAAAAAGGAAATAACATAGCTTGAGTTAATTTAAAGAAAACTTTTTATTTTGACAGCAGTTTCCTGCTGCAGATCTTTCTTAAATGACAGTAAAACAATACAAGAATGAGAAACATAAACTCATTGCTACAAAATGCTTAGAGAGCAATTGCCCTAATCTGAGAGCAGCTAGTTTAAACAGCCCAAGGAAACTTTTTCAACTATTGTTACGTGGACACAATTATGATATTATATGTAAGAAGCTCATGGGTTAGAAAATATTGTAGAACTTTAAGTTAGTGCGTTACTATCAATGAGTCAATCCAGAGTACTTACAACTGAACTGGACATCCAAAGGCTTACTTGTAACTTCAAGATACGAATTCATTTTGTGGAAAATTTTGGCAAAAAGGCAAAAAGGAGCCTATTGAGCCATTCTGCTAATGCCTATTTCTCATCTTCCACACTCCCCGACTCAGGATATGGTCTAGATAACAATCTCATATGTGTCTGAGACTGCCAGCCCCTGCTGTTTACTTCCATCTAAATCCGTTCTGATTTTAATGCTATGTATCTCCTGTCTCAGCAATAAGCAATGAGGATACAGCTGAAGGTAAAGTCCAGAGACGAAGAAAATTTAGGAACCAAAAAGCATCTGACTTGCTAGCTTTACAAATAATCCAAGACAGATCAGAAACCAATGCCTATTTTGAATGTCTTAAATAATGTCAGTGTTAATCACCAAAAAAGGCACTGATTTAACTTCTCAAGCATAAAAGCAGGGGGCGGGGGGGGGGGAGGGGCGAGGCGGTTCTGATCAGCTGAAAAGTCAAGAAAATGGGTAGAGTACATCGCACTACTATAGAGCTCTGGATGAGTCTCCACTCATTCATTCTTTTAACAAACATTTATCAAATACCATTAACTATGTTGTGTTAGAATTCAGATATGAGTAAGGAATCCAGTTGGGGAGAGAGAAGCTAGGATAAAACAGAGGAAATGAAGTGTATTTACAGATATAAAACTTGGGAAGGCAGACAGGGGCAGCTATTTGCAACTGAAAACGGCTTCGCAGTAGAGGTAATAATGAAGCTGAGACTTGAAGGTTGCATAGGATTTCTACAAGTCAAAAAAATGGAAAGAGAGGACAGTCTAGGTTCTGAGGAGGTAACCAAGGACTCGGGACAAGTGCTGGGCACACCTGCAGAAATAGCAAGACAAGCAGGGCTGTGTAGCATTCCTGGGGAACACGGTGAAGGATGAGTCTGGAAATGTTCACTGCAGCCGGACGGCGACGGGGTGGGAATGCCACAGTAAGTGCCGGGCAAAGGAGAGAAAGGCAGGTTTTCTGGGACAGTGACTTCCATATATTTGGCTGCACATCAAAAATCACCCGAGATGTTTAAAATGCAGATTCTCAAATCCCCCTAGGAATAGGAAACTGTAATTTTTTAAGCTCCTGTAGTGACTGTCAGTATCAGTTAGATTTGGGTAAACCAAGGGGAACTGCAGGGTAGAAGCAAAGAGAACAGAAAAGGAGAAATGGCTACAAGAGAAGAAGAGGTAGAACTAACAGAAAATACCAACTATTGACACAGGGGCCAATGGAAAAGAAGAACCAGAAGGTACCTTAGGTCTAAAAGAACAGGAAGATTTAAGAAGGGGCAACTGTTTGCAGGAAAAGACACTGGGGTCGGACATTCTGGGGTTGAGTTCCTCACTGGGTAGGAAATTTTGTTCTAGAAATTCAGGAAAATTAACTTCATATTTAAACATACACTATTTGCTGACGCCTCTTCTAGGATTGCTATGTACTGCGCTTACCCGTGTTTTATTAATTAGCTTTGGGAGTGTGCATCTCTCTCCTGAAATACGTGAAGGACATATAATATATATAAGGCAGAGTGCTAGAAACTTAAGAGGAACTCGATAAATATTTACTGAATAATAAAAGTGGAAGTCTAGAAAAAAGTTGAAGATTTTAGTCTTTTTTTTTTTTTTTAAAGAAAAAAAATCTTTTTTTTAAGATGTCATGATTCTTACCTTTGCAGCCAAGGCTTTTAAACTGTCGAGGAATCTTTGCCAGAAATCCTTGAAGAGCGGGCGGTCAATTTTCTTCAGGCTCTCTTTGGTGCTGGCGTCCACACTGACGTATAGCTGGGTAACTGGTTTGAGGTTCCTTGATAATTTAAAATTAAAAAAAAAAATACAACAATAGAAGAAGAAAATTATGCCTAAGTCAGGCTTTTCATGATGTTAAATTTACAATCTGTAATAGATGTGATGATTAAACATTTCACTGGGGTCTAGGGGGTTCTGCTTCTCCCAGAAGATTGAAGTCATGATTTTAATGTGACAGAATGGGATGTCAGTTGGTTATTTTTTAAAATGACTGGACACCATCCCTAATAAACTGAAAACATTGGATTACTTAAAATTAGTCTCTCTTCAAACACTACATTTTAGTGGAAAATAAAACAAGATCAGGCTTTAGGTCTGGCACCATCAGCTCCGCACAATTACAAGGGGTTCTCAGACCAAAGTTTCTTCATAAACTCTGCCACTTAAGACTTCTACAGGGGTCTGTGCTGACGGGCCACCTCCCATCATCAATTTGCTGATGGATGTTTTCTAAGGCACAAGAACAAGGCTTCTTTAAGGGCACAGAGCCACACCAATGCCTCACCTATGCCTCTGAGAGCAGGAGTGGGTTTAAAGTCAAGCCCTGTGTGGGCGAACAATGACCCGTATCAGGGAGCCATAAGCAATGCAGAGTTAGAAAAAGAGCAGCCAAGCACTTACAAAAGAGCACAACCCAGAAGAAAAATGTATGTTGTAGATTCTTATCTTTCTTTGCCTTCTTAATCCACATCCATGAGTACCACTCATTCTCCACTTCGCTCAAATTCACTGACTCATTTCACAATGTCATCATCTACCAGATTTCTTGCCAGTTATGTTTTAAGCCCAGACTGTACTTTTTCTCAGAGCCTCTCTGTTCTCCCTTCAAATAGGTCTCATAATTCACTCTCTTCAATGAATTTCGAAGTAGAAAGAAATTTCCCCTTAATAATCCTCTGACCAAATTCTCCCATTCTTAATTTGCTGTAACTATTCCATAATTTGCATTTACCCCTAGAATGTTATTTATACATTTTTTGTTTCAAAGTCTAGGCATTTAAAAACTGCCACATAATTCACATGCCGTAACATTCACCATCAAAGTGATTTATGAGCTTTTTATATCTATCAGTATTGGCCTTATCAATCTTTGAGTGGAAGACCTTGAAGGACAGGAGCTCTATTTTTCTTTTCATCCAGCCATACAGGTAGACACTTCAAGCTACTTTTTAGTGGATACTGTTGACTTCAGCTGACAGAACTTTTAAGGAAATGTAGGCCAAACAAATGCTTGTAATCATCTGGCTTAGTGACATATGGAAAAACCAGAAGGGCCCAAACCCAAAGCTGTTAAAAGTAGAGAAGCTCTGACCAAAGTTAGGAAAGAATGATTAAAACACTGGCAGACTCTCATTGCTTTAATCCCTCTCCAATACTGATATAACGGAATCCTTAAAAGTTCAATAATGTGTCACTACTGAGCAAAGGACATCAATTACTGGAAATGCAAAGCAACAGCATACTGTAATGGCAGCATTCTGTCTCACCACCCCTTTTGCTGGGGGCCTCTTTAATAACAGACAAGCTACTTTAACTGGATTTCATGTTTTACAAACATAAAAAGGATTGTCTTAATGAATACCGCTGGCTATCATTGTCTGATACTCACAGGACTTTGTCATAAAGCTGCCTGATGCAAAATGGGAACTGGCCTGACCTTTTCACTACACTTCCATAACTACTTCAAGAGTATGAACAGTAAATTCCAAAGGCCATAGATGTCTTACAAACCACCACCATTTTGCAAAAAAAAAAAGTAGTCCTGGACATTGACACTAGCAATAAGGAATTTTTGACATTACTAAATGTCTGAGATGCTATAATCAGGAATTTTATAGCTCTTTGGCCAGGGATCAGAGGAAGAATGGAGAAGAGGAAAACCCCAAGGAACTGTAGAGCTCATTCCTAAGGGGCTCAAAAGGAGTAAAAGGACACTGGAGAGATTTTCTGAGCCTCAGGGATCTTATGTCTGCCTGCTATTGGTCTCTGTTCCCCGTGACAGGTGATGAGGCTCCAAGCACCGTCATTTGTCTGTCTCCTTTCTATTCAGAGATAGGATCATTTTAGTTATATCCTTAAAACCATCATAATAATTCCTGTGTCTCAGAATCTCACACTGCTGTTGAGAACAATTAAAAAGGACTATACAATAAAAGGGATATATAACTCTGAGCCCAATCCCCAGTGAAAATACCCTACGAATCTTGATATGATTTTTGTGATGACCCTTCATCCTGCTAATTTTAAATCTCTGAGTTATGAATGATCATATATAGAAAAACATTGCAATGGAACATAAAAATCCCTCTCCCTTCTTCCCTTTCTGTAGAGATTAGGCCTCATCCTACCCAGAATAATCAATAATCATATCAAGATCCTACCTAGAATGAAACCTCTTCATCTCTACAGAAAGGAAAACAGGGAGAGAGATTTATGTTTTCAAGAAATCTAGAGGCTTCAATAGTAACTTTGATGCTATTGGACAAAAAAATAACCGAAGTGACCCAAATATCCAATACTTATATGTGAAATCTATCCAAAAAAGGGACAGTTTCTATTAGCTGTTTCCTTCCCTGTGTTATGGGCCACAGTCTCGTTTCTGTGTCTAGTTCATGGTTTTTTTTTTTTTTTACGAAAGCTGGACATTTTAAATAATATTATTTGGCAATTCTAAATCAGGTATCTCCCAACCCAGGGGTGTTTTTGTTTTTTTTTTCTTTTCTGTCTGCTTGCTGTTTTTGTTGTTACTGAACTTATTTGGTAAATTCTGTATTCTTGGTTGTGTTTAACCACTAAAATCCCTGTTTGATTAACTTAGTGGTCAGGTAAGGATTAGACAGAGATATCCTTAAATGACTTCAATCAATAAGTCTCCTAGCCTTTGCTGAAGGGCTCTATGTGTGTATATTAGGGCATGCCTTCGATGTCCAGGCAGGCATTTGACAACTGTGCCTTAGCTTTCACTGTCTACCTGCTCAAGACATCAATATATCAAGTGGAGGTGGGCATATAGGGCCTTTTCAAGTCTTCCCTGGCATACCCACAGCCCTGCCCGTGTACATGGTCTTCTAGATTTCCAGGAACATGCTGGAGCTTCTCAAAGTCCCCTACAGACATCTCATTCCCTGGCTTTTCCTTTTAAGTATTTGGTTAGCTTCCTGTTTGCCCCAATGGTTACTGCTGCCTCAGGCAGCTGTGAAGTTAAACAATTACTGATAATTGCTTATGAGAAACACCGCAGAGAAAGGCTTTCAGTGCTGGACAAACTCTGAGTCACTTGTAACAAACACAACCCCCGTGAGTGAGAGTTTCCAGGGAACTGCCACACATACCATATAATGACAGTTCTCCAGGAATGGGACTTTGAAAGAGTTCCAACTCTGTTTTGTCCCTTCCCCTGGCTGCCAGGCTACTGGTTTTTACCACGACTGCAGGCTACTAGTTTGCAGAGCTGGAGAAGTTGGAATGGAATAAGGACATGTTAACACATCACAAATCTTACTGTTCATATTGCAGTTCAGCTAATTTTCTGAGGAACAGTGGGTTTCCACCACAGCCTACTTTAACCTATTTCTAAGCTAAGTTTCAATCCTGAGCCTTAAAAGACAAATCTTTTTGTAATTTAACTTTGTTGTTTTTTGCCTCCTCTTTACTGTACAGAGCCTGGATCCAAAGAAAAACGGCCATCCCCGTACCCACACATACCCCTCAACAAAAGCCTTCCGTTTCTACTTTAGCCACTGGCTTCTCAGAATCCAAAAATCAAATATTCTAGTGTACTGTTGCAAGAAGTCTTGGGAGAAAAAAAGGCCACTGCAGTATTCAAAATATTTTTGTACTGTTAATGCATATCATAGAAACACTCTTTTTTCTTTTTGGCCGCGCCATGCAGCTTGCAGGATTTTAGCTTCCCCGAACCAGGGACTGAACCCAGGCCCCCAGCACTGGAAGCATGGAGTCCTCACCATTGGACCACCAGGAAATTCCCTAGAAATACTTTTTTGACATGAGAATAAAAATACTATTTACTGGGGGCAAAAAAACGTTCCTCAGATTGTTGCATACCTCTGGTTAAGAATTTGATTCTGACAATTTTTGCTGGTATTCTCACTGTTTTTATAGAAGAGTAGGTTTTGAAGGTCTGTACTCTGCTATTCCTAATAACCAACAAACAAGTTTTGTTTTTATTTCCATTACAATTCATCACAATATTTCCTGTGTCCATTGTGGTTTCTTCTTTGACCCATAAGCAAATGAAAAGTGCATTGCTTAAATTATAAGCATATTGGAATATTCTAGTTATCTTTTTGTACTGATTTATAGTTTAATTGCATTGCAATCTACATGATTGCAATACTTTCTTGTAACTTGCTATAATGCCCAGCATATGGCCATTTGGTAATTTTTCTGAGAGCAACTTCTGTGCTCTTAAAAGGAATTTATATTCCAAAGTTTCTCAATTCAATACTCTATTTCTGTAATACACGCTAAATCTGTTAATTTAGCTGTTCAGATCTTCACTACTATTCCTGATTTTGATTTGCCTGTTTTATCAGTTTGAGAGAAATGTGTTAAAAACTTACTATTTCTCCTTATAGTTCTGTCAATTTTGAGATTATGTTACTGATTGTTGAAAATTTTTGAATTATTATATTGTTTTATGTTCCTGGTAGGTTTAATATTTTATAATTAAGAAATGTTCCATCTTATCTCAAATAATGGTTCTTGCCTTAAAGTATACTTGACCAATATTACTTAGCCTACCTTTCCAAGGTGCTTTTCATATATTATCTCGTACACTAACAATGCCACTATAAGGTAGTCATTATTATTGCCATCATTTTACAGATGAGGAAACTGGGCACTGAGAGGTTACCTTCCCAGCGTCAGAAAGACAGCAAGAGATACAGTCAAGATTCAAACCCAGGTCTCTTCTAGACAGAGCACAAGCTCTTCATCACTTCACTGTGCTGTCTCTTTTTTTTTAGCCCATCCAGAAAAGCATAGTTTTGAAAAGTGTCCCATCAATTCACAGACACAAAAGAAGACTATATTTTAAACTTAATACAAACAAAACAGGCTGGGAGAAAAAAAAAACTTCTATTGAAAGGATCAGGTAGTATTTATAATCAATCTTCATTTCATTGTAACTGTTACCTATAGCCACTTAGAGCTGATACATACAAGAAAACTTTATTTTTATTAAAATTAATGCATTTCTTGATACATTTACTAAGTAATATGTGAAGAGATATCCAATTTATAGAGGTTCTCTAACACATATAGTGAATATCTTAGCAAATACTAGAGAAAACAAAACACAAAGCAAACAAAATAACAGAAATACAAGTGGAAGAAGTAAGAGAACAAACAAAGTTCACACATAGTTTCAGTGAAGGTGCTCAAAAGTAAACGTACACGGAGACAAGTTCTGTGGTGGTGGTGGAGGTGTAGGAAGTTAAATGTTAATCGTGTCATAGTTAAAAATGGAACACAGCTCTGTTTCTTATGATAAGCCTGCTAGCAGGGAGAAAGCTTTGAATTAACTATACTTATCACAAAAGAAAAAATTTTAAGATTTTAAATGTAAACTTAAAAATAATATGAAATAGTTAAGAAAATCGTGTAGAAGAAGGGGTAGACAAACTAATTAGCTACTAAAGGTATCAGAAAAAGCCTGAGAAAATCTGGTTAAAATGTTAAACCTTGTATTGCTATTGATGGGAGTAGTTGTTTTTATATCTTTTAAAAATAGAAAAAAGATTCTGCAAAAAAATTAAAAAAAAAGAAAATCGTGTAGAAGTGAACTAAAGATGAAGCTAAGAGTGAGCCAGTCGACAAAGGGCTGAACATTTGACCTTAAACCTTCTCATGCTCATAAAGAGACACAGTTATAGGATTCAAATGTCCACAAAGTAAGCACAAACTAGGTTCAGTGTTTCTCAACAACCTCCTTACCTTACAACATGGTCTACTTTTAGCAAGATGTCTCACGTAGGTCTTTGACATCTTAGCACAGAACAATTTACAGGAAGTAATGACAGGGAGTGCTCCAGTGGGACAGTGATACCCAGGTGTGATGGGCCTTTCTGACTGCAGGGCTGAATGCAAGCATAGATCATACAGTCTCGAGAACAAGAGTCCTAAACTCACATGTCTGCAGGAACCAAGGATATAACGTGAGTCAACCAAGACACTTTTTTATTTATTTAGCTATTTATTTAATACATTTATTTATTTATTTAAAAAAATTTGTTTATTTTATTTATTTAATTTTGGCTGCATTGGGTCTTTGTTGCTACGTGTGGGCTTTTCTAGTTGCGATGAGCGGGGGCTACTTTTCGTTGCGGCGCGGGCTTCTCACTGCAGTGGCTTCTCTTGTTGCGGAGCACGGGTTCTAGGCACGTGGGCTTCAGTAGTTGTGGCGCACGGGCTCAGCAGTTGTGGCTCGCAGGCTCTAGAGCACAGGCTCAGTAGTTGTGGCACATGGGCTTAGTTGCTCCGCGGCATGTGGGATCTTCCTGGACCAGGGCTCGAACCCGTGTCTCCTGCATAGGCAGGCGGATTCTTAACCAGTGCGCCACCAGGAAAGCCCAAGCAAGCCACTTTTAAAGGAAAAAGAAGTTCTTTGGACACCAAAATACAGACTACATGTGAAACAGTCAAGAATATTCTTTCCTTACTCAAAGCAAGACGCTTCCCATTTTTCTTGTATGTGGTACTCTGTCTCCCTTTCGTTGTTTCATGTCTGTTAGAAATGGCGACAGAAATTTCTCTGCTGTAAGAGAATCTACAGTGCGATCCCTCTGACAGGTGGCAGATGAGACTCAGCCTCAGGGCTGAGGAGACAGTAAAATGGTGGAGAGCGTGGCAAACTGAAAAGCAGAGGCTTTACCGAAAAGACAGCCGTTCCTTGCTGTGATATTGTCAGACAACAAGGAACACACATGCGGTCTTTGTCCCTAGTTCCTGGCACAGAGCTCCTAAAACTCTTGGTATTTCCCGAGTGACAGAGGTGAGAAGTGCCTTTTGTTATCTATAATAAGCCCCTTTCAACCATACAAGAATTTATATTAATGGGGTAACTCCTGATGCGCCCATGGACACATTCCAGAGAGGGGCTGGTGCCCGAAGAACCGACCACGTGATTAGAGGGTTGGCACTTTCAGTTCCCCCTGCAACCTCTAGGAAAGGGAGATGGGCTAGAGGTTGAGCTAATCACCAATGACCAATCACAATGATTTCATCAATCCTGCCTATCTAATGAAACCTCCATAAAACCCTCCCAAATGACGGCTTCAGAGAGCTTCCGGGATGGTGAACACATTGGGTGCTGGGAGGGTGATGCGTCTGGAGAGGGTGGGGAAGCCCAGGGCCCTTTTCCCCACATCTTGTCCCATGCAACCCTTCTATCCAGATATTTCTGAGTTGTAGTCTTTATAATAAACTAGTAACAGTAACTGAATTGTTTTCCCCAAGCTCTGTGAACTGTTCTAGCAAATTATCAAACCCAAGGAGGGGTTGTGCGACACCCCAATGTACCGTCGGTTCATCAGAAGTACAGGTGGCAGCCCGGGAGTGTGACTGGTGTCTGAAGTAGGGGGCAGCCTGGGACTGAGTCCTGACCCTGTGAGGTCTGTGCTAACCCCAGGGAGACAGTGTCAGAATGGAACTGAACTGCAGGACACCTAGCTGGTGCCTGCAGAGAATTAGAGGACTGCTTGGTGTGGGGAAAAAAACACACATCCGGTGTTAGAAGTGTTGTGAGTAAAAAAACAGATAAGAGTGAAGTGTTCTGGTGTTGTAAAAACAGCACTTCATACTTGGCTCTTGACAATTTTTGCCAGATTGTCTTTTTCTCCAAAGTCAGAAATCTCTTTTATGAAAAATTTCTGGATTTTAAATGTTGGCTAAAAAAAGAAAAAAAAAAGTTTCTAAACATGCTACAGGACAAATAAAACCGACTCCTTATCAACTGCCAGTTTGAGACTTCTGGTCTCAAGAACTCTCCCAGCTTTCCCACATGATTAATTAAGTTCCTGAAAAAGACCGAGTCCTCGTACGTTCAAGGTTATCCTCCTTGTACAAAGCACAGCCTGCTGTGCTATTCGGTAGAGTACAAACGTGGCCATAAACTCTCCCTCTCCTTGTACCCATGACCCTTTGCAATGTAGCTCTGAGTGCCCCTCAATGACGCCAAGCTTGGCCACGTGACTTGCTTTAGCCAAGGAGAAGTGAGCAAACGTGACACAAGCAGAGGCTTGAACGATGCCTGTGTGCTGGAGTTTATCCTTTCTTGCTGTTCACTGAAACCCTGCCACCACGTGGTCAACTTCAGACTTGCTGGAGGATAAGAGGCTACAAGAATATAGAGGTCCCGGTTGTCCCAGGCAAGGCCATCATAAACCAGCCATCCCAGCATATTTGCCAACTGGCTAGACACATGAACAACACTGAGACCAGCAAAGCCAGCCAAGATGAAAAGACCTCCCAGCCGATTCACAGAATTACAAGCTAAATGAATCGTTGCTAGTTTGACTGACTCAGTTTTAAGGCAAGTGGTTACAGCAAAAGATAACTGATACATGCTACAGTGTATCATATATCAGTTTTACGCCTATCAAAAATACCATTATAGGGGCTTCCCTGGTGGCGCAGTGGTTAAGAATCTGCCTGCCAATGCTGGGGACACGGGTTTGAGCCCTGGTCTGGGAAGATCCCACGTGCCGCGGAGCAACTAAGCCCGTGCGCCACAGCTACCGAGCCTGAGCTCTAGAGCCCGCGAGCCTGTGTGCCACAACTGCTGAAGCCCACGCTCTCTAGAGCCCATACTCCACAGCAAGAGAAGCCATCGCAACAAGAAGCCCGGGCACCACAACAAAGAGTAGCTCCCACTCGCCACAACTAGAGAATGCCTGCATGCAGCAACAAAGACCCAACACAGCCAAAAATAAAAATAAAATTAATTAATTAAAATTTAAAAATACCATTATAAAGGCACTTGTTTTTGTGGAACTAAGAAGGCTTTTTCTCAAGGGGTTTTTTTTTTGTGCAATCACCACCAGATCTATCATTAACATTCAGTGTCTTACACATTCTTGTCACTTTTATTAATTAGCCTCTATGTCAACAAACAAAAACATAAAGCTACCTAGAATGCAAAAGCTTTCTCATTTGCCTAAGGTGTCTGCTTCTATCTTCAACAAATCCTCGAGGACCACTCACTGTGAAAACTCCCTTCAGTGGGAGAACTGTCAGCAAAGAGCCATATGCTTTAGAGCTGGAGGGGAGACTGAGACCCTTTTAAAGAAAAGTTAAGCATCCTGAAAAGGCCACTAGCCTGAATGTAATGCTTGCACGTGGGTCAAGGGAAGGCTAGTTGACAAGGTCAAGATCTTCTTCAAAAGATACCAAAAGAGTATGGGTTAGGCACTGTAGTGATTTAGAAATTTTTTATTAAAAAAAAAAGTAGTACACAGCCAACCACCCAGAGAACATTATTACTTCCTAGTGTATGCTCAAAGATAAAATGGTTGCAAGAGGTTCATCTAACAGCTGATTTGAATGAGCAAAGCGCATCAACATTAGAGGTAACTTCCAAAATTCATGACCTCCGTGCTATATTAGTAAATCTATAGCCTTGTTTTTCTGTAGGACACCAGAGACAATTGGTATTTAGAGTCCTCCTAATTCACGGAAATAAAACAATATCATCTGCACCTAGGAAATTTCTCTTTCCATTTTCTCTTGGACCACTTTCAAGTACATATCTTATTTAATTCTCTATCATTTTCCTCAATCCATGATGGCATTCACAAAGAATACCACGTATTATCAAACAATGAATCACCCTCTCTGGTTATTATCTTACATGCCACTCCTGGAACATTCAATTCTTTTTAGGCATTACAGTAGGCCCTCTGTATCTGAGCGTTCCACATCCACGGATTCAACCAACTACAAATCAAAAATATTCTAGGGAAAAAAAATTCCAGAAAGCTCCCCAAGGCAAACCTTGAATCTGCCATGTGCCAGCAGCTATTTACAGAGCATTTACAATGTATCAGGTATTATAAATAATTTAGAGATGATTTAAAGTGTATGAGAGGATATGCGTGGGTTATATGTAAATACTATACCATTTTATAAAAGGAACTTGAGCATCAGTGGGGTTTGATATTTGCAGGGAGTCCTGGAACCAGTCCTCCTCAGATACCAGGGACGACTGCATGTCTTAAATTTGGGATAGACTCCTTTTTTCTATACGTGTGTGTGTGTGTGCGCGCGCGTGTGTGTGTGTGTGTGTGTGTGTGTATCCCAACACCACTCTATCTGAACCCCCCCCATGAGCCATTTGAAAAGTCAAAGATCTTAACATAAAAATTTGAAAAAAGGAATAGTGACCCTATGCAAAATGTACACATTGACTTTTTTAAAACCTTTCCCTTTTAACTTTTTATACAACTTCAAGAAGTAGTATTTTAGCTATCTTTGTGACAATGTTACTGATTTTCACTTTACTGCCTGGTAACTAATAATTTTAATCAACTCTTTGATTTCCTATGATGCTAAATTCTAAACCAAGCACCTACAGTGTGCCAGGAATTATACTAGTGGCATAAAGATAAATAAGCAGGGGTCACTGGCCCAGGGACTCACAGTCTAATGAAGAAGGCACAAGTAAATAACAACCAAGTAAAAGTTAATGTTTTTGGTACTATAATATGTGTATAGTTCAAGTATAATGCAAAATCAGGTCATTTCCAGGCCCCAGGAGATGGTCATCTCTACCTGGAGAGCCCTCCAAGTCATCCAAACCAACCACATCATCTTACCTCCTAAACCCGCTTCTTCCTCACATGATCCCTCGACTGTTACAGGGCCCCACAGTCCTAGCAATCAACACGGCTGGAACTTTCCGAGTCATCAGTTAAGTCCTCTTCTGTGCAGGGCTCACAGAGCCATACAAACAGTATGCCAAGCTTATCATGCCTCGGTGATACCTTTTTTAAGACTCCTCATTCTGTCTTACTTTCATCCTTTTAACTCCTACCAAGACAAACGTATAATCTCCTATCCAGTTTCCTGCTTCTTGGCTCACCCACTTTATACCGTGCTGGCAGACTACTCTGCAGAAAGCAAGCTCTTTCTAAAGAACAGCATTTGAAGTCATCTGCAACCTTGTCCCAACCTTTCCAACCTGGGTTCCAGCTGCCAGTCTCTTTCGCACACTCTGTGGTCCTAACCAACTATATTTACATAATGGTATCCCAAATACCCCAACTCTGTATCTTTCTCGGACAGTTCTTATTAAAAATCCACAGTTTCCTATCTCCCCAAGTACCCATCCCAGACATACTTTAAGATCCAAATTTAATGAAGCCTTTTCTGAGAAGTTTTGCCCTGCTTCTCTCATCTAAAAAAAAACTGCTTTCTCTTTTGAATTCCCCCAGCAATTTATTTGTGCCTCTATTTCTTAAACTAATGTTATCTTCCCCGATAGAACGGATTTTTAAAAGCAGGAGCTCTGTCCCCTCAAAGCCAACATTTGTATGTACTTCGTAATCAGTAAGTCCTTTCTGAATATATTAATGCCTGTTAGTTTTACTTTTCAGTCAAACACAGAGTCAAGCAGCAGTATCTTAACAAGCTGGACCACTCACCTGATTTCCGCAGGGAACTGTGCATTTGTGACCAGGAAACTGGAGATTTTACGCTCGTGGAGTAGCTTCAAAAACCTGTTGATTTCTGGGTACATGATGGGTTCTCCCACAAGGGATAATGCACAGTGCTTTACTGTCATTCCTTCCTCAAAGCGTTCCTCTCTGACACCTGGCACTCCTGGAGAACATGGTGGAAAGGAACAAGCTCAATAAGGCACAGATAGAGGACATCACTTTTATTTTTCTTAATTAAAAATTTAAAAATTTTTCTTAATGGTTCTTTGATTTTAGAGGGCAAAATTACTTTTGATACCAGCTAAATACTACAAAACAAGAGCCTGGGGGCGGGGGGCAACCCTAACATTATTAAACCAGAAAAAAAAAAACCTAGAATTATTATATCAGCAATCTCATCCTTCCTTTTAGTACTAATTAAACTACATCAATACAAGGAGGCAAAACTAACTTTGTTATTAGCTAATTATTTGGAACACAGAATGTACTACTTTCCATAATTTGCTTAGCTCTGCATTCTTTCATGTTGGTCTAAGACAATGAACTCAGTATAGCTGCATAAGGAAAGCCTCTCCTATACCAGTCATTGCAGCCTTCATTCCTCAGGTATTCTGAATTGAGAAACGAAACGCAGTCGGTCCAAAAGAACAGAGGAGAGAAAAAGAAGCCTGCAGTTCTCACCTTTGGCTTCATATTGGAATCACCTGGAGAGTATCGTAAACTACAGCGGCCTAGGTCCACTGCCAAAGATTCTGTTTAACTGGAGTGAATGCAAGCCAGAGTAACGGGAGCTTTAAAAGTTCCTCAGGTGATTCTAATGTTTAGCCAAAGTGAAAAACCACTGCATAAACCAGAAGCCCCCAAACTTATATGCCAACTAGAATCACCTTGGAACTGTCAACGTTCCAAATTCCAGGCCACAGCACAGACCAATGAAATCACCATCTCTGGGGGAGGGGCAGGGGCATCAGGAGCTTTTTGAAGCTCCCCAGGTGATCCCAATATGCAGACAAGTTTGGGGAACCACTGCCACACACCATTGGTTCTCGACCCTAGTTAGACATTGAGAAATAACCCAAAGAACTTTAAAAAATCCCAGTGTCCAGGCAGTATCCCAAGCCAATTAAATCGCAACCTCTAGGGATGAGAGCCTGAGACATCCGTATTTTTTAAATGCTCCCCATGTGATTAGAGTGGACAGGATGGGTTAAGCAGCACTGCTCTAGACTCGATGTACTGTAGGAAAGCATGCATGAAGAAAAAAAAAAATAGAAAGCATGCTTGAAAGTCCCTCAATCTAACACAGAGTTTGAAAGACTTGGAAATTGCTTAAAAAGGCAAATAAAAACATATCTCCTTTACTTCAGATATTTCTATCCATTACGCTAGTTTCTTTTCGAAGAACACATTCTCTCTAAAGGATACAGATTCCTCACCAAGATTGGAGGTAGGAGGAAACATGTTCATATTCCCTCTCAGTCATTTATGAGCCGTCTCTGAAAAGTAGTTTTCTTGACTGTAAGCAGTACTTAGCCCAAAGAATGTTTCTTAGAATTAAATGAGATAATGCATGGAAAAGCTTTAGAAGAGGGCCTAGCACACACAAAAAAACATTCATTAAGGAGTTTTTCTTCTCATCACCTTTACCCTGGTTTCTTAAAATGATTAAATCCCAGTCACTATCACCTTAAAGAACAACAACAAAAAAATCTGGAGAAAATAAAGTTAGCTCTCACTGCTTGCTTGTGCTTTAGTTTCCAGGAAGTGACTTTATTTTACACACACACACAGGCACACATACACAATCTACTTGGAAATAAGCAAGGGCAAGTAAATACCCAAGACATCAAACCAACATAATGCCTGCTAAACTCAGAACAATCTAAAAGTGGCAGCTTTTATCTTCTTTTACGACTACCTAACTGCAATTCTACGAAGGTATTTCATGTCAGTATTTGGGGGATGAATAATTTTTTAAGTTATTGAAATCTAATATCTTAAGTGAATCAAGGTTTTAAATAAAACTTGATCCATAACGCAGTCTGTGTTACCAAGACAACTCAGCATTAAGTATAAAATTTCCTTTTTGTTAAAAAAAAAAATCAGTAACTTTAATCTCGCTGGGAGAAGATGAGTAGAAGGGCAGATTTAATCAGAACTGCAAAATTAACCTAAAACTCAGAAAGCAGAATGACTGAGCACTGGCTGGGCCCTAACCACTGGAAGTCAGACACACCAGGTCCAAATTCTTGCTCTACCACTAGGCTGGTCTGTCTCCTGGGTCAAGCCACTCACCCCCTCTACATCCATTCCCTAATCTATAAGATAGGGATTTCACACGCACACAGTTATAAGAATTCAACGAAATAAGCCACATGAAATAACAGGTCTGGTACCAGGCCCAGCACATAAGCATTCAAAAAAATCTTATTTTTATTATAGTAATTATTTCATGAATTGAAATAGAAATTCAATTATTTCCATTATTTTAAATAAAATGGTGATTCCATTGAATTCAACATACAGTTGACCCTTGAACAACAAGGGCTAGAGCTGTGCAGGCCCACATATATGTGGATTTTTATATATGTGTGTGTGTAATGTATATACGCACACACACACAGGAAAATTTTTTGGAGATTTGTGACAATTTGAAAAAACTAGCAGATGCCCCCCACAGCACAGAAATGTCCAGAAAATTTAAGAAAAACTTAGGTATATCACGAATGCATAAAATATATGTAGATACTTGTCTATTTTATCA
Source organism: Neophocaena asiaeorientalis asiaeorientalis (assembly GCF_003031525.2). Taxonomy (NCBI): domain Eukaryota; kingdom Metazoa; phylum Chordata; class Mammalia; order Artiodactyla; family Phocoenidae; genus Neophocaena; species Neophocaena asiaeorientalis. The sequence continues at coordinate 3,430,011 of NW_020175079.1, forward strand.
CTTACTACCATAAAATACACATAAATTTTTTTTTTTTTTGGCCAGCCACGCGGCATGCAGGATCTTCCCCGACCAGGGATGGAAACTTGGGAGCTCGGAGTCTTAACCACTGGACCGCCAGGGAAGTCCCAAATACACATAAATTTTTAAAAAGTTAAAATGTATCAAAACGTACCCACACAAACACTTCAGGACCACACATAGCACCATTCCCAGTCCAGAGAAATGTAAACAAACGTAAAGTTGCAGTATTAAATCATAACTGCACAAAATTAACCGTAGTACCGACTGTACCTCGGTAATAATTTCCTAGGATCTCCTGTTGCTACCACGCTGAGCGCAAGTGTTGCAAAGTATCTGCTTGACACGCCACGCCACGTGAGGCTCATCATCTCCACGTGAGCAGTTCATCTCTCCAGTCAATTGCAAATTGCAGTAAAAGGCAATCTCTGGCAGTTCTCTGGTAGTTTTCATCATGTTTGTGCAATACTATGAACCTTGAAATAACACCACGGGACCCACACGATGTGCCATTAGTGATGCTGGAAGTGCTCCCAAGAAGCAGAGAAGAATCATCACATGACAAGAAGAGGGTGAATGGCTTGATATGTACCGCAGATTCAGATATGCAGCTGCCGTTGGCTGCCACTTCAAGATAAATGAGTCCAGTGTAAGGACCATTGTTAAGAAAAAGAAAAGGAAATTCATGAAGCTGTCGCTGCAGCTACACCAGCAGGCGTGAAAACCTTGCGCTTTTTGCAAAACGCCTTTGTATCTCATATTGAAAATGCAGCTTTTATGTGGGTGCAGGATTGCTACACAAAAGGCATACCTATAGATGAATATGATCAAAAGGCAAAGTACATTATATGACAACTTAAAGCAAAAGGAAGGCGAAGGATCTAAAGCTCGAGAATGTAATGCCAGCAAAGGATGGTTTGATGATTTTAGAAAGAGGTTTGGTTTTTAACATGTCAAGGTAACAGGAGAAGCAGCTTCTGCCAACCAAGAGGCGGCAAAGGAATTCCCAGCAAAGAAAGTCATTAAGAAAGGATATCTGCCAGAAAGGGTTTTTAATGTAGTCAAAACTGCTCTATTCTGGGGTGCAAAAAAAAGCCTCAAAGGACATTTATTAGTAAGCAAGAGAAGCCAGCACCAGGATTTAAGGCAGGAAGGGGTAGGCTAACTCTACCGTTCTGTGCAAATGCAGTAGGGTTTACGATCACGACTGCCCTTCTCTATAAAGCTGCTAACCCCTGAGCCTTGGAGGGAAAAGATAAAAACCAGCTGCCAGGCTTTTGGTTGTACAAAAAGAAGGGCTGGACAATGAGAACACTTTTTCTGGACTGATTCCATGGATGCTTTGTCCCTGAAGTCAGGAAGTACCTTGCTGGTAAGGGACTGTCTTTTAAAGTTCGTTTGATATTGGACAATGCCCCTGGCCATCCAGACCCCATGAGTTCAACACCAAAGGCGTCAAAGTGGTCTCCTTGACCCCAAACACAACACCTCTAATTCAGCCTCTAGATCAGGGGGTCAGAAGGACCTTTAAGGCTCATTACACATGGTACTCTATGGAAAGGACTGTCAGATCCCTGACAGACAGAACATTAGGAAAGTCTGAAAGAGTTACACCACTGAAGATGCCATCCTTGTTCTAGAAAAATGTGTGAAAGCCATCAAGCCCAAAACAATAAATTCCTGCTACAGAAAACTGTGTCTACTTGTTGGGCATGACTTCACAGGATTTACAACAGAGCCAATCGAGGAAAGCACGAAAGAGATTGTGGATATAATTAACAACAACAACAACAAAGGTGGGGCTTCAAGATATGGGTCTTGGAGAAATTCAAGAGCTAGCAGACACCACCCCAGAGGAGCGAACAGAAGATGACTGCATGGAGATGAGCGCTTCCTAACCAGTGCCAGACGATGAGGAAGAAGACAGAGAAGAAGCAGTGCCACAAGCCAATGGACACGAGGCAATCTCAGAAGCGTTCGATTATTCAAGACTGCTTTTGACTTCTTTTACGACACGGACCCTCCTCCTATGATACGGGCACTGAGACTAAAGCAAGTGGTGGAAGAAGGACTGGTACCATATAGAAACGCTTTTAGAGAAATGAAAAAGCAAAAAAGTCAGACAGAAATTACTATGTATTTACATAAAGTCACACCGACTCTGCCTGCCTGCCTCTCCTGCCTTCCCTCCCCCACTCGAGACAGCAGGGAGATGCTGACATGTCCATGGAATCTGAGTAACATGGATGGCCACGGCAGGGTTTTGAGAAGGGTGGCCTAAGAAGGGTGGATCACGTTGGGTGCTATGTTGAGAACAGAGGGGCAAGCAGAGAGGCTAACCTGCCACAAGGATATTACATAATCTAAGCAAGAAATGATGGTGGCTGGGACCAAGGTGGTAGCAGTGGAGGTGGCAAGAAGGGCTTATCAGCTAGGCCTATTTCAAAGGTATAGTCAAAGGCTCTATTCTGAAGGTACGTTTGAAGGATTTTCTAATGGATTGGATGTAGGTTACGAGAAACAGAGAGGTGTCAATGATTTCTATAAAGTTTTTGGCCTAAGCAAGAGTCACCATCAATTGAGACAAGTTGGTGGTAAGAAAGCCTTAGGGGTAACATGGGGGTAACAAGTATTGGGGGGGGTGGAGGTAGATACCATGTGTTCAACTTTGGACACGTGAAGTTTAATATGTCTCTTAGATAGCTGAATGTGTGTCCAACATTCAAGTTTGGATTCTGGGAGAAAGGCCTATGTGGAAATAAACATTTTTGCGAAATGGATGGTATTTCTATCCAAGGGCCCGGAGCAGATTACCAAGGCAAAAAGGGCAATTAGAGAAGAGGACCAAGGACTGAAGTCTACGCAATCACATATCTGAGGAAAGGAAGAGGGACCAACAAAGGACGTTACCAGGGAAGAATGAGGAAAACTTACAGGCAAAGAGATCAACTGCTATATTCTCGGAGAGCTACAGCTAATAAATATCAGACACCTACGAAAACAAACAAAAACCAAGACCAAAAAAAAAGCCTGTGGATAAGGCTTTTCAAAGAATAATTCTGGGATTTTAAAATTATCCTAATTTTCTCAAAAGTAAGGCACTGAGAATATGTAAAACCTTGGTCCTCTCCTTCAAGAAGCACATTTCTATTTCACGCTCACTGTCAGAGGCGATTACAGTGCTCCTCCAAATACAAGGCCCTCAGGGACTCAACCTCATGCCGTCTTTCACTGTCCTCAAAGAAATATGTCAGAAAATAAGACATCCTCCAAATTTCTAATGGAAAGCAGTCCTGGGGCCAGAGGACAGCCCAGGCAACAGCAGACACTACATTTCAGTAGCAAATCTATAGGGATATTTCCCACTGTGTGTCTGTCTGTCTCTCTCTCTCTCTCTCACTCACACACGCACAGCCTGTTCACTTCATGTTTCCCTAAACCTTATCCCTTTCACCTCTAAACTCTGCTTTGGTTTTGTTTTGTTGTTTTTGTTTTCTGGTTTGGAGGTTTTTGTTGTTGTTGTCGTTGTTAGTTTTCTTTGTTTTTGTTTTTTCTTAAGCAAGTTTTGTGACATTTCTCAGCCTGAACAGCTTCCTGATCCTGAACACTCACTACAGTCATCATATTAACTAGGAAGCACTCCTTACCTCACTGAAAGATGCCAAAGCAAAAACTTAAGATTCCAGAATTTTTATCCTAAGGTCATAGCAGTAAGCTGAATAACCCAGAAATAAAAATGATACAAGGTTCGGGCTTCCCTGGTGGTGCAGTGGTTAGGAATCTGCCTGCCAACACAGGCGACATGGGTTCAAGCCCTGGTCCGGGAAGATCCCACATGCTGCGGAGCAACTAGGCCCGTGCACCACAACTACTGAGCCTGTGCTCTCAACCCCGTGAGCCACAACTACTGACCCCGCGTGCCACAACTACTGAAGCCCACGTGCCTAGAGCCGGTGCTCTGCAACAAGAGAAGCCACCGCGATGAGAAGCCTGCGCACCACAACGAAAAGTAGCCCCACTAACCACAACTAGAGAAAGACCACACGCAGCAATGAAGACGCAACACAGCCAAAAATAAATAATTTTTTAAAAAAATGATATAAGGTTCAATGTAGAGTATTCCTATTTCTTTGGGGGTTGATTAACCCCCCCCTCTATTCTGAATACTTTCTTATGCCTTTTTTTAAATTGAGGTATAACTGATATGTGTGAGTTTTCCTCTTTCTAAAGATTGGACCAATCAGAAATAAAACATTTTCTTCTTTCTTCTCAAATAACAATATAGCTCCTGGCCAAAGATGTTCCTAAGAACCCCTCCTGGCTGAAAGTCATATATAATATATCTTTGATACAGCCACTTCTACTATGATGTTTACTTCATAAATAAACTTCGGAAAACAATTAGCAGGCGGTGTTCTCTTCCCCGCCTCCCCGACATTCCTTTTGGATGTGTACTTTAGCACACCTCGTTCCTGAGGACCATCTGTTGGAGACCCTTTATTTTTCGCATTACTTCACTTCTAGCTTAAACTATAGATAAAAACATCTAGCAACAAATGATGTCACCTTCACATTTGCACCTTCAGCACCGAGGACGTTCCTCACAGAGAGGGTTCACTCACTTGATGTCAGCTGAACTGATGGGAAGCTGAGCTAAAGAAACCTGAACTCCATTCTCTGAAAACTATTTCTCCCTGCCATGGTGGTATTTAGAGGGGGGCAGTGAGCATTTTGAGAAAAGGCGGAGTTGCTCTGTAATTCTGACCTACTTGTAATCAATGTAAAGTTAATTTTGCATGCATATAAAGGGGAAAGCTAACAAAAGTCATGGGAAGAAAGCTGCTTTGATGATCAATGAAATAACTGAAAAGACAGGGATTGCCCTTGGAATTGAGAAGAGATGCATGAAAAGGGAATGTTTAAAAGGTGAGTATATCTTCAAAGTGTGCTCAAGGCTGGCCACTCAGCTAGAGCTGGGCACTCAGAGGCAAAAACAACAGTACGTACAAGTCTCATCCTAGGCAAAAATACGATCATCAAATGACGGAACCAGGCCCACAGGAGAGAGCGGGTGATCATCAAGGGCTAGCAAAGCACCCTGCAAAACAGGACTCCAAGCTAGGGTAAGGGAAATTATTAACGAGTGACCTCTAAGGAAAGGCGAAAGTGGAGATACCCAGAAAATGACGAACTAAGAAGGAAATGGAACTAATCATATTGTGGTAATTATTTCACAGCCTGTCTACATATCAAATTGTCATGTTGTACATGACACAATGCTACGTATCCATTGTACCTCAGTAAACCTGGAAGAAAACACAATGCTTACACAATGCTATATGTCAACTGTGCCTCAGTAAACCCAGAAGAAAACAGTCATGTTAAAAAAAATAATAATGTTATTAGCTGTGATAATGATATTGTGTTGATGAAAAAAATCTAACGTTTAAAAGAGATTCATATTGAAGTTTGAAGGCAAATGTGATACTTGGGACTTGTCTTAATTACTTCAGCAAAGAAAAAAGGGGAGATAGAGAAGTAAGTATGCCAACATTTTGACAAGTTTTAAATAGGGGAGAAAAGGATATGGGGGTTTATTGTGCCATTCTATTTTGTATATACTTGGACATTTTCATAATACGATTTTTTAAGAAGTTTAGATTAAAAAAGAAATCAGGGCTTCCCTGGTGATGCAGTGGTTAAGAATCCACCTGCCAATGCAGGGGACATGGGTTCGAGCCCTGGTCCGGTAAGATCCCACATGCTGTGGAGCAACCAAGCCCACGCGCCACAACTACTGAGCCTGCGCTCTAGAGCCCTCGTGCCACAACTACTGAAGCCCACGCGCCTAGAGCCCATGCTCCGCAACAAGAGAAGCCACTGCAGTGAGAAGCCTGCGCACAGCAACGAAGAGTAGCCCCCGCTCACCGCAACTAGAGAAAACCCGCATGCAGCAAAGAAGACCCAACGCAGCCAAAAATAAATAAATAAAATAAATAAATGATAATTAAAAAAAAAGAAATCAGATCAATTCATGTTATTAGTAAGGAAAAATAACCATGGTATATTAAAGGGTAAAAATAAAGCACTGATTTTAAATTTTAAAAAGGGAATAAATGTGGAACTAGGAAAAAAAATAGACTCTCCACCAGGGGCTGATATGGAATCTAGAGTTAGTTACATTCCTGCATCTCTACCATCCAAAAGTAGGATGTGTGTCAGAGCTGCACCCAGGTGATGGCACTCGGTTCAGAAGAGGTAGAGTCACTTGCATTAGTCTCACCATCCTCACCCTGAAGTTGACTATCCAGAAAGGAGGGTGACCTGTTTTACTTATACCCTTAAGGATGAATAAAAGATAGAATATAGAGATTTCACTGATTGCAGGAGGAATTCAGGTTCATTAAAAAAGAAAACTTTAGATTATAACCATTGATAAAGACTGAGTGAAGTTATAAAATCTCACTGCCAAGTTGAATGCCCACAGTAAACAACCATCAATTTGAACACCAGATTACTTATTGCCAAGATCCAAGAACATAGAAAACATAATACTCTGAAATATTAAAATTCTATCATTTTGCCAAAGTTATAATAAAAAGAAAAAAATTAACATTTTTGTATCGTAGACCACCCCAGTCTTCCAGAAGAACTTTGTATTCTTACAAATTATGTATTTCATCCTTTGGTAATTAGGTTGTTTTTTTTTTTCCTTTTCTAATACTATAGTTTCACAGCAGGATTTGCTTTGGTTATGATAGCAACGAGACAGATTTTCAAAAAAGTAATGTCTTGATTAAGCACAGAATAAAGTAAAAAGCATTAACAAATAGTCACCACCATCCAAAAATTGGAAACTAAGGAAGTTCTCATCTTAGTGAAAATATAATGAGAGCTCCTTTATGCCCATGTGCCGACCTGTCTACTGCCCATCACACCTTCAAATATACACCTATTTTCTACTACTACTTTAAAGAAAAACTGCTTTGGTACCCTGAAGAGTGTCAGTGTACAAATATCAACCAGTTCCAATCTGGAAACCTTTCTAGAAAATTTACTGTCGATTATATAAAGACATGATTTGCTGACATGGTAACATTTTGTCAAGTCAATTAATTAAGGTATGCAAAAAGAATCCTTTGTGAGAATTACAAGGGCAAAGTAGATACTCTATTAAAGCTATTTTTAAGGATGAAATGAATGGCAGTTGTTGAATGTTTGGGGGTCACCCTCACCCCCTTAGGCATTCTCACCCCTACTCAGGATTCACTTGTTCACAGACATGCTTTTTCTTTCTCCCTGCAATCCTGTATCTGTCCTCCCCCTACAAGACAATATATATATATATGTTTTAAAACCCTTTTGTCTCTTACGCCATGGATACCTAAAGACAAACCATCTGAGATACCTACTGATTAAAGCAAGCACAAGGTGGGATTTCCCTGGTGGTCCAGTGGGTAAGATTCTGCCCTTCCAATGTGGGGGGCGGGGGGAGCCCAGGTTCGATCCCTGGTCGGGGAACTAGATCCCGCATGCATGCTGCAACTAGGAGTCCACATGCCTCAACTAAGAAGTCTGCATGCTGCAACTAAAGATCCTGCGTGCCACAACTAAGACCCAGCGCAGCATAAATAAATAATAAATAAAAATAAATATTAAAAAAAAAAAAAGGCAAGCACAAGGTTACTAACCAGGCATACCTTTCTGCACCCTCCAACAAGCTAGGCAGACAACAAAGACTAGTGTTCACCGACCTCACCTAACACATGTTATTAACATGAAGAAAGGCAGCCTCATGATTTATTCATCTCTTATTTCCATTTAAAGTGCACTTGCAAAAATACTCCTGTCAGAAAAATTACCGTCAAAACTCAGATTGTCATTCTGTATCAAGGACATCTCGGAATGGAAAAATGAATGTCTACTCCTCAGGACTGCTTCCTCCCATACAAATCCCCTGGGACACAGTTTATTCAGGGAGATTCCCAGATGTCCAGGAAACACACATCTTCAGCCATCACCCCATTATTTAAGGGTTCAACTGACTCTTTAGGCACTAAGCCAAAACAAACTGATTAGACTCTAAAGACAAAATTACTGGCATTTCCCTGCTTCTGATATTATTACCAGGGATGGTTCATTTTATCTGTCAACTTGGCTGGGCCATGGTGCCCAGATATTTGGTCAAACATTATTCTGGATATTGCTGTGAAGGTGTCTTTTGGATGAGATTAACGTTTAAGGCAGTGGGCTTTGAGTAAAGCAGACTGCCCTCTCTAATGTGGGTGGACCTCACCCAATCAACCGAAAGCCTTAAAAGAACAAAGGCTGACCTCCCCCAAGCAAGAAGGAATTCTGCCAGCAGACTGCCTCTGCATCTGAACTGCAATTCTTCTTAAATTTCCAGCCTGCTGGTCTATCCCAATGGATTATTTTTATCTATCTTTTTGATTGGCCAAACCTGCACGATTACATGATCCAATTCCTTAAGCCAATCTCACTCTATCAATCTATATCTATCTATCTATATATATATATATACACACACCCACACAGTGGGTGTGTTGACTCTGTTTCTCTGGAGAATTCTGACTAGTAACTATCCAAAAGAAAACAAGACTTTGCCTTGAAATGTATTTAAAAGGCATATGGTTTATTTGAAGATCAACAATCAATAATATTAACTAAATCAACAAACAGTCTAAGAAAAGCTAATAAATTCCTGACGTGGAGACTTCCTAGTTCTTCACCACACAGTTTCATTTAATTTTCCAAAAGACTGGTAAGAGACACTGCTTTATCCAAATAAGAGAAAATGACTTGTTCAAAAAAAAAAAAATGCTTGAGACTAAAAGCCAAGATGAAATATTAAAATATTTATTAGCATCTCTGAAGATGTACAATAGGTTAGCACATACACAGACACACACGAATATGTACAGGGCAACTTTCCCTAGAAAATTCATAAAGGATAAAATAAAGGTATAACTGACTATCCTTTATAAATTATTATTGATCTTGAATCATTATTTGCATTGCTTTCCCAACTTCTCCTAGGAAATCAGAAGAGTAATAAGAAGTACCACGGTAAAAAATAACAAATAGATTTGGTCTTTGTTCCTGGTTCCCCACACAAAGCTCCTAGAACCCCTGGGATTTCCTGAGTGGTAGGAGTGCCTTTTGTCCTTCATAAGGAGCCCCCTTTGAGCAAACCTAAATTTATGCAAATGGGGTGACATAGGGCAGGATCCCTAAATAGCCTCAGGCTGGGGCTGGTCACCAGAAAGACCCAGTGTTTAAGGGACTGGAACTTTCAACCACACAGACCTGTGAGAAAGGGAAGAGGGGGCTACAAATTAAGCTCTATAGTCTCTTGAACAAGATCTGATGAGCTTCTGGGTTAGTGAACATGCCAGGAGGGTGGCCAACTCCATGGGGACAGAAGCTCCTGGCCTCGGGACACTTCCAGATGTACTTCTCCACCTGGCTGTTCTTCTGTGACCTCTATATATCCTTTATAATAATAATGGTAAAAATAAGTAAATGTTTCTCTGTTCTGTGAGCCACTCTAACAAACCAGGAATCCAAGGAGGAGGGTGTGGGAACTTCCAATTTATCGCCAGTTGGTCAGAAGCACAGGTAACATCCCAGACTTGTGACTGGCAGCTGAAGCGGGGGGCAGGCTTACAGGACTGAATCCTTAACCTGCGGGGCCTGATGCTACCTCCAGACAGTGTCAGGATTGAAGTAAATTTGTCGGACACCCAGGCAGTGTCTGCGGAGACCTGGAGAACTGCTGGGTGATGTTAGGAAACAACATCAGGAGCACTGAGACCTCAAGAAGCAGTGACCTGACCGAACGAATTTCTTCGCATCCAAGAATCACCTGATCTTCAAAATGCTAATTCCTGGGGTTTATAAAGACTCCCACTGATGATGCTAGCACCACAAGAGGGCCTATGTCAAAACAACCATGGTTGGAATTCATCTTCTTTGTTGTTGTATATGAAACGAAAGGATAAAGAGGAGACGACTAACAAGTGGCAGGTGGAGACAGAGGTGTGCAGGGAACCTAACAGGGAACCTAACAGACTTATTTCAGTTGACCATCTGCAGCTGTCGTTATATCACTTTACAAGTCCTCCACATCCATCTACGGTAGTGGCTCTCAAAGTATGGTCCCCAGTTCAGTAACATCGATACCACCAGGAAATCTCAAAATGCACATTCTCGGTTGCTACCTCAGACTTCCTGAATCATTCTCCGGGGAAGGAGACCAGGAATCTCTAATGCACGAGTCTGCTGCACACTAAAGCTTGAGAACCAGCCATCTCCAGTAGAGTCAAATACTTTGAACTATGAGACACAACTGGATCAGGAAATTCTAGAAACTGAGTGGCAGAATTCTACACATCACTGTGGATCATGTGGAGGAAATCTGATTAATATTAACCCTCCTTTTTTGTAAGGCGTTTATTCAAAAATGCTTTCCCAATACCAACTGATATTACTTAAGAATTTTCCAGTGCTCTAAAATTTTCAGTCCATCCACAAGGCTGCTTTGTACCCAACAAGACAGAACAAGAGCAAAAGTTTTTAGGAAGAATGAGGATATACTCCCAGGCAAAACTTACAGGCTGAGTGTACCACATTATAAATAGCTAAGCTTTGAATTAAGTTTTTTAATTCTCGCATCATACAAGATATAAAGTTATTAGTAAAAACTAAAAAGGCCAAGACATATATAATATTTCTACAAAGTTTTCACTTTCCCATATGAGAACTGCCAGCAAGGACAAAATCCTGCCAAAGGAGGCAATTCCTCTGCCAATTTAATTCAGGCTATTAGCATCCCTTTGTAGAGGGACAATAAATACCTCTAAACTGCTTCATCACGTTCTGATGGTTTTCAATGGCTTCCTTTAAGATCATTTCAGCCTGGTCCATCTTCCACCGCCATTCAGTACCCACTGGATTGGTGTGGTGCCTAGAAAAAAGAGGCAGAAGTTCTAAAGGACTCCCTGCATTAAATCTCAGCTAGTTACCTCCTATGAAGGAGCCCATATAATTATAAAATCAGGGTTGGTTTCCTACAAAAAGCTCAGCTATTTATAGCTGTAGTTTACAACTTATTTTGAGTCATGACACCTAGCAGAGAGGGGTAGATGGCAAGTGCCTGGCCAAGACTGAGACTTACTCAGGACAATATAAAACGTGCACCCCTCTCGCAGCCATACAACACCAGGCCAACAAGCATCCAGTAACGACCACCAGTAGAATATCGTTGCAAGACCCTCTCTGAGAGGCAGTGCAATGGGAAGACCTAATTGAAATCCCAGAAAGGAACAAAGCAGAAAAAAATGTAGAAAAATGATGGCCAACAATTTTCCAAAGTTAATGAGAAACGATTAACCACAGATCGAAGGAACTCGCAAAACAACAACCAGTGTATTTTAAAAACAGCCTAGGGCTTCCCTGGTGGCACAGTGGTTGAGAGTGCGTCTGCCGATGCAGGGGACACGGGTTCGTGCCCCGGTCTGGGAAGATCCCACATGCCGCAGAGCGGCTGGGCCTGTAAGCCATGCCGCTGAGCCTGCGCGTCCGGAGCCTGTGCTCTGCAACGGGAGAGGCCACAGCAGTGAGAGGCCCACGTACCGCAAAAAAAAAAAACAGCCTAAAAATACGGTATCTAAACTAATGAAAACAAAAGAAAATAAGAAAACCTTCAACTTAGAGAAAAAGGACACACTACTTAAGAACAAAGGTTAAAAATTATTTCTGACAACTCATCAGAAAATAAGCCAGATGAAACTATAACGACACCTGAAAGAATGCATAAAGGAAACAAACTTGTCAACTCAGAATTCTATACCCAGTGCAAATATCTTTCCAAAAACGGAGTAATAAAGACTTTTGCAGGACTTCCCTGGTGGCTCAGTGGTTAAGAAGCCGCCTGCCAATGCAGGGGACACAGGTCAAGCCCTGGTCCGGGAAGATCCCACATGCCATGGAGCAACTAAGCCCATGTACCACAACTACTGAGCCTGCGCTCTAGAACCCATGTGCCACAACTACTGAACCAGCGCTCTAGAGCCTGCAAGCCACAACTACTGAGCCCGTGTGCCACAACTACTGAAGCCCACGCACCTAGAGTCCATGCTCCACAACAAGAGAAGCCACCACAATGAGAAGCCCACACACCGCAACAAAGAGTAGCCCCAACTCACTGCAGCTAGAGAAAGCCCGCATGCAGCAACGAACACCCAATGCAGCATCTTAAAAAAAAAAAAAAATTGGCAAGCCCCTGATAAAACTGATCAAGAAAAAAAACAACAAATGCATAAATATAATATTAGGAATGAAAAAGGGGATTAATTACAGAAACAACAGAGCTTTAGGTAAATCTGAGTACAGTGTTGGGCAGAAATTGATTATTACAGATCATTACATATTTGGTCACCATGGCCATTCATTTTTACTTACCGCCAACAGAAGACACATTTATTTGCACACGCCAAGCTCGGGGTAGTTTCCATGCAACGATGGCTTTCAATGCCATAGAACGTATGTTTATAGCAACCTCCTCTCCCTCGGAGCATGGACTGTGAAAGTACAAAACAAACGATAATTTGAATGAAGTCCTCACAGCAAGGAAACAAAACACGAAGGCATCATTTTAAAGAAGAAACCATGCGTTTCGTAAGCATAAGTACCCCTACTGGTAGCTGCATGAGGCAGAAAATTAACATTAAAGCCTTATAGTGTTTTGATGGTGTTTGGGTTTTGATACTGCTCTGGGTTTTCTACAACCTAATGAGATAAATCTATGATTCATTAACTCTGAAAGTTCTATAGGGAGGACCATGGATGCTTTCATTTTCAAATCCACCCAACTGCCTCAAATATTAGTACAATAATATATAATGCCAAAGGAGAGATAAGACAGGCTCCCAGAATGGGGGGGGGCGGTGTAGCACTCATCTGAAAGAGTATCTCTGCATTTAACAAAGGAGGGTGGGTTAGGGAATGCAACCTGGAGCATATTCTATGTCAACCGAATGGTAGAATTTGAATATACTGAGACTGTTGAGGGGGCAAACAGCATGTACACAAGAAACAGATTATTCCAGAAAAGAACACTATTTAATATGTGACTGGTAAAACCACAGGAAGTGCAGTAAGAAAGGTAATTTGAAGAAACACTGCAGATCAACTCAGGGTTGGAATCACAAGATACTATCAAGCTTCCTGAGGTATCATCAGAAAGATCCATCTAGGAGTTCTGTGCAAGGTGGGCTTGATTCAGTAAAAGTGAAACCTGTGAGGAGGTTATGCAAGAAAGGTCGTGGTGACTTGTCTCAAAACATTAGTGGAGGAAACAGGAAGGGTACTACAGAGGTACAATCAGTGCCATTCCCAATTAGAGGGGCAAAACAGAGGAAGTCATCCAAGATAACCAAGGTTTTGAGCCTAAGTGACTGACATACCATGGAACTAACAATGGGAACAACAAACGAGGAGACATAGATGGAGAGCCTTTACACATATATATCAGTGTATAATATACATCAGTGTACTGATATTACAATGCTGTCCACATAAAATCTACCAGCTTGCTACTATGTCAGTTGATCACAAAGTCTTATTTTTTGGTCCTGATAAAAGGGGTTCCCCTGTCCATCTCACTTAGTACTTACACTAAGAAAAATAGAGTGAAGGAAAAATATTGTTCAGGATAACTGTTTCTACAAACTCTCTTCCAAGTTCCCAATAAAATATTCAAGAAGGCAAACAAAATATTTATATCTTGCAAGTAACACTGAAAACTACAAAGTCCACCACATGCAAAAGTCACAGAGTAACTACCACTAAATATCAATATCACGCCAATGGAGAAACCAAGTTGAAGACTTGCATGTTTCACTCATTATTTAGCAATTAGTTAATGTACTTCAAGCATGCTGTGTACTGAATGTACAATGACTAATAAGACAGAGCCCCTACCCATGATCTGTTTGGAGGAAATGGCAAGTAAGCAAGAAAAATGTGCAATACTATTATGATAGTCTGATTGAATCAATTACGATTCTTTTGCAAGCAACAGAAACGGAGTCTGGCTAAAGAGAAAAAGAATTTATTGAAAGGATTTCACAGCTCATAGACCCATTATAAAGGCAAGCACGAAGGAAGGCTGGCAGCGGGACCACCACTCAATCCCCCAGAAGCCGTACACTACAGACACCGCCCCTCTCTGGATATCATCACCAGCACCACGCCTGGCAGATGCTGCTGCCCCCAGCACAAGAATGAGTTCTCCACGTCCCAGTCCCTTTCCATCACTCACTCCACACTCAAAGTCTCCGGCTGAAAAGAATGACTATCCTAGATGACGCTTTTATACCCAAGTTGCCACGACGTGGTACCAGGAAACAGTATCTGTCTTCCTTAGCTTCTGCAGCAGGCAGTGGGCCCTCACATCAAACAAAGCCCGTTTAATGGGAAATTCCCCAAACATGAAAACACTCAGATGCTGGGCAAGCAGAGAAAAAACAAATGTCCAGCATGGTATTACTGGAGCCCATGGGACAGATGACCAACCAGGCTCGGCCTTCCAGGACCAGTGAGAACTCCTCAGAGGTGAGATGCCCAAACTGAATACTGAAAGGCTAAAAGGATAAAGGGACAGACACATGTGAGAAGCATGGCATGTTTTTCTTTTAAAAACTTTTCTGGGCTTCCCTGGTGGCGCAGTGGTTGAGAGCCCGCCTGCCGATGCAGGGGACATGGGTTCGTGCCCCGGTCTGGGAGGATCCCACATGCTGCGGAGCGGCTGGGCCTGTGAGCCATGGTCACTGAGCCTGCACGTCCGGAGCCTGTGCTCCGCAACAGAAGAGGCCACAACGCTGAGAGCCCCGCGTATCGCAAAAAACAAACAAACAAACAAAACCTGTTTTCTGTAAGTTTTACACTTTAGATTTAAGGTCCTGATCCATTTTGAGTTAATTTTTATGTATGTATTTTATGTATGTTTGTGTGTGTGTATGTGTCAGTGTGTGTACTTTTGGTGTATGTGGTTTGGTGGTAGTGGGGTTTTTTTGGTGTTTTGCCTATGGATGTCTAATTTCCCCAGCACCATTAGTTGGAAAGGTTATCCTTCCTCCAAGGAATTGCTTTTGAACCTTTGTAAAAAATCAATTAAGCGTATTTGTGGGTTTGTTTCTGAGATCTCCATTCTGTCCCACTGATTTATGTGTCCGTCCCTCCACCAACACCATACCATCTTGATTACTGTAGCAATATAGTAAGCTGTAATATCTGGATATATAGTTCCTCCCCTTTTATTCTTCCTCAATATTGTTTAAGCTATTTTACATTCCTGTGCCTTTCCTTTTAAATTTTATAATAAGTTGTCTATTTCTACAAAAACCTTCCTGGGATTTTAATAGGAATTGCATTAAACCCACAGATCAATTTGGGCAAAATTGATGTTTTACAATATTGAGTCTTTCAATCCATGAACATTTATTTCGATTTACGTTTAGATTTTTATTTACATTTACTTAGATTTTCATTGGTTTCTGATTTGAGGTCTTTCCTCATTTCTAATGTAAGTATGCATTGCTGGAAATTTCTCTCTGAGCACTGCTTGAGCTGCATCCTATACATCGATATAATTTTTTTTTTACTATCATTCATTCAGTTCTATGTATTTTTTCATTTCCTTTGAGACTTCCTCTTTGACCCAAGGCTTATTCAGAAATGTGTGTTTAATTTCCACAAATTTAGAGATTTTCCTTTTGTTTCTATTACTGATTTCTAGTTTGATTCCATTATGGTCAGAGAATGCACTCTGTATGATTTTAATACTTATAAATCTGCTGAGGTTTGTTCTATGGCCTAAGACATGGTCTATCTTGGTGAATGTTCCATCAGCACTTGGAAGAAATGCATATCCTCCTGTTGCTGGGTGGTATGTTCTCTATATGTCAACTAGATCCTACTGGTTAACTCTACTGTTGAGATTTTCTAGAGCCTTGTGATTTTCAGTCTAGTACTTCTAGCAGTTGCTGAGAGACAATTTCAAAGTGACGAACTATAACTGTGGGTTTAGTTTCTTTTGTTTTTTTTCTAATTTCTCCATTCAACTATGTCAGCTTTTGCTTGATTTATTTTGAGCCTCTGATGTTTGGTACATATTCATATAATGTAGATTGATCTTCTTATCATTACAAAATGTCACTCTCTGTCTCTAGTAATTTTCTTTGCTCCGAAGTCTACTTAATCTGGTATTAATACAGGCAATCCTGCTTTTTGGATTACTGTTGGCATGGTATATATTTTTCTATCATTTTACTCAACCTACCTGTGTCACTGAATTTGAAGTGAGTTTCTCGTAAACATCTTATATTTGGGTCATTTTTTAAATCCACTCTTCCAACCTCTATCATTTGATGGATATATGTAGAATATTTACATCTGAAGTAATTATTTATGAATTAGCCCTAAAATAGTCTACTATTTTATTATTTGTTTCCTGTTCCCTCTGATTCTCATTCCTATTAGTCTTTTCTTGATTTCCTACAGGTTACTTAAACATTTTTAGGATTCCATCTTAATTTTTTTTTGTTTTTGAGTGTATCTCTTTGTATAGTTTTTGTAGTGGTTGTTCTGGGTATAAAAATATACATACTAGTAGACCTATGACAGTCTACCAGTAAAAACATTTTACCACCTTCAAGTGAAGTGTGGAAACATCCCTTCCATTCAGATCTCTTTAATTTTCTCTCTTTTAAATTAAATATTATTGTCTTGAGTATCACATGGTGTTATAATTTTTGTTTCAATCATCAAATATGATTTATAAAAGTTATAAGGATAATGATCATTTACTGTTTGTACCCATATTTCTGCTCTTTCCATCATTCTGCCTTCCTTTCTGGTGCTCTAAGAATCTTTTATCACTTCATTAGGTTGAAGAGCTTCCTTTAGCTGGTCTTTAAGAGAAGATTTGCTAGAAACAGATTCTTTCAGTTTTCTTTCACCTGATAATGTCTTTATTTAATCTTCATTCTTGAAGGATAGTTTTGCCAGTCACAGAAATCATGATTGACAGTTATTTTCTTTCAACACTTGAAAACCATGTGCTGCTTCCCTCTGGCCTCCATGATTTCAGATGAGAAATCGGACATCAAATTGATGTTAGTTCATTGTTTATCTCTAGCATCTTTCAAGACATTTTTCTTCTTTAGTTTTCAGATCATTAATTTTAGGGTATCTCCATGTGGATGTCCTTGGTTCTATCCTGTTTGGAGTTTGCTCTCTCTGCTGTTCAGATTGGGTAAATTCTATTGACTTGTCCTGGTCACAGATCATTCTGTTATTTGGTAAGGTCCCTGACTCTATCCTCTGTCATCTCCACTCTATTACTGTGCCCATTCAGTGAGTTTTTATTTCTGTTATTGTATTTTTTCAATTTTATAATTCCTTCTTGGTTCCTTTTATAACTTCCATTTCTTTGCTGAGATTTTTTATTCTTTCATTTGTTTCAAGAGACTTTGTAACTGATTGCTGAAGCATTTTTATGACAGCTGCTTTAAAATCCTTGTCAGATGATTCCACCATCTGATTCATCTGGTGTTGGTTTCAGTTCATTATCTTTTTTTGCTCAAGTTGTGATTTTCACGGTTCTTGGAATGACAGGCGATTTTTTTTTTACTGCATCCTAGACATTTTGTCTACTATGTTAGGAGGCTCTAGATCCTATTTCATTCTTTCATTTTAGCAGCAGGCACTTTGTTTAGGTTGAGCCTGCAGGTCCTGGACTATTTTTGTATGCTGTGGCTCCAACGGCAGTTTAATTTTCAGAGGCTTTGCATTGAAATTTTGCTTGGGCTCCCATTGATCTCTGCTGGTAGCATCAGAGTGGGTGAAAGAGGTTTCTCCAGGGTGACCCACTAGAGGTCTCTCAATGGAGGAGGCAAGTCTCAGGCCAGCAGGCTTCCCAGAGCAGGCTGCTCATGTGGCAGAGTCCCTCTGGCCAATGGCCCTGGGCAGCCCCAGTAACTCTGAGTGGGAGAGGGAACATGGCCTGCCCCGTGGAAGAAGGAAGGTATAAATACCAACCATGACCAGGTGACCAAGTGTGAATATGAGCAGAGTTATAAATATACACATTATCTTCCTTGTTTGGATATATATAATTGTTTCTCCTCCCCTCCAACTGTTTATATAAGATGGGTCAGTGGCGGTTAACCTTATAATGTCATCCTTAGGTTAGAGGATCTCAAAAGAGAGTGAAAGGAGAGGGTGAGTACATCCTTCCTTGCATGAATAACAGTTGCAACAGGTTAGGCACAAGCAAATGTTTTATTTATATTATGGATTGAAAACATAAATACAGGTAGAAGGGTGTGTACAGATGCTGAGTATCCAAAGAGGTAGACCATGCTGTTAATACTGAGTCCTGTGCCTGCGCTTCTAAGCAGGGGGTAAGGAGCCCTAACACCGTATTTCTTGCCCAAGGAGTTCTGATTTAGACTCCACCAAGAAGAGGCATTTATGCAAGATTTAGATGGCAAGAAAGGAGAAACCATTATTCCTCCCCGGCAGCAGCTGGCAGACACAAGGGCATACAACAAACACTGAGTCTGCAGCAGCTTCCAAGCAAGCTCCTGGGAAACATTTGCTTTAATGTTGCCAGCATCTCAGGTCACTTTCAGCAGTGTCCTGTGAGTCCAGCACTTTTCGACTTTCTCAAAGCAAGCAGTTCTCTCTGACCTTCACTACCCCAGGCCTTTCAGTGGCTTTGTAAGCAGTCAGTTAATTTACTTTATTAAATCTGTTCTTGCTAAAGTACCCAGGATGGTTTCTGTTTTCCTGACTGGTACACATGGGTAGGATTCAGTCAGGTGAGATCAGAGAGGGGAAGAGAAGCAGCACATGATGTATGGAGGTTAAAACAGAAAATAAAACTGAACAAGTAGATCAGAACTACACTAAGTAGGGTCTTCCTCGGGTTCAGGGCTTTATATAATTCATCTGACAAATGTTTACTACATGCCAGGCTCTGTTTTTGGCATTGGAAAGAAAAACAAAGACTCTTAGGTTGGGGAGGACCTGAAAAGGGAAGGGAGGAGACAGACAATAAACAAGATATAATCTATTAAGTGGTAATAATTGCTATGGAGAAATTCCAAGCAGTGTAAGGGGATAGGAGGGAAGGTTGTTATTTTATATCAGGCGGTCAAGGGAGAGCCTCTCTGATAGAGGCTCACTGAGCAGAGATCTAAGTGAGCAGACAGAGACCAGAAAGCCAGAGAGGAATCTGAGTTCAGTGTATTCAGGAAACAGCACGAAGGCTAGTAAGGCTGGACCAGAGCATGGCAGACCAGACTGAGTGAGATGGGAACCCCTGGAGGTTCTGAGTGAAAGAGTGAGACATCTGGCTGCTGTATAGGGAACAGACAGTGGAGATGACAAGAATGGAACCAGGAAAAGCAGGCAGGAGATGACTTAAATAATAAAAGGGATACATGACAGTGACTTGGACCAAGGTATAAGAGTACAAGAGGTGAAAAGTAAGTAGTTGCATTCTGGATATATTTTGAAAGATTTGCTCACAGAATAGATGTGGGAGGGTAAAAAAACAAACAAACAAAAAAACAACAGAAGAGTATAAATGACTCCCAGGTTTTTGGCCTGAGCAACTGAAAGGATAGCATTGCCATAAACTGCTGGAGTGAAGACTGAGGGGAACAGATTTAGGAGAGGAATCAGGAATTCCGTTTCTGACACATTAAGTTCAAGATGCCTATTACACATCCAAATTGATATACTGAGTAAGAAGTAACGAAGAGCCACCATAGGCTCTGAAAACGGAATGGCTAAATGAGAACTGAACTTGAGATTAACCTGGTTAACGTCAGGTAAATTGAGGGGGGGGAGCGCATTTGCTGGAAGCCAGAAGTAGAGGGAAAAAAGCTAGTTGCAACGTTCAAGAGGACAACCTGAACTTCGAGGGTGGCAATGAAAATGGATTGGGGCAGAGGTTCTCAATGGGGCCAACACTACCCCGGGGGGTATTTTGGAAATTTGTGGAAATACTTTTGTTATCAAAATGATTGGGAGGCCCTACTAGCAAAAAGTAAGGGAGGGGTCAAGTGTTTCACATCTCCTGCAATGCTTAAGATAGTCACACACACACACAAACACACACACAAACACACACACAAAAAGTGTCCTTTAATCCACTTCCTTTCAAATGACTCACCAGACCTCCATACTTGTGAAAAACCTATTATAATCATCCAAGCTTAGATTCCAACTTCATTTTACCAATGAAGTATTTTCTGCACATTTTACCATACACTGAATTTTCCAGGAATGAAGCTATTATGTAAAATGAGGAAAGAAAACACATTCTTTGATGCAAAGCTTTTATAAGAAATTTCAGCATTTTGAAAAACCATGTCACAGAGAACAATGCTGTTTCTAGTATTTAAGTCACCAACACAATACCTGTATCCCATGTTATATTCGTAGGCGTCACCTATAAATACATTACAGAAGGGATTTGAGATGCCTTTGGTAGACTTGGAACCAAATATTAAGTTAACAGACATATGAAATGCAGGATTCTCACTAATCAAAGTTGTTTATAAAGTTAGTGTGGTCATTTTATGTATTAATTTTTATAGCACAATGATGAGAAGTCTATCTTGCAATAATTATTTGAAATTGAACTTGTTTATTTTGGGGTTGCCTGTCATCTTTAAATCTTACTCTGAAAGTGTCACCAGAGGTCCACCTCACTTCCCTCAACCACTCTTACTACCAGTTCTGTTTCCAATCTACCCACATAGATCAAAGGAACAGAATAGAGAACCCAGAAATAAACCTACACTTACACGGTCAACTAATCTACGAAGGAGGCAAGAATACACAATGGGAAAAAGACGGCCTCTTCAGTAAATGATGTTGGGATTACTGGACAGCTACATGCAAAAGAATCAAAATGAACTATTTTCTCTCACCATATACAAAAATAAACTCAAAATGGATCAAAGACTTAAATGTAAGGTCTGAAACCATAAAACTCCTAGAAGAAAACATAGGTGGCACGCTCTTTAACATCAATCTTAGCAATATTTTTTGGATCTGTCTCCTAAGGCAAGGGAAACAAAAGCAAAAATAAACAAATGGGACTATATCAAACTAAAACTCTTTTGCACAGTGAAGGAAGCTATCAACAACAAAAAAAGCAGCCTACTAAATGGGAGAAGATATTTGCAAACAATATATCCAATAAGGGGTTAATATCCAAAATACATAAAAACACATACAACTTAATAACAACAACCAACCAACCAACCTGATTAAAGAATGGGCGGGGGGTGGGGGGGGGCTTCCCTGGTGGCACAGTGGTTAAGAGTCTGCCTGCCAATGCAGGGGACATGGGTTTGATCCCTGGATTGGGAAGATCCCACATGCCGCGGAGCAACTGAGCCCGTGCACCACAACTACTGAGCCTGCACCCTAGAGCCCGCAAACCACAACTACTGAAGCCTTTGTGCCTAGAACCTGTGCTCTGCGACAAGAGAAGCCACCGCAAGGAGAAGCCTGTGCACCACAATGGAGAGTAGCCCCCGCCTGCCACATCTAGAGAAAGCCCGCAAGCAGCAACAAAGACCCAACGCAGCCAAAAAAAATAATAAAACTTTAAAAATAAAGTATGGGCAGGGGACCTGAGTAGATATTTTTCCAAAGAGGAAGTGCAGATGGCCAACAGACACATGAAAAGATGATTAACAGCACTAGTCATCAGGGACATGCAAATCAAAACCACAATGAGCTACCACCTCACATCTTTCAGAATCATCAAAAAGACAACAAATAATAAGTGATGGAGAGGATGCAGAGAAAAAGGAACCCTCATGCACTGCTGGTGTGACTGTAAACTGGTGCAGCCACTATGGAGAACAGTATGGAAGTTCCTCAAAAAAATAAAAATAGAACTGCTATATGATACAGGAATTTCACTGCTGGATATTTACCCAAAGAAAACAAAAACGGTAGTTGGAAAAGATATATGCACTCCGATGTTCAATGGAGCATTACTTACAAACCCAAGATATGGAAGCAACCTTAGTGACCATTGATAGAGGAATGGATAAAGAAACTGTGGGGTGTGTGTGTGTGTGTGTGCGTGTGTGTGTGTGCGCGCGCACGCGTGTGCGCACACAATGGGATATTACTCAATCATAAAAAAGAATGAAATCTTGACATTTGCAACAACATGGATGGACCTTGAGGGTACTATGGTAAGTAAAATAAGTCAGAGAGAGAAAGACAAATACCACATGATCTCACTCATATGTGGAATCTATAAAACAAAACAAACAAACAAAACAAAATGAAAACAGACTCACATACAGAGAATGGGTCATTGCCAGAAGGGAGAGGAGAGAGGATGGACAAACCAGGTGAAGGGAATTAAGAAGTTCAAACCGCCAGCTACATAATAAATACATCACAGGAATATAATATACAACAGAAGGAATATGGTCAACAATATTGTAATAACTTTGTAGCGGGACAGATGGTTACTAGACTTATCGTGGTGATCCTTTCATAACGTATGCAAATATCAACTTATGTCATATATCTGAAACTAACAATACTGTGACTGTATTTTCATTTAAAAATAAAATAATTTTTAATGCTATCTTATTTGTGCCCATAGGATTTTAATTTATGGAGGTGACTGAGTGCCAACATAGGCCAATGCTACTGAAGGAATATATTACTTACATATCCCAAGAGAAGGGTGCATACCACACCACACAGGGTTTGTTCAGGAGACAGAGGAGCAAGGGGGAAGCCTGGGCCAGAGCTTTTACTGGAGTTTCCTCAGGAAAGGAAAGGCAGAGCAAAGTAAACAGTGCAGGACTGGCTAGTATGAATTATTCCAGTGGGCTTTGAGCTACAAGGCTATCTCCAGTTTTCTGGTAGCTGGGCCTGGGATGATTTAGGACAGGGAAAATACTGGCTTGGTATGTGAGAGAGTTAGATAAGGAGGTAAGTGAAAGCTACAGATTCAGAATTACATATGAAAGGCATGCTCGAGGCAAGCTGCTGTTAATCTTTAGGAATTGGCCCCGGGGAGGGGCAGTCTCTATACAACTGCAGAGCATCAAGAATGCAGAAAATAAGAAATTACAGTTCATGTAATTGACCCTGTGGTGAAGAGATGACAAACAGACAAATATAGAATCTAAGAAAACAGAACAAATACAAACAAGAGAAATCCACAGGCTGATCCTAAAATGTATATGGAAATGCAAAAGGCCCAGAAGAGGGGAAACAATCTTGAAAATTAAAAAACAATACAGAGAACTTATACTGCATGATTTCAGACTTATTACAAAGCCAGAGTAATCAAGACAATGTGGTACCGGCTTCAGGATAGACAAACACATCAATGCAACAGCATAAGAGCAGTCCAGACACAGGCCTACCCATATAGTTGACTGAATTTTCTACAAAGCCCTAAAAGTAATTCAATGGTGGAAGGAAAATCTTTTTCAACAAATGATACTAAAACACCCGAATATCCATATAGGGGGCTGGTGGTAGGAAGGAACAATCTTGACCTTTACCTTATACCATTCATAAAAATTAATTCACAGACCCAAACATAAAAGTTAAAACTATATATGAAGCTTCCAAAAGAAAACACAGACTATCCTTGTGACCTTAAAGCTGACAAAGATTTCTTAAAATACAAAAAATATTAACCATACAAAAAAAATGATAAATTGGACTTTATTCAAATTAAAAACTTCAAAAGAGGGACTTCCCTAGTGGCACAGTGGTTAAGAATCCACCTGCCAATGCAGGGGACATGGGTTTAAGCCCTGGTCCAGGAAGATCCCACATGCCGCGGAGCAACTAAGCCCATGTGCCACAACTACTGAGCCTGCACTCCAGAGCCTATGAGCCACAACTAATGAGTCCACGTGCCACAACTACTAAAGCCCACGTGCCTAGAGCCCATGCTCCGCAACAAGAGAGACCACCGCAATGAGAAGCCTGTGCACCGCAATGAAGAGTAGCCCCTGCTTGCTGCCACTAGAGAAAGCCCGCACGCAGCAATGAAGACCCAACACAGCCAAAAATAAATGAGTTAGTTAATTAATTTTAAAAAAAAATTAAAAGATACCACTAGGGGGGCTTCCCTGGTGGCGCAGTGGTTGAGAATCTGCCCGTTAATGCAGGGGACACGGGTTCGAGCCCTGGTCTGGGAGGATCCCACATGCCGCGGAGCAACTAGGCCCGTGAGCCACAACTACTGAGCCTGCGCGTCTGGAGCCTGTGCTCCGCAACAAGAGAGGCCGCGATAGTGAGAGGCCTGTGCACCGTGATGAAGAGCGGCCCCCGCTTGCCACAACTAGAGAAAGCCCTCACACAGAAACGAAGACCCAACACAGCCAAAAATAAATAAAACTAATTTAAAAAAAAAAAAAAAAAGATACCACTAGGAAAATGAAAAAGGAAGCCACAGACTAGGAGAAAATAATCATACTGAACATCAGGCAAAACACTCATATCCACAATATATAGAGAACTCCTACAAGTCAATAATACAAAGTCAGACAACTCAACTTGGGTAAAATATCTGAACAGACACTTCACAACTATGAAAGGCCAATATGCACATGAAAAGGTGCTCCTCATCATCGATAGTCATCAGCAAAATGTAAATTAAAACCAAAATGGTACCACTTCACACTCATCAGGAAAAAGATGTGTAATCCCACATGATGATGAGAATATGGAGCAACTTTCATAAATTGCTGATGCAAGTATAAAATAGTACAACCACACTGAACACAGACGGGGAGTTTCTTATAAAGTTAAATATATACCTGCCCTACGACTTAACAATTCCACTCCTAGGTATGTACCCAAATGAAATCGAAACATATGTTCACCAAAAAAACCTCTGTACAAACACATTCATAGCCGTTTTATTCATAATAGCCAAAAACTGAGAACAACTCAAATAGCTATCAACAGACTGAAAACTGTGGTATGCCCATACTACTGAATAGTACTCACCAATAAAAAGGAATGAACTACTGATACACATTACATGTGGATAAATCTCTGAAACCTTATGTTGACTTTAAGAAGCGACTTGCAAAAAGCTACACATTATATGGTCCTATTCATGTGAAATTCTACAACAGGCAAAACTAAACTACAGTGATAGCAACGAGAACAACTGTTGCCTGGCTGTGGAGGAGGGGGTATTGACCAGAAATGGGCATAAGTGAATTTATCGGCGTGAGGAAAGTAGTCTATAGCTTAATTCAGGTGGTGGATAAGGGTTTTTACATCCATCAAAATATGCTGAACTTGGACTTCCCTGGCAGTCCAGTGGTTAAGACTCCACGCTTCCAATGCAAGGGCCACGGGTTTGATCCCTGGTCGGGGAACTAAGATCCCACATGCCATGCGTCGTGACCAAAAGGTTAAAAAAAAAAGCTAAACTCTTAACTAATTCATTCAAAATCATTACATTTTATTAAATGTAAATTATACCTTTAAAATGGTAAAATTTGTTGCATATAGTAGCCATATAAAAGTTGCATAACACAGAAATAATATTTGAATAAAAACAAATACCTTTGTCCACCTGCAAAGCTTCACCCCAGAGTGGCTCCCAATCAACTGATAACCTGAATGAAAAAACAGGGAACACAAAGTTGAACTGATTCAAAACCTCATATCAAAAAGTGATTATAAAACTGTAGCAAAGTCATTTTTCTTTGTTTAAATAATGATAGACAACAATCCAATGCCACTAAGGTTTAATTCACCAGGATGATAATACAATTTAAAACATGTATGCATCTAATAACACAGACTCAAAATACATAAAGAAACAATAAGCTAATCCAAAATCACAGGGAGATATTTTAAGATCTCTCAGTATATAACAGATCTCATAGATTAAAACTCAATAGAGCTCTAAGATCTGAAGCAACACAGTAAACTCAATCAAGGACATAGAGAGCACTGCACTCAACAACTACAGGATGCACATGTTTTTCAAAGACCCAAGAAACACTTATGAAAATGAACCATGCACTGGACCATACAGCAAAAACAACTAACAGTATATTTCAGTACAATGAACGACTGGGGAACTGTCATCAATAATCTTCAAAAATAAATAAAGAATCAGATGGGCAACAGGAGATTAAAATAAATATTGCCCCCAAAAGTGGGAAAAATCAAATTCTAGGAAACTGACATAAATTCTCAGCACCGCTCCACAACCTATTTAAATATTTTGACCCACGTAAGACACGAAAAGCATGGAAAAGCCACGCCAAAGCAATCACATTTCCTTATTTTAACAAACTAGTAGAGCAAACAAGTAGAAAATTCTGATTTCAGAAAACATTTAATAAAGTTTCTCATGAGGCTTCAAGTAATAGCCGCAATTATCACGAGTCTCTTGCACAAAAAGACTCTTGACTTGCAGATAAACGAGGTAAATGGAGAAATACAGTCTGGATGATGGCATAAGTGGATCAGTGGCTGGTTAAACATCCATATTCATAGGGTGATGATTAATGGAACAAAGTCAATTTGGATTACAAGTCTCTAGTGGCAACATTACAGGGCTTTGTCTTCTATCCTCTTCCACATTTATGTAAACATCTCACATATAAATAAAGCACTGCTTATCTACTTGAAGATAGAACCGAGTCCAACTGATCAGCTAATCTCAGATACAGAATAAGCATTTAAAAGATCCCCAGAGAAAATTCTAGTTCTTTTGGACTCCTACATTATATGTTGCTCATACCACTATCATAGAAATCACACTGTATTATATTAGTTCTTTATATCTTTCTCTCCCAAGATACATAGGATTCTACAAAATTCTGCATTTAGGTAGGTATGAAAAGACTGCACAGTATAGGATGGAGAGCCCTGTAGCTGACCACAATACACACAATGCAGTTACTAACATTGCAGTGCAGGATTCTGCCTGTAACCAAGACGGAGTAACAGAGGATTTACTCTCCCACCTGAAATACCAAAAGCTGGACAAAATACATGAAACCACAGTTTTCAGAATACAAAACATCAGGCAACAAAGGAAGATGATCCAAGAGAGATGGGAAACAAACAAGGCTGAGCCCTACCATTACCCAAGCTTACTGCCTTGAAAGTTGCCAGGCTGTGCAGCAGGGAGAGACGACACAAGCAGAGCTCAGTATTCTCCCCAAGCTGAGGACACGGAAGTAGAGAGGGGAGCCCCTGTGGCTAAAGTTTGCAAGACTGAGTACTGGAGAGACAAAAGCTACACAGAGATTGAACTCAAGGGTCTGCGGAGGATTCCTGTAAGTACTTGCTTGAGTACTGCTTAGTGCATACGTGAGAGAAAAACTACCCAATAATGGGAAAGAACCATCTGAAAAGATTAAAGGCATGCCTGGTACTCACAGCCAGCTGGGAACTGTGCCTGTTCCTACCAGTCAGACAGAAAACCTCAAGATTCCAAGGCACTGGGCAGAGTACACAGAAGTGTTTTGCCTCAATGGTGGGGGAAAAAATTAGCTGTATAGTGAGCCAGCTCTGGTCTCACCCAACAAATCATAAAAGCAAGATGAAAAGGCTCAAGCTGTTTCCAAGTAATTTATCTTCATCCCAGAACAAAGCTCAAGAATGTTTACAGGAATTCAAAAATATCCAGGACCCAAAAACATAAAATTAGAGCTGGCATCCAATCAAAGACTACCAAGCATGCAAAAAAGATAGGAAAACATGATCAATAATGGAGAGGATAATCCAGCAGCCAAAACTGACCCAGAAATGACACAGATGTTGGCAGATAAGGACATTAAAAGTTATAATTGTATTCCATAAGCTCTGAAAGTTAAGTAGAGACATGGAAGATAGAAAAAGACCTAAACTGAACTTCTAGAGATGAAAGCTACATCTAAGCTGGAAAAATACGCTGGATAGAACTACTAGAAGATTCAACTTAGAGACGAAAAGATTACTGAGTTAAACTTGAAGACAGCAATAGAAACTATCCAGTCAGGTAAAGCAGGACAGAAAAAATAATTTTAAAATATGAAAAGCACATCTGAGAGCTATGGGTCAAATTCAAGTGGCCTATTATACATGTAATTGGAGTCCCCAAAAAGAAGAAAGAGAGGGGGTGGCAGAAAAATATTTGAAGAAATAATGTCCAAAATTTGTCCAAATTTGATTAAAACTATACATCCACAGAACCAAGAAGCTCAACAAATCCCAAGAAGCAGGAAGAAAACTACACTGAGACATATTATAATTAAAATCATTCAAAATCAGTTGTCAGAAGAAAATCAGGGGGTAAAAAACATTACATTTGAAAGGAACGAACAAAAGATGACTGCAGAGCCCTCATGAGAAGCACCATGATCCAGCAGACAGTGGAATAACACCCTTAAAGTGCAAAAAAGAAAAAAACTACCAATCCTAGACACATCAAAAAATATCCTTCATCCTTCAAAAATAAAATAAAATTAAATAACAAAAAAAGTCCTTCAAAAATGAAGGCAAAAGAAAGCCTTTTTCAGATATACAAAAGCTGAAAAAATTCATCACCAACAAAGCCACACTACAAGAAATGCAAAAAGGAGTCCTTCAGGCAGAAGGAAAAGGCCATCAGACAGCACGGATTTACACAGAGGAATGATAAGTACCAAAAGTAGTAACTACATGAGTCAATATATAAAATTTTTTCCTAATTATTTAAATCTGTAATAGATAACTGTTTAAACCAAAAGAACAGCAATGCAGTACAGGGCTTAAAACATGTGTAGAAGTAAAATGTATGAAAACAATGGCATAGAGGTTGAGGAGGGCGAAAACAGAAGTACTGAAGGTTCTTCCACTTTACATGAAGTGGTATAACACCACGTGATGATATACCGTGATACAGTATAGTATAAAACCTCAAGCAACCACTAAGGAACAAAACATCCTAACAAAGGATGTAAAACAGAATCATATTATTTAAAAAACAATATAAAAGAAGGCAGTAAAACAAGAGAAAGGAAATCAAAGAACACATGAGACAAGTAGAAAACAAACAGCAAGATGATAGATTTAAACCTATTATAAAAATCACTTTATTCCTATATGAATGAGACTTAATTTTGCATCAATACTGACAAACTAAACAGTAATCAGAAGTATTAAATATGATTTGACATAAAAAAAAAATCACTTTATTCTACTCGAATGAAAAGGCATATAGGGCTTCCCTGGTGGCGCAGTGGTTGAGGGTCCTCCTGCCGATGCAGGGGACACGAGTTCGTGTCCCGGTCCGGGAAGATCCCACATGCCGCGGAGTGGCTGGGCCCGTGAGCCATGGCCACTGAGCCTGCGCGTCCGGAGCCTGTGCTCCGCAACGGGAGAGGCCACAATGGTGAGAGGCCCGTGTACCGCAAAAAAAAAAAAAAAAAGGCATATATATTTCTATGTAAAAAAATCTGTATATTTTTGTCTGTCTCCTCTAATAAGTTGAGAGCTCCTTGAAGGAGATATGTCAAGTATCTTAAGTTCCTCTGCATTGCTGGAACTGTCACATAAAAGGATCTCAATAATTATAGAAAGAGGGAGGGAGGGAAGGAAGTCGGTCTACTCACCCCCAGTTTATTACTCTTTCTTCTACAGGAAACCAATATCATTCGTTCATTCAATCGCAGCCTTCTTCATAAGGTAGGACCACAGAAATCCAGATATACTTCTACATAAAACACTTCTCATTAACCCAGCCTAATATCATATGAGGTTTAATAATTTCCCCTTAATAAACAGTGACGTGTAAAGAAGCCAATGACTGCACCTTCCATCTGCATACCTGAGCCTCAATGATGGTAAAGTACCATCCCAATAAACCAAGCGAAGAAGAACCCTTGCTGGTCCAGGCAGCCAACACACAAGTGATCCACAGAAACAAGACCGTGACTCCTTAAACAGCTACACCTGCCACGACCACACAGCAGCTGAGCCAACTATAGCGGGACTTCCTTATCTTTGTTCCTCCTGGCAATCCCTATTTTATGTTTCCTCTTTTAGAATGCTTAAGAGTGTAGAATTATAACAGTTCTTGAGGAGTTTCACCTTGTTTAGTAAGGGCTTCTCGGAGAGCAGGAGTTATCATAGCTCTTCTTTCACCGGCTTCATTCTTCACTGTGCTCCTGATCAAACTAGTTTCCCCTTCCTGCCGCTCCTTTTCTCTCTGTATTAAAATGAAAAGAATGAAACCCAGAATTGGTAATGGGCAAGGGAAATAACAGCACGACAATCATACACACGTAACATGGATAAAAGGGTTCATCACGAACCACACAGCCCATAAACCTGTTCTCTTCCAAGTGATCACATTTCCAGTCACACACTGAGCTAAAGACACACCAGGGGCTTTTTTTTTTCCCCAAAAAAAGTAACTACATATTCAAACACATACATCCACAAAACATAAATCAATAATCCACTTATCTAGATGTCAAATAGTTTTCACAATCTGAGCACAGATAGCTGCCCAATTTCAGCAAGTTATTTCTCTAAATTTCAATTTCCTCACCTGAAAAGAGAGAAAAGGAATATCTATGGAGCAGAACTGTGCTGAAGATTAAATGAAACAAAATTACCTGGCACAATGCCTGATACATAATAGGACTTCACTAAATTATAGTAGTGCTGGTTATAACATCTGCAAACCCCAAAAACAAGTCAAAAAATTGCTCTGAGCTGCCCAGCCACCTGCTCAGAACCCAAGTCACTCCACCACCTCCACCTGCAGCCCCAAAGGCTTCTTACAGAAGATCCCATGGTGAAAATTTGTCTTCAGCGATAGAAATAAATCTGAAGGATAATATAAAACTGTGTTTCCTTTTGACTTTGGCCACTAGAAAATTCACAGCACAACTCTGATCACTGTATCAGGCCTTGCATCATCCTTGTCTTATATTCTGTCAGTGACGTCATATTACAAGATGACCCCCATTCACCGTTTACATTGATTTCTTCCTCTCTTTTTAAATCTCATTACATGTATATATATTTTAAAGTTATCTCAATACCTTTTTGGAAGATGGTTAAAGTGCTAATTAATCATTTTGAGACAACCCACTTGAGAGGAGACATTCATGAGATCTTACTAAGAGCTGCAGAACCAAAATAAGTCACCTGAGCAGGAGCCCTACCACCGAGCCCTAAACTACCCTCAGTGCCTGTCCATTTTCAGTGTCTAGACCCCAGTGAATCAATGAGCAGACTCAAAACAACGCCCTTTCTACCTAAAAGTGACAACACCTCACAGATGACATGATGTCTCGGGTCTGTGTCAAACTAACACAGAAAAAGGAGGATGATCCATGTTTGAACCTGGGCAGGAGGTGAAAAGGGATTTGCTGTCCCACCAGGGACTTCCCTGGTGGCACAGTGGATAAGACTCCACGCTCCCAATGCAGGGGAACTGAGCTCAATGCCTGGTCAGGGAACTATATCCCACATGCATGCCGCAACTAAGAGTTCGCATGCTGCAACTAAGGAGCCCGCCTGCCGCAGCTAAGACCCAGTGCAACCAAATAAAGAAATAAATATTTTTTAAACAGAAAGAAAGAAAAAAAAGAATCCTATGGCTTGTTCTTTTTTTTTTTTTAAGTCTATTTCAGACCTAAAAGCAAAGATGTGAGCTTGAGTTCCAAGGAAGTCTTGTGGTGGAGCAAAGTGAACTAATCTTGACCTTGAGAGCATTTAAATGTCTCTGAAGTAATTCTGAAGCAAGTTACTGTAATTCCCTACTAATCATGCAAGAATTGATAGCAGGTGGCAATATCTGCCCTCAAGGGCTTCCCTGGTGGCGCAGTGGTTGAGAGTCCGCCTGCCGATACAGGGGACACGGGTTCGTGCCCCGGTCCAGGAAGATCCCACATGCCACAGAGTGGCTGGGCCCGTGAGCCATGGCCGCTGAGCCTGCGCGTCCGGAGCCTGTGCTCCGCAACGGGAGAGGCCACAACAGTGAGAGGCCCGCGTACCGCAATGAGAAGCCCACGCACCACAACAAAGACCCAACACAGCCAAAAATAAATAAATTTATTTAAAAAAAAAAAGAATGGCCATTGAACACTGTCGATGTCCCAACACTAGAGAAATTATCTATTATAAAATGTGAGTGCAGCTACTCCAGATTCAATCATCTGGACACGTAATTCACATGGAAAGAGAGCAGCGGCTATGATTAAAGGTCTTGGGTATTCAGGGCAAAATCTTATCATCCTTTCCCTCTATGACAGTTTAGTCCTATCTTGCATATGCAGCAGTAACTCCATTTCTGAAAAGAAATACAATGGTTCACAGCACTCTCCAAGGAAGTGCAAAGCCCCATTCAAATTCTAATTCTAATCTCCTATCTGCAGACATTTTCCCGTCTGCCCAGAATATAACAACATAACAACTGACATAGGACCCGTATATTTTTATTTATTTTTTTATAGCCGTTACATAGTCTAAGCAGAAATAAATGAAGATCCTAGAACTGGTCAATCTGGATTCCTTCCTCTCCTGCACACCCATTGGGCAACGCGTGATCAAGTTCTAAACTTTTAATTCTCAACGTATGGGTTCTCTCCAACCACAATGCCACTGCTTTTGCCCCCAGCCTTGGTTTCACCTAAGGGACAACTGCAATAGCCGTGTCTCCAACCTTCCACCCCTCCCCAACTCCCAAACCCATCACATTTGTCTTGAAAGAAAATGCACGCCCTCTCCAAGCTGCTATTTTCTGATACGCAGAATGGAAAACTGATTATAAGCTCACTTCCTAGGCACTTAGGAAAATGACTATAAATAAGTGAAAAGTTCTTTATAAATAGACGGAAATATATGAATCTGCTGTAGTAATGGGAGCCAAAAAGTGGTACCAATTCTCTTAAAAAAAAAAAAAAAAAAGAAAGAAAAAGGTATTATACAATATTACCTAATTCATTTTCACACCTTCATCCCAGAAACCACAGTACCACCCCAATATTGCCTAGGATAAAAACAAGACAAAAGGGGATTTGTTAAAGACTTTAAGGTAAAACTTCCACCTAGTTGGTTAAGTGCCAACCTTGGGGTTGAAGAGACGTCACCTTACATTTGAGGGTGAATTCAACACTTAAAGCCTTAAAAATAATTATGAAAGGAGAACCAGCTCCATGTTGTTACACTGTAGTACTATGCAGCCTTATAATCAGAACTGGACACACTGAGCTCCTTTTGTAGACTGAAATGCTTCTCTGGTGAGTAATTACCAAGCATCCGCCTTCATTTCCAAAACTAATGATACTGATGCCACTGTCCGTCCGCTTAACCAGAACATGCTGTGGGGAGTATTTTAGCAACATTTATTTACTGCAGGAAGAAAACAAGTAGCAATCTGCTTTACATTTAGAAGCACAACACGAGAGAAACAGAAAATAAACAACCTAAGCCTTGGCAGGCTCTTCCTGACTCCTTGTTCTCTAACCAAACTCCTCAGCTTCCCTTCTGGGGAGGCAGCAAAGGGGAGGGAGACAAAGAGATGGAGCCTGGGCTTGGTCCCACCCCATCCGACTCTGGACAAATTGCTTTGCTTCTCTAAGCTTGTGTCCTGCCCTGTAAAATGATAAAGTGGAGGTGACAGTACAATACCAGGGTCTTTGTGAGGACTGAATGAGATTATCTAGGGTACTTGATTGCTCCTAATCGTCTGAACCTACCCTGGAGCTCTCTCTCCCCACACCTCCAGCCCACTCATCCTATTCAATCAATTCACATTGCTTCCCCCTGCCTTTAGGACAAAGCTCACACTCTCCTGACAGAGGAGGAAAAGGCGTCCAGGATCCTGCCCCTGCCTTCCTACTCTATTTCACCTCTCCACACATCCCCACCGCACTCTACTCTTAACATACCAAACTGCTTAGAGAGTTCCCCAACCTTGCCATATTCCCCAAAAACCCCATCCCCTCGGCACATGGCATGTGCAATGTTTCAAACTCTAGCTCTCTTGTTCTCAGTTCTCACCCCCACCCTTCAAATTCTCTTTGGCCCTAGAATTACTGCCTTGCTGCAGAGGGAGGTGGGTAGAAACCATGGTGGTGTTCTAGTCAGACCAAACGTATCCCATTTGAAGATATCTCCTTAGACAATAATCGCTTATTAGTTATCAAGGACATACTATGTGGCAGGCAATAAAATAAAGGCTTTAGATGGATTAACTTATTGCATCTTCATAACAACTTTATAAAGCAGTTATTGTTATCGTCTCCCACTCTAACACACAGAGTGAAATAACTTGCCCAGACACACAAGCTGAGATACTGTGACACATGAAAGTTAGTGAATATGATTCAAAAGAGGTCTTACAGTAGGAGTGCTCTGGCCCAACTCTACAGCTGATGCTTTTAGGTAATGGAGCGTACTGCTTCCTCTGCAGTAACAACTAAGGCAATTAATGTGATGTAGAATGATGAACAGGCAGAAAGCAGCTCAGGAATCTGCGTGGATGGACCCCAAAGAAAATGCTCCCCGGAGACACAAAAAAGAAGAGCCAAGCAGTAATAACATCCATCACTGAATTTTAGTATACTGTCTCCAATATCAAATGAACACACAGGACACACCTGGAAACCCTGCTGTAACCTAAAAATAATGAAAAGCAAGAAACGGGGCGGTTATTTTCATGCTGCACTGAAGTTGGAAATATATATATTTTTTCCCCTAGATCTGATGATTTTATGAGTGATTTCTATGAGAAACCTGAAATATCATAAGCCAGCTGCTTAAAGTTCATAAAGTCCAAAATCATTTCACTTCAAAAAATAATTTACATGGACATCCAAATTTTTCCTTAGTGCTTTTTCTCCAGTGCCCTCTAATGGACATAAGAGGAAAAAGCAAAGGAAAACAATGTACCCGCAAAGTATTCCAAACTTTTACAGTACCTGTGAAATTTGCTGAAAGTACATCTTGTGTGTTCTCAGCGCGCACGCGCGCGCGCACACACACACACACACACACACACACACACACACACACACACAATGTTAGCAATATGAAGTGGGGATGTGTGGGCTGTGGTTAAGCATTGTACACACATATCAAACGTCACATTACACACCCTAAAAAAAATCACATTGTACAACCCAAGTACATAAAATTTTATTTGTCAATCATATCTCAATGAAGTTGGAAAAAAAATTGTCCCAAACTCTTCACCCACTACAAATAAAGCTATAAATATCTTCTCTTAACTTGGAAGATCCAGAAATCTACCTAAATCAGGCATCTCATGCACTGAAATCTATCCCATTTCAAGACAGTTTAACCTTTTAAAATCACTCCGATTTTTATTAAGAGTCATACAATTATATATTTGCTTTGACCCAGTATCTCAACTTGGGGAAAATATAAACCAAGAAAATATCAACACTCTCTTTTAAGTAAAAAAGGTCTCAGACCAGTGCTAATTACAACAGCAGAAAACCTGAAAACAGACTAAACGACCAACTCTAGCAGAATGCATAAGCAAATTTAAAATGTCTAAGCATATTTACTTCTCATTTTAATCTCTCAGGCTCTCAGAGACTGTAATGCATTTTCATGCACAGTTCTTATCTGACTCTCAACAACGCTGTGAGGAAGGCAGAGGTTATGGTCCACGTTTCTCAGACACGGGGATTAAGGCCAGAGAAGATTAAGCTTTGCCCTAAGAGCGCCAAGTTACAAACTGGCTGGCCCAGGCCCTGAACCTACCTCCCACAAACCTGTCATTCTTAACAGCTCCTCTGCCAGGGCTTCTAAAATACAAAAGCTATTAAAAGTGACAGCGACAACACCAACACACAGACAAAGTATTAGGAAATAAGTAACAAAATGCTGCGACAGGAACAATCATAATTTTAAATTCGGAAAATAATTTTGGATTCTATAGTTTAGTTTTACACTCATAGAGTATTTTTGGGTTATGATCTCTACAAAAGGAACCAAATATCCCAATATAAGAACGGGCATAGGACAGTGTGTAGTAAAGAATGTGGCCTTGACCAAAGAGAAGTCTGGCCTCTCCCCAGTTCCTGGAAAGTAACCTCTAACCCCCTAGAACTTCCTGAGTGTTGGGAGTATCTTTATTCATGGTGGGCCCTTCAGAGGCACTTGACAGTTTATGCTATTAGGGTGACTCACGCCAAATTTTGGGGGTACTATGCTGTAGGCTGGATCCAACCCCATGAGCAATCAATCAATCAGGTATGCCTACATAATGAAGCCCCCATAAAAACTCTGGACACCGAAGCTCAGGTGAGCTTCCCAGGTTGGCGATGCTCCACGTGTCATGTCACGCATCCGTGCTGAGAGGGTAGCACATCCTGAGGACAATGAATGAATGCTTCCCAGACTCTGCTCTATGCATCTCCTCCTTTGGCTGCTTTTCCTGTACCCCTTCCTAGCAATGAACCGTAATCATGAGGGTGACAGCTTTCAGGGAGTTCTGTGAGTCTTTCTAGCAAATGACTGAATCTGAGGGAGGTTTTTAGGACCCCCCAAACTTGCAGTTGGTGTCAGAAGTGAAAGCAGTCTCAGGAACTGTGCCCTCAGACTTTGTAGTCTAACTCCAGGTAGACAGAGATGCTTCACAGGAAAAAAATACATTCAATCTCACTCAAAATTAAAGAAATGCAAATTATTATTTTTTAAGGTTATTATTTTTCACCTTTCAGGTTGGTAAGATTTAAAAGATTGAGAACACCTGGGGGTTGGCAAGGGTTTAGAGAAACAGGAATTCTCATCTCTCTCATGCAGTAAGAAGAAATTAAAATGTTTTCAGCTTTTTACAGGGCAATTTAGAAATATCAAAATTATAAAATTCTCTTTGATCCAGAAATTTCAATTTTACAAATTTACTCAAGATAAGTTTATCAGTCATGAAAAATATAAGAGCAAGAGTGTTCATTATAGGGAGTTCCCTGGTGGCCTAGTGGTTAGGATTCAGCGCTGTCACTGCTGTGGCCCAGGTTCAATCCCTGGTCAGGGAACTCCCACAAGCCACACGGCACAACCGAAAGAAAAAAGAAAAAAAAAAAAGTACAATTTAGGAATTAAAATAGGTTTTTTTTAAAAAAAGAGAGTGCTCATTATAGAAATCAGGAAACACCTAAATGTTAATCAACAAGAGTCAAATAACTATGGGACATAATTGTGGACTACTACATAAACATTAAAATTAATTAGGCAGATCTCTATCACAGGACTGGAAACCTGTCATGTTAAATGGAAAAAAGTAGTCTGTAGACTTGGAGTACAAAATTATTCTGTGTAGCCCAAAAAACTAAGTTATACCAAAATGCAGGTGTGTTTGTAAAGGCAGTAAAATACCTGGAAGAATAGTGTCAAAGTGTAAACTGCAGTGACCTGTGAAAAGTACATTTAAGAAGAATAGGGACAGGGGACTGTATTCTTTGAGTTTTTTAAACATATGTAAACAGAGTATTAAATTAAATGAAACTCCAAAGAGAGGGTCAGATCAAGTTATAAAAATTTTCAGGGCTTCCCTGGTGGCGCAGTGATTGAGAGTCTGCCTGCTAATGCAGGGGACGTGGGTTCGTGCCCTGGTCCGGGAGGATCCCACATGCCGCGGAGCGGCTGGGCCCGTGAGCCATGGCTGCTGAGCCTGTGCGTCTGGAGAGACCACAGCAGTAAGAGGCCCGCGTACCGCAAAAAAAAAAAAAAAAATTTTCAAAGGATGGGATTTCCCTGGTGGTCCAGTGGTTAAGACTCTGCGCTTCCACTGCAGGGGACATGGGTTCGATCCCTGGTCGGGGAACTAAGCTCCCACATGCCATGCAGCACGGCCAAAAGATAAATTGGGGAAAAAAAAAAAATTAAATTTTCAAAGGAAATATCTGAGAACAAGTTTAAGAACTTGAAAAGTGCCTCCCTGACATCAAGGATATGAAAGGGTAGAGAGTACGGAGATAACAAGAGAGGAGTTTTGAGGATTTCTTCAGAGAATATTAGAAAGGTATTTTGAGCTCCTTCATCTGCCTCAAATGAAGAGATGTTTGGGGGTGGAGGGCTGTGTTCTCACCTCAAACCCCAGGAACCTCAAAGAAGCCGCTATGTATCCTCTGCACTCAGACTGGTGAATGACTCCTGCCCGGGAAATCCAGAGAGCAGAAGGCCTGACTAGTTGCTTTAGCAAGTGAGCACTGTTGCTGGAGAGGAACCAGCCTGTGCTCCCAGAATAAAGAACTCAGGAGCATTCCCTTGGGAGCAGGGTAGGGGTAGGGGAGATCTTCGATCCTGACCCACTGGGCAACCAGAGAGAACAGACGAAAGACCTCAAAAGAGGGGAAACCAGAGGTACAGGGCCCCGAGGAAGGAGTGAGGACCATCGGAAGCACACTTCTCAGAGTACACGTGCTCAGTGCAAGGCGCCAGGTGTGGAGACAGCCATGGACAACGTCTCCAAAGGAGCGCTAAACACGCTGCCTGGAAGAAGAGCCAAGTTTAAACACCTGACAACGAGAGCGCACAAAGTCCCCTTGTGACAGTGCCAAGTAAGAACTTCCCCACTTCTCTTTATCTCCTGCTTCCCCCATCCATGCCCCAAACCCTAAGGAGATATTATAAAATAGCTACTAGCAAATAGGCCAGAGAGCAGACAATAAGGAGGGGAGAAGTTTCACTCTGAATTAAACTGGAAACTTGGACTGCGTTTATTTAGTATTACTTAGTATTACATAGGACTGGACATTCTACCGCCAAATTAAGACTTTGTACCTTAAAGTGCCTGTCATACTTTATGACCAAAAATGACCAGAAAAGTCATGGAGTCCACCAGAGTTTTCATCCCAAGACAGGGGAAGGGGTCTCCCTCCCATGCAGGTTGAAAAAGGACAGTAAAACTCAAAATAAAGCAGCTTTTACAATATTTCCCAAAAGTAATCCTTGTTGTAACATAGACTATACCAGTATTTATTACTTTAGAAATAAAATAAAAATAAAGATTTTTAAAATAAGGTTATAAAGACTGTCTGAAGAATATGATAAATATTTTTATAATAAAATAGAGATTTAGGGACTTCCTTGGTGGCGCAGTGGTTAGGAATCTGCCTGCCAATGCAGGGGACACGGGTTTGAGCCCTGGTCCAGTAGGATCCCACATGCCACAAAGCAACTAAGCCCGTGCACCACAACGACTCAGCCTGCACTCCAGAGCCAGTGAGCCACAACTACTGAGCCCGCGTGCCGCAACTACTGAAGTCCATACACCTAGAGCCCCTGCTCCACAACAAGAGAAGCCACCGCAATGAGAAGACCGCACACAACGAAGAGTAGCCCGTGCTCTCTGAAACTAGAGAAAGCCTGCACACAGCAACGAAGACCCAATGCAGCCATAAATTAATTAATTTTTTAAAAAATAGAAATTTAGGTGCATATGAGATAAAATTTAAATAAATATTCCAATATTTATTTATTAATAGTGATTTTTTTATGAGGAGATGGAATTACTGGTAGGTTTTTGCCCTTTCTCTATTTTCCAAATTTTCATTATTACAAGTATGTTAATTTATAGTGAAAAAAATTTTTTTAATTTAATTTAATTTAATTTTTTTTGGCTGAGCCACTCAGCTTGTGGGATCTTAGTTCCCCGACCAGGGACCAAACCCACGCCCCCTGCAGTGGAAGCACAGAGTCTTAACCACTGAACTGCCAGGGAAGTCCCTATAGTGAAAAAAATTTTTAATTTTAACTAGTAAAAATTAAATAAATAATCGTTAAATTTGTTTCCTTAAATTACCATTTGCTATGGTATGAGTCTACCCAGAGTAAAATTAGAAGGTCTTCATGTTTTACAGATATAATAAGTACTCAAGACTTTTATATAATTCAAAACTAGTTATTCACCAACTAGTCCTATCAAAAAATGGTAGAGGGGCTTCCCTGGTGGCGCAGTAGTTGAGAGTCTGCCTGCCGATGCAAATAATTCATAATCCAGCTGATACTAGTTTTTTTTTTGTTTTATTTTGTGGGCATAGGAAAATAGTTCCCCTGACACTCTTTATCTTGAAAACTTCAGAGAAGTTGAAAGGTACAATGAAAACCCACATTCCCTTCACCTAGATTCACTACTTTTGCTTGATCAATATCTATCTATAAACACACACACACACACATGTTATGCACATGTATGTATGTGTGTGTTATGTATAAAAACAAAATTTTGCTAAACCACTTGAAAGTATGTTGCAGACACCACAGCACCTCACCTTTAAATTACTGCAAAATTCAGCTCCAAGAAAAAGATATGAACCTACAGAACTACAACACCATTATTACAATGAGAAAAATTAACATAAATCTAATATTACCCAATAGAAAATTCAATTCAAATGTCCCCAAATGTCAAGACAATGGCCATTTCTCTTTGATTCAAGATCAAAGTTTATACAATGCATTTGTTTATATTTCATTAGTCTTTTAAAATCTTAGTACCCACCCCAAGTTTTATTGTTGCTGTTACTGTCTACAACATCAACTATTTAAAGAGCCTGGCCTGTTGTCTCCTAGACTGTCCCACATTCTGGATTTGTCTGATTGTTTCCCCATTAGATTCAGGTTAAACTTTTTTGACACAAAATTGCATAGATGATGTCATATATACCTTGCTACAGATCATATCAGGAGGTACATAAGGTCAAGTTGTAACATAAATGATGATGTCAAATTTGATTCTTTGTAAACGTACATTTTTCCCTTTATGCTTAGTAAAT
This sequence comes from Neophocaena asiaeorientalis asiaeorientalis, assembly GCF_003031525.2. Classification (NCBI taxonomy): domain Eukaryota; kingdom Metazoa; phylum Chordata; class Mammalia; order Artiodactyla; family Phocoenidae; genus Neophocaena; species Neophocaena asiaeorientalis. Next base: position 3,470,906 of record NW_020175079.1, read on the forward strand.
AATTTACGGGGAATTTTTTTTCCCCACTGATTTATTTATTTTTGGCACGTCTAAGTGGTTTAGTTCCTGGCATGATGTTTTGAGACTATGTCAATATCTGTTGCTCAAAGACATTTCACCTAATCCTTGCTTAAATCAATTATTACACTAGGGACTGCAAACAGGTAATTTTCTAATTCTATCATGCCCTCTTTATTTATAATCTGTAAACCTTCTGTAAAGACTTTCTCCTTACAAGAGACACGGAAGGACACTACATAATGATCAAGGGATCAATCCAAGAAGAAGATATAACAATTATAAATATACATGCACCCAACACAGGAGCACCTCAACACATAAAGCAACTGCTAACAGCTATAAAAGAGGGAATCAACAGTAACACAATAATAGTGGGGGACTTTAACACCTCACTTACACCAATGGACAGATCATCCAAAATGAAAATAAATAAGGAAACAGAAGCTTTAAATGACACAATACACCAGATAGATTTAATTGATATTTATAGGATATTCCATCCAAAAACAGCAGATTACACTTTCTTCTCAAGTGCGCAAGGAACATTCTCCAGGATAGATCACATCTTGGGTCACATATCAAGCCTCAGTAAAATTAAGAAAATTGAAATCATATCAAGCATCTTTTCTGACCCCAACGCTATGAGATTAGAAATGAATTACAGGGAAGAAAACGTAAAAAACACAAACACATGGAGGCTAAACACTACATTACTAAATAACCAAGAGATCACTGAAGAAACCAAAGAGGAAATCAAAAAACACCCAGAGAAAAATGACAATGAAAACACGACGATCCAAAACCTATGGGATGCAGCAAAAGCAGGTCTAAGAGGGAAGTCTATAGCTATACAAGCCTACCTCAAGAAACAAGAAAAATCTCAAACAATCTAACCTTACACCTAAAAGAACTAAAAAAGAACAAACAAAACCCAAAGTTAGCAGAAGGACAGGAATCACGAAGATCAGAGCAGAAATAAATGAAATAGAAACAAAGAAAACAATAGCAAAGATCAATACAACTAAAAGCTGGTTCTTTGAGAAGATAAACAAAATTGATAAACCATTATCCAGACTCATCAAGAAAAAGAGGGAGAGGACTCAAATCAATAGAATTAGAAATGAAAAAGGAGAAGTTACAACAGACACCGCAGAAATACAAAGCATCCTAAGAGACTACTACAAGCAACTCTATGCGAATAAAATGGACAACCTGGAAGAAATGGACAAATTCTTAGAAAGGTATAACCTTCCAAGACTGAACCAGGAAGAAATAGAAAATATGAACAGACCAATCACAAGTAATGAAATTGAAACTGTGATTTAAAATCTTCCAACAAACAAAAGTCCAGGACCAGATGGTTTCACAGGTGAATTCTATCAAACATTTAGAGAAGAGCTAACACCCATCCTTCTCAAACTCTTCCAAAAAACTGCAGAGGAAGAAACACTTCCAAACTCATTCTATGAGGCCACCATCACCCTGATACCAAAACCAGGTAAAGATACTACAAAAACAGAAAATTACAGACCAATATCACTGATGAATATAGATGCAAAAATCCTTAATAAAATACTAGCAAACAGAATCCAACAACACATTAAAAGGATCATACACCATGATCAAGTGGGATTCATCCCAGGGATGCAAGGATTCTTCAATAAACGCAAATCAATTAATGTGATACACCATATTAACAAATTGAAGAATAAAAACAATATGATCAGGCTTCCCTGGTGGCACAGTGGTTAAGAATCTGCCTACCAATGCAGGGGACACGGGCTTGAGCCCTGGTCTGGGAAGATTCCACATGCCGCAGAGCAACTAGGCCCGTGAGCCACAACTACTGAGCCTGCGCATCTGGAGCCTGTGCTCCGCAACGGGAGAGCCTGCAAGAGTGAGAGGTCCGCGCACCATGACGAAGAGTGGACCCCGCTCACCGCAACTGGAGAAAGCCCTTGCACAGAAACGAAGACCCAACACAGCCAAAATTAAATATTAATTAATTAATTATTTTTAAAAAATGGTCTACATCAAAAAAATCTTTAAAAAAAAACAAAACCATATGATCATCTCCATAGATGCAGAAAAAGCTTTTGACAAAATTCAACACCCATTTATGATAAAAACTCTCCAGAGAGTGGGCACAGAGGGAGCCTACCTCAACATAATAAAGGCCATATATGACAAACCCACAGCAAACATCATTCTCAATGGTGAAAAACTGAAAGCATTTCCTCTAAGATCAGGAACAAGACAAGGATGTCCACTCTCACCACTATTATTAACATCGTTTTGGAAGTCCTAGCCATGGCAATCAGACAAGAAAAATAAAAGGAATACAAATTGGAAAAGAAGAAGTAAAACTGTCACCGTGTGCAGATGAGGGAGTGGGAAGGGTAACCTGGGACAAAGTGAGAGAGTGGCATGGACTTTATACACTACCAAATGTAAAACAGATAGCTAGTGGGAAGCAGCCACATAACACAGGGAGATCACCTTGGTGCTTTGTGACCACCTAGGGGGTGTGATAGGGAGGGTGAGAGGGAGACGCAAGAGGGAGGAGATATGGGGATATATGTATATGTATAGCTGATCCACTTTATTATACAGCAGAAACTAACACACCATTGTAAAGCAATAATAGTCCAATAAAGATGTTAAAAAGAAAAAAAAAAAGTCCAAAAAAACAAACTTTCTCCTGTGCCTCCCTTTTTTTTTGAGTAGCACAAGGATTTTTTTTTAATTTGATGTAATATAATCCATTATGTTCATTATTATGTTGATTTTTGATGTTCAAACTGCCCCATATTTGGCCTGTGAGAAACTCCTCAAGCTATATCCTTTAGACACTGAGGACCTACCTACTCAACAAGACATCCCAGGCTCATCTGTTACACTCCCTTCCCCAACCCTGGAATCAGCCATTTCTTCAAGGAGCCCTAGTTCCTTTTAGTAGGGTAATGATTTTAGAAAACAAGATCTGAGGGCTTACTCTGTTTGTTTCTAGGTCTGTGGCACAATAAAGAATACATCTGGTCTTTGTCCCTAGCTCCTGACACAGAGCTTCAAAAAACCCTGGCATTTCCTAAAGAGACAGAAGTGTCTTTGTTATGCTAACGAGGTGACTCACAGTGGGCCCCTAGATAGCTTCAGGAAGAGAGCTGGTCACCAGAAGACAATCACATAATGCAACTTTGGGCCAGCTGGATCTCCAGAGACATGAGGGGGAGGGGAGGCTGGCTGGAGATTGAGTTCAAACACCTGGCCAATGATCTAATTAACCATGCCTACATAATGAAACCCCAATAAAAATTCTGGATGCTAAAGCTCAGTAGAGGGCTTCCCTGGTGGCACAGTGGTTAAGAATCCACCTGCCAACACAGGGGACATGGGTTCGAGCCCTGGTCCGGGAAGATCCCACATGCTATGGAGCAACTAAGCCTGTGCACCACAACTTCTGAGCCTGCGCTCTGGAGCCCACAAGCCACTACTGAGCCCATGTGCCACAACTACTGAAGCCCGCGCGCCTAGAGCCGGTGCTCTGCAACAAGAGAAGCCACTGCAATGAGAAGCCCACGCGCCGCAATGAAGACTCGACACAGCCAAAAATAAAGAAAGAAAGAAAGAAATTTATAAAGTAAAAAATAAAGCTCAGGAGAGCTTCCTAGATGGTGAACAAACACATTGATGGGGTGGGAGGGTGATGTGCCCAGATTCCACGATGAGGGGGCACAGAAACTCTGGGTCTCTTCCCCAACCCTCCACTCTCAGGTCTTGTCCTATGCTTCCTTTCCATTTGGTGGTTTCTGATTTGTATCCTTCGCTACATAACTGTAACCGTAAGTCCCTGACTTACAATGGTTTGATGTTGCGAAAGCGATACAAATTTAGTAAACACCTTACTTCGAATTTTGAATTTTAGTCTTTTCCCAGGCTACCCATATGCAGTACAATACACTCTTGTGATGCCAGCAAGCCAAGGCTCCCAGTCAGCCACACAATCACAAAGGAGCATAAACAACCAATACACTCAAAACCATTCTGTACCCCTATAACCACTCTTTCACTTTCAGTATGCTATTCAATAAATCACATTCAACACTTTATTATAAAACAGGCTTTATGTTAGATGATTCTGCCCAAATGTAGGCTAATTTAAGTGTTCTGAGTATGTTTAAGGTAGGTTAGGCTAAGCTTTGATGTTTGATAGGTTAGGTGTATTAAATATGTTTTTGACTTACAAAATTTTCAACTTAAAATGGGTTGATTGGGACATAAGACCATTGTAAATCAAGGGAGATTTACACAGTGCTTTCAGTGAGTTGAGTCATCCTAGCAAATTATCGAACGTGAGGGGATCAGACATGAGAACCCCCATACTTATGACCAGTTGGTCGGAAGTCCAAGTGGACCCTTAGACTTACAGCTACCACTGAAGTGGAGACAGTCTTGCACAGGACTATGGGGGGTCTGACACTAACTCCAGGTAGTGCCAGAACTGAATTGAACTGCAGGTCATTTGAGTTAACTGGGTGTTAGTTAGTGTCAGAACATGAAAGGTCCTTTCAACAAACACAGCCACAAAATATTATTTATACACACGCACATTTAAATTATAAATTTGCAAATATAACATGACAATAAACGTACATTTTTAAAAATCTTAAGTTCGTATCAGCCTCCAAATCATACCACCTGGAAATCACATTAATGCATATGGATCCACTTTATTATTTTTCACAGCTGTACAACAATATTATACTGTGTGGGTACATCATGCTTTTTTCAGCCAGTATCCAATCGCTGTTTGTTATACTTGCTGCAAGGTATACCCTTGTGCAGATGCTGTTTTGTATTTGTGAAGATGTATCTTCAAGGCAAATTTATACATCTGGGCCTGCTGGATCACGCGTAAATGCGTGTGAATTTGGTAAAGACTGCCCAAAGCCCCTGCATACGGGTATACCATTCTGGACTCCCATCAGAAAGGTATGGGTGCCTGTTTCCACAGAGCCTCACCAATTGTGCATTGTCCAACTTTTGAATTTCTGCTATTTTTCTAGGTAAGAAAATGTATATCAGTGTAGTTTTAATTTGCATGTCCTTTATTACGAGTGAATTTGCGGATTTTTTCATGTTTAAAGTCTATTTGTAGAGGTTTTTCTGAGACTCGCCTATTCATGTGTTTTTCCTTTTTTTTCTACTAAAGTCTTTTTTTTTTCATTCAATTTTTAAGAGTGCTGTGTATGGTAGAAAAATTAACTCCTTCTTTATAGTATAAGGGGCAAATATTTTCCCTCACTTTATAATTTGTCTTTTGATTTTGTCTATAGCTATGTGAATTTTTTAAAAAATCACTGATATTCAATGTTTTATTGTTTCCAGATTTCAGATCATATACAAAATCTTTTTTCAAGTTTTAAATAATGCATCTAATTCTATTATTTACGTATTTTTCAACATTTATATCTCTGATTGGAGATCTAACTCAGATTGGAGTTTATCCTGATGTATGTATGAGGTTCAGAGCCAACTTATCTTTTCACGAGTAGCTAGCCAGTTGTCAACATCATTTATCTTAAAAGTATATCTTCCCCCTGGGGAAAAGAGACACCAACTTTATCATATATGAAATTCCGTATATTCTTGGATCTATTCCTGGAATTTTATTCTGTTGCATTGGTCTGTCTCATCGGGAGCCAGTACCACAGTGTCAGTTACAGATGCCTTGTAGTTAAGTTTAAACACCTGGTAGGGCTAGCCTTTCTCATTATGACTTTTGCCAAAGTTTCCCTAACTACCCTTGCATGTTTATTTTTCCACATGAATCAACCAGTCTAGCTCCAAAAAAAAATACCTTACTGGAATTTTAATGGGATTGCATCAAATGTATGTATTAACTTAAAAGAACTGACAGTGTTACAATACTGAGTCACCATATCTAAAAACGAGGAAGGTCTTTTCATTTGTTCAAGGCACTTTTACATCTTCCAGGAATGTTTTAAAGTCTTCCTCGTAGAGATTTAGGATTATTTCTTCAGAAGTGTATCCCTATGTGCGTGCTTATTTTTTATGTAGCTGCTGTAAATGGGGTCCTCTCCCACCACAGCTTCTAACTGGTTATTATCTGGGAATATAAAGGGCGCTGACTTTTTACCTTACTATGGCCTGCTGCCTTACTGAACTGTTTCATTTGAGTTTGTGTTAATTTTATCATAGGTTTTCCTGGATTCTTCCACAGTTTGCTTCTTTTATTTCTAAGACTTATGCATTCGATACATTTTTACCTTAGGATATTCTCATTTCCCAAAACTCACACATAAATTGAGACTTTATATTTTTATATTATTGCATATATAACGTTATTTCAATTTTAGATCATTAGACTCTGCCTAACACCCTACTACACCATACATTCTCTTACTCTTCGAGTAACTAAGACAATGACAACCTAGATGAACATTTCCTAGATTCCTAGGGCCTCCACCTAAGCTGACCTCAACACCCACAGACCATCGTGCCATCCCTAAGCCCAACACCACTCGGTCTACGACAGGGAAGCACTTTTACATGAGGGTTCCACTGGGAATATCAACACCAATCTCATCATGCTGCTCAGCCTGTCATCTTCAGCCACAACACTGAGGAAAGTCCCTCTAACCATCTACCCTTTCCTCAGTTATGTCTATTCTACTACGAGCTCATTTCCACAGGGCTGAGAAAGATTTTCACAAAACTCATGTTATAACGGCCAAAAAAAGTATAAAACTCTCAAAACAGGAGGCAAAGAAATAAAACTGTCCAATTATGAGCTCAGATGGACTATGCACCAACACAGATGCTAGATGTCAACCAACTGTCGGATCCCAGCTCACCATTTCCCAAAATTACAGTACCTTTTCTCTCTTCATACGATCCATAATCTTGCCAAGGTCTTCAACATCAATGACAGATTTTAGACTCTGATGGTCCTCAGTACCAGACTCTTCCTCACTGGTGCTCCCAAAGGGCTCTTCCTGCTGGAACATCAATGCTTCAGAAATACACTGTGCAAAGTAGCAAAGTGTCTAATATTCCTTCCCAGATTGTAAGTTCACTGCATGGACTTGAGATATTTTGGGCTAGAGGCCAGCCAGCCTCAGGCCAAATCTAAAGGAGCCCATCATTTATACATTATCTATGGCTACTTTCTTAATAATATGACAGAGCTGATAGCTGCAACAGAAACAATATGGCTACAAAGCTGCAGTGGAACCACGGAGTCTTAACCACTGGACTGCCAGGGAAGTCCCTACATTTTAAAAGCATAATTTTAAACGTATTATGGAGTTGGCAAAAACGTAAGGAATCCAAAGAGGACAAATATGAACTAAAAAGGGGAATCCTAGGAGGTAAGTGACAAATGGAGCTGAGAGTATCTGCTAAATCTGTGGAACCTATTTTGACAGCAGGACAGGACAAGGGAAGAGCAGGTAAAGTTGAAGGGATGATACTAGGAGGAAATTCTTACACAGGAAACAAGAGTCAAAGCTGGGGACCCCACAAGGCTGTATCCTTGGTGTAAAGATAAACTAGAAAAAATGTTCTGTACAAGCAGAGAAAGCAAGAAAAACATGCACAGAATTTGGGGGAAAGAACGGAGCAAAGAATAGATGGTTAGAGGGATTTTATTTGGAGGTTTTAAGGTTTCTAGGAGGGGTGAAGAAAGATTATATAATACAAATTCAGAACCAAATTAAACTTGGGTTCCACTCGTAACTAGAAGACAATGGATCATGCATTCCATTTTCTGAAAGAAAATAACTCCCATCTAGAATTCTATACGCAGCCAAAGTATCAATCAACTGTGAAGATGGGATAAAGACTCACAGATATGAAAAGTCTGAAAATCCACCTTTAAAAACACCCTTTCTCAAAGAGCTACTGGAGAATGTGCTCCAAAAAACAAGAGTCAGGGGGCTTCCCTGGTGGCGCAGTGGTTGAGAGTTCGCCTGCCGATGCAGGGGAAAGAGTCAGTGGAGAGATAAGAAGATATGAGACACAAGAATTAGGGAATCCAAGAAGCTGGCGAGAGGAAGGCTGTGGATGGAAGACACAGGACTTCAGCTGCAGCAACGCTTAGAGGGCAGCCACGCCACAGTGGAGCAGGAGAGGGCACACGAGAAGCCACCAAGAATCAATAACAACTACAGGATACTGAAAAACAACTTTCAGTTTTGTTAGTTCTGGAATTAGGGATGGTTATAGAGAAATCAAAACATATGTAGCAACAGGGGACTTCCCTGGTGGCACAGTGATTAAGAAGCCGCCTGCGGGGCTTCCCTGGTGGCGCAGTGGTTGAGAGTCCGCCTGCCGATGCAGGGGACGCGAGTTCGTGCCCCGGTCCGGGAGGATCCCAAACAACTACAGGATACTGAAAAACAACTTTCAGTTTTGTTAGTTCTGGAATTAGGGATGGTTATAGAGAAATCAAAACATATGTAGCAACAGGGAACTTCCCTGGTAGCACAGTGATTAAGAAGCCGCCTGCCAATAAAGGGGACACGGGTTCAAGCCCTGGTCCAGGAAGATCCCACATGCCACAGAGCAACTAAGCCCGTGCACCACAACTACTGAGCCTGCACTCTAAAGCCCGTGAGCCACAACTACTGAGACTGCGTGCCACGACTACTGAAGCCTGTGCACCTAGAGCCCATGCTCCATAACAAGAGAAGCCACCGCAATGAGAAGCCCGTGCACCACAACGAAGAGTAGCCCCCACTCGCCACAACTAGAGAAAGCCTGTGCGTGGCAACGAAGACCCAACGCAGCCAAAAATACAATATAAATAAATAAATTTTTTTTAAAATGCAGCAATAATCTTAAGGAGAATAAGTGTATAAGAATGAAAATATAATAATCTAGTATATAGGGCAGATACACAAATACGTACACAGTTACAATAATGACAATGAATAATGGTCCAAACAGAAAGTGTGATACAACCATACAAGAGGAAGGGAAGTGATGCTGTGTGTGTGTGTGTGTGTGTGTGTGTGTGTGTATGATTTTGAAATTTTTAAAAAATCAATAGCAAGAAGGGACTATTATTTAAGAATAAAAATGAAAAAGGTAAAAGAATTAAAAGTGGCTGCCTTGGGAAAATAAGAATTAGATAGAAATAGACAAGGAAGTACAGTGTTTAATTATAAGCCTCTAAGTACTATTTGACGTTTTATATGTACAAGTGTTACTTTTGATTTTAAAAATATTTAACTTAAATTTTTTTAATGTTAAAAACTATGAGTGGTATCAGCAAAAACGCCAGAGTAAGTAACTCCAAGGGCTTGTTCCCCCACAGACACACCTAAAAATTAAGCAAAAACCAACAGATGTCATTTTGTCAGAACTCTGAGAATTAGCCAAAGGCTTACAAAAAAAGTAAGTAAACACAGAACCAAGAAAAAGGAAAATTAAAGTCAAGTATATAGGTTAAATATAAAAGTCAGTATTACTGTAATTTTTGATTATAATTCCTTTTTCCCTATATGATTTAAAAGACAAACGCATAAAATAACTAACTATAAATCCATGTTAATGGGCACACAACATGTAAACTCATAATTTGTGACAACAATAACATAGAGGGGACGTGACAGAGCTGAATAGGAGCACAGTTTTTGTATATAAAGGTGATATTAATTCAAATAGAGTGGTGTAAGTCAAAGAGGTTAACTGCAATCCCCAGGGTGACTACCAAAAAATAACTTAAAAATGTACAGAAATGAAAATGAGAAAGGAATCAAATTGGTACACCACAAAAAGAAAACAATAAAACACAAAAGGCGGCAGTAATGGAAAAATTAAGGAACAAAAAGATGTAAAATATATAGAAAGTATAATTAAATGACAGAAGCGTTTGCTTATCAGTAATTATTATAAGTGAAAATGGGTTAAACTCTCCAATTAAAAGGCAGAGACAAGTAGAATGGATCAAAACAAAGAAGGAAGGGAACCAACTCCACTTTGTCTACAAGAGACTCACATTAGCTACAAAGATAAAAACAGGTTGAAAGTCAAAGGATAGAAAAAGATATTCCAGGGAATTCACTGGTGGTCCAGTGGTTAGGACTCTGTGCTTCCACTGTAGGGGGCCTGGGTTTGATCCCTGGTTGGAGAACTAAGATCCTGCAAGCCATGTGGCACAGCCAAAAAAAAAAAACATAAAAAAAAGAAAGAAAAAGATATGCCATGCAAATAATAACCAAAAGAGAGCAAGGGTAGCTATACTAACATCAGACAAAATAGACTTTAAGCCAAGAATTGTTACAAGAGACAAAGGATATTATATATTGATAAAAGTATTAACCCACCAAGAAGACTTAATGATTATAAACATATATGGACCTAACAGAGCCCAAAACATATGAAGTAAAAATTGACAAACTGAAGGGAGAAAAGATAATTCTACAACAGTTGGAAACTTCAATACCCCACTTTCAATAATGGATAGAACAACTGGATAGAAGATCAATAAGGAAATAGAGGACTGGCACAACACCATAGTCCATCAGACCTAACAGATATATACAGAACATTCCACCCAAAAACAGGAGACTACACATTTTTCTCAAGTGCACATGGAATATTCTCCAGGACAGACCATACATTAGGTTACAAAACAAGATTAAAATCAACCAAAGTATCTTCTCTGATGACTGTGGAATTCAATAGCTTCTAATGGAATAAAATACGTAAGAAAAAATTTAACCAAGGTAAAACATTTGGACACTGAAAACTCAAAATATTGCTGAAAGGAACTAAAGACCACATAAATAAATGGAAAGACAGCCCGTGTTTATGGACTGAAAGACTTTATACTGTTAGGATGACAATACTATCCAAAGTGATCTACAAACTCAATACAGTCCCTATCAAAAGCCCAACAATGTGTTTTGCAGAAATGGAAAGACTGCTTCTCAAATTCATATGGAATTGCAAGGAACCCAAAATAACCAAAACAACACTGAAAAAGAACAAAGTAGGAGGACCCCTGATGTCAAAACTTAACTACAAATCTACAGTGTGGTACTCACCTAAGGAGAGACATACAGATCAGTGGAACAGAATCCAGAAATAAACCCACACATCTGTGGACAATGGACTTTTGACAAGGGTGCTATCCATTCAGTCGAGAAAGAATCGTCTTTTCAACAAATGGTGCTGGGACAAATGGATCTACACATGCCAAAGAATAAAACTGGACCCTGACCTCACACCATACACAAACATTAACTCAAAATGAAGCAAAGACCTAAATATAAGAACTAAAACTATAATATTCTTAGAAGAAAACATAGAAATAACTCTTCATAACCTCGGATTTGGCAATGGATTCATATATATGACCCCTACAGCATGAGCAACAAAAGAAAATATGGACAAACTGATCTTCATGGAAATTAATAACTTTAGTGCATCAAAAAACATGACCAAGGAAGTGAAAAGGAAGTCTATATGGGAGGAAATATTTGCAAGTTATATATCTGGTAAGAGATAAACAAAAAGTACCTACTGCATGGCACAGAGAACTATATTCAATATCTTGTAATAACTATAAGTGGAAAAGAATCTGAAAAAGAATATATATACACATACGCGTTTATATATATAAATATATGTGTGTGCATATATAACTGAATCACTTTCCTGTACACCTGAAACTAACACAGAATTGTAAATAAACTATACTTCAATAAAAATTTTAAAAATTAAAAAAATAAACAAAAATTTAAAAACCCTCAAGGAGACATCACTTCACACACACTAGAACGGCTACAATTAAGAAAAAAAAAAAGTGTTGACAAAGATGTGGAGAAATTGGAAGCCTTGTACATTGCTGGTAGGAATGCAAAAGGGTGCAGCCTTGGGGCTTCCCTGGTGGCGCAGTGGTTGAGAGTCCGCCTGCCAATGTAGGGGACACGGGTTCGTGCCCCGGTCTGGGAGGATCCCACATGCCACGGAGTGGCTGGGCCCGTGAGCCATGGCCACTGAGCCTGCGCATCCGGAGCCTGTGCTCCGCAACGGGAGAGGCCACAACGGTGAGAGGGCCGCGTATGGCAAAAAGGTGCAGCCACTGGGGAAAACAGCTTGGTGGTTCCTCAAAAAGTTAAACATAGAATTACCACAAGATCCAGCAATCCACTCCTAGGTATATACCCAAAAGAACTGAAAAGTTACTCAAACAAACACCTGTACATGAATATCACTGCAGCACTATTCACAATAGCCAAAAGGTAGAAAAAACCAGAATTCTCATCAACAGATAAATGGATCCACAATTCCATTCAATGGAATATTATTCAGCCATAAAAAGGAATGGAGTACTGACACATGCTACAACATGGATGAAACTCTTTTATGCTAAGTGAAAGAAGTCAGACAAAAAAGGTCACATATTAATGATTCCACTTGTATAAAACATCCAGAATAAATAAATCCATAGAGACAGAAAGCAAAGTGGAGGTTGTCAGGGCCGAGGGAAAGGGAGTGAAGAGTGACTGCTTAATGGGTAAGGGTTTTTTTTGAGGTGATGAAAAGGTATTGGAACTTGATACAGGCAGTGGTTACACAAAATTGGGAATGTACTAAATACCACTAGATTGTATGTATTTTAAAATGGCTAATTTTATGCTTTGCAAATTTTAACTCAAATTTTTTTTAAGTTTTTTAAAATGGTAGGAGCCAACTGGAGGGAAGATAAACAAATGAAAGCAAAGAGACTGGCTAGAAAAAGAGCAGAAAAATGAAACAGCAGCTGAAAGGCACAGAACAAAGGAAAGGCTTGTTTCTTATTTGCTTTCTGTGTTTGTTTAAACACAGGTGATTCCAGAGCACGTTTATGTATTTCTGGGGACCACCTAGGAGAGAGAGAGAGATTAACAGTGCAGGGGAGAGACATACAATATATGAAGGAACAAAGGGAACAAAGTCCTTGATCCCAGAGCATGCACAGAGTGGGCTTGACAGGAACTAGATACTTGGTCTCTGTGGCAGAAAAGATGGCAGGATTTGTAGACAGCGCAGGGAGGCTCTAAGAGAATTCTCTGTCGGCTTCCTATGAGAGCTGGAGGAAGGGGCGGGGGGAAAAGAGCACTGAACAGTGGTCTCGGAGAGTGAGAGGATGCTGGAGACTGGGGGCAGTTCTGGCTGCACACCTGAGCCCGTGGTCACCAATCTGTGGCCAAAGAGAAGGCAGACAGGTCCCAACCTGGCTTGGGGCTTAGCCAACTGGGTTGGAAGAGGGAGTGGATGGCAAGCGAATTGAAGATGTTTTTAAGAGAACGAGTATAAAATTCAAACTGGGTAAAGACAGAAGTGAAGTAAGCAGTTAGCACTACCCTGTGAAAAAAACGTGGGGTCCAAAGAACTTTAAAGTAAGAGCACCAGAGAGGGCTCAGAGTTCAGGTCATAGGGACATGAAATGTCAGAGGTGAGCACAGAAGTGGGAGGCCAAGGTCACTGAAGAAAATGGTTCCTGGGGGTGTGAAGGCCAGGAAAGGGACAGGATAAATCATCTATGTGGATGGCTCAGCCACAAAGAGGAATGACAGGAGCAAGGGTGGCAAGAAAGACAGGGAGTCAGAATGTCAAGTTGTTCCCAAATGATGCAAGCGACCAGGTGGCCCAAAGACAACCGTAGTGATATAGCCTGATGTAACACGAGCTTCAAAGGAACTGGGGTATCTGAAGAAAGAGAAATTTTTAGAATGTGAGGGATGAAAGAGAGGAATCTGGGATGACTTGCAGCCTTCAAGTTTGGGTGATTAATGGAGTCATTAAATAAAAGAGGTTGGGAGGAATATGTGGTTTGGGGGTAAAAAGACATGAGCTCAGCCCGGGACATATTCAACTTCTCCAGACCCATTCCCTAACCTGCAAACTGGGGCAGAAACCTACTGGATTCCAGCAATGCAACAATTAAAGAACATATTTAGGAAAGCATCCAGCACAACATAGCTTATCCTAAGATCCCACTCTCTCTAGAACATCCCCACATGAGTTTCAGCTCTTCCTTCTAACCAGAGGCCAAGGAAAGAGCTTCCCAGGACAGAGGAAAGGTTCAGCACCTCCAAATGCAGGAGGAAAACAGGGAGACATGGACACGTGGGCTCCGTACCTCAGCGTCTCTCTGATGGAATCCCTCTTGGGCGTGAGACCCTGGCTCCATTGCCTCTGAGCCGTGCTGATTAGACTCGCATTTGCCCTTCTTGCAGTTGCCACCACAGGGTTTTCTCTCTCCTTTACAGAGCGCCTGTAGCCGGGAGATGAACCTAGCCTTCCACGCTGTGAAGTCGGCCTCAATGCTGCCGTGTTTGCTTTTAACCACGTTGCAGTCACCGTCCCCTCGGGACATCACACGATGGGCGCCGAGCATCCAGAGCCACTTGTCCACGTTCTTCCCCACCTGCAGGAGAAAGAGACAGGTGAGCTACAACAGTCCTCCAGATCAGAGGCTGGCAGCCTGCTCTGCGACAGCCTGGGGTTCCACTGGGGCCCTGTTCCCGGCCGCTGCTAGGAAGAAGGAACTGCCCAGTCAAAAGGGCTTCAGGCCCTCCAGCCATTGATACATTCAGGTAAGATTCTGCAGAAGATTTTTTTTTTTTTTTAAATATAGGGACCGACAAATTATTTTGTTAAACTAAGGGTTAGTACCTGATGAAGAATTTGAAAACTAGTCTTCTAAATCATGGTCAGAATGAAATCACTCAGTAGCAAAATCAGTTTCTTCTAAAATAAAGCCTCTGGGGCCAAAGACCATTAAACAACAAAGTACAAACGGAGCCCATTTGGCAAGACTCATGATTTCATAAGCCAGAGATGCATTATTACAGTATGAAGCACTTAAGCTGAGGCATAGGAGTTATCAAGAAGTACAATTAAGAGTTCAAAAACTTAACAGGCTTCCTAAATGGCAAGGCAGTAAACAAAATATTTACATATCTGAATTTTACCTTGTGTCTACTTCCTTTGAAAATATGGGGGGGGGCAGGCACAGAGAATACACATCTTGATAGAACAGCTGGATGAAAACAACTTTTACAGAAAGATCTCCACCTTCATCTTTCCTCACATTCTACCAAAAATAGGTGAGCTGAGCTGGGCTCACATCTGGGGAGAGGTACACATAAAAAAACTCTGATCACTTTTCAGAACCACTAAGAAACTGAGAGCCTCCACATTCTTCTTTTCTTTTCTTTTCTTTTTTTTTCCGGCGGCGGGCCTCTCCCGTTGCGGAGCACAGGCTCCAGACGCGCAGGCTCAGCGGCCATGGTTCACGGGCCCAGCCGCTCCGCGGCATGTGGGATCCTCCCGGACCAGGGCACGAACCCATGTCCCCTGCATCGGCAGGCGGACTCTCAACCACTGCGCCACCAGGGAAGCCCACACATTTTTCTTTTTTAAAGTATAGAGAATGCAAAGGAAAAGGAGCCAAGTTAATTTCACTCAGAAAAAAGGATCCAGGAGAACAAAAGAAACAATTAATATTTTATTACATAAAGAGCAGTGAATGTTTTTCTTCTATTTCATTACTTTACAAAGTAATGATTAGGGACTTCCCTGGTGGTGCAGTGGTTAAGGCTTCATGCTCTCAATGTAGGGGGTCCGGGTTCGAACCCTGGTCTGGGGATGAGATCCCACATGCATGCCGCAACTAAGGAGCCCGCCTGCCACAACTAAGACCCGGCACAAACAACTAATAAATAAATAAAATAAAAAGAAAAGTAATGATTAAAAGACAACAAGTTAACTTTGTGAAGAATTAGTTTGGGCAGTAAAGGTCATTCCACAACAGAACAGGTAGTTGAGAAAGTCCAAAGAATCAGGGACCTTCCATCTACAAGGTCCTGCCTGGGGACAGGAGGCTAGACTCTGGCCATGAATACAAGCCGCTAAGATGCTAGACAACAGGAAGCATTTTCATTCATTTTATTCAATAAAAATTTACTGAGAGCCTCCTATACAGTAGCAATTCCCAGCGATAAAAAGAATAACACAAAAAGTTTATTAGTAAGTACCAGAGAGTACAGATTGTCTCACATACACCCACATATATGTACCTGTGTAGGTGATTTCTTTTTTTTCACTTAAGAGAACGTATCCCTACAATTCAACACGTACCTACCTTGTACCTACCTTGTTGAAGTGGTTCACGTACGCAGAATTTCCCAGGCCAAACACTGCGTATCTCACACCCTTGAGGTACGTTTTGCCAAATCGAAAGTCATTGGCTGCTTCCTCTAGCCACCTGCAGAACCACTCTGCGCTCTCAGTCGGCCGACCATCAGTGTAGGTAGCAACCAGGAAGGCAGAGACATTTTTACTGGTAACCTAACCAACAAAGTCATTATTTCAGAAGAGTAGCCAAGATATAAAGTTATCTCAATGAAGAAAATCCTTTTTGAAATGCTGACATTCATATCACACTAACCTCTAAAGACAAAGAGTGCTTTTAGAAATGTTACTTATTTTCAAAAGAGAAAGCAAACAGGGCCAGGATCCTGCACAGGGGAGAGAGCCCACCACACCTCCTGGTGCCCTTCACCATGTACTTCGTCCCATTTCCCAGACTATAAATTCCTATCAGCTCCTGCTTGTCATATTGGAAACAAAAGCCAAATCAGTCAGGAAGAAATACAGAAAGATCTCTAAAAAATGCCCTGAAAAATCAAAGCCATAAAACGTTAAATGTAAAGTGACTTAACACTTGGCACCATCATCTCCACGGGAAACAAAACACATCTTCAGTCCTGTGAGCCACAGTATTTCATCTGCTCGAGTGCATCTTCACAGTTCCAAGTCAGGAGGTAAGTTATAAGTAATCCCTTACGAATAATTAAGTATTCAAGCTTGCTAATAATTTTTTTTTTTTTTTGCTAATAATTTTTAACAAATAATTTAGAGCAGATTCAAGCTCATTCATTTGTACTCCAACGTTTTCTTGGGGGAGAAAGAAATGCACATTTACAGCTAGAGGTTTATCCACTAAGAAGGGACTGGCAAATTACAGCCCGCAGGCCCAGTCCCACTCACTGCCTGTTTTTGTAAATAAAATTTTATTGGAACACAGCCACACTCACTCATTTACATACCGTCTCTGGCTGTTTTGTGCCTCAAAGGCAGAACTCAGTAGCTGTGTGGCCCACAAAGCTGAAGATATTTACCATCTGGCCCTTTATAGAAAAGGCTTGTCAATGCCTGTTCCACCTGCTTCTCCAACTTTAGCTGCTTCAGAATCACCTGGGGCACTTGTTAAAACACAGCCCCACATCCAGACTTTGATTCCGCAGGGCTGGGCTAGGACCTGAGAATCTGCATTTCTAACGAGTTCCCAGGAAATGCTGATACGGTCGGTTCAAGGACCAAGCTTGGAGAACCGCTGCTGTCAGGCAACTTCCCTACCTGGGCATGGCTAGAGGAGGGGGCGGGGCATTCCTCAGGTGATGAAATGAAGCTCTCACAGATATGACGTTACACCTGGAGGTCACACAGCCAGTTAAAGAGATTTCTCTAACTCCAAAACCCATACTGCTTCTGACACCCAAGTGGCTCCTGACCTTTCAGCAGGCTTACACGTGGTTCACATGACCGGCACACGGCCATCAGTGACAACCCTCTTTGATTACGACAGTCAAAGCAGGAGGGAACTTCCAACCACCCAAGCTTTCAGTCTAACACCCCAGAGGGGCTGGCCCCGCATCACTCACGCCCGAGTCAGCACGCCAGCACACACTCAGCACCCCTGACTGACGCTGAACGCTCTACCAACTGGAACCCTTTAGCGTGAAAATTAAATTTATTCTGAAGAGTCTGTTTATCCCAGAACACAGGAGGTCAATTAAACTTGAAAGTTGTGATTGAAGGAAAAATAAGACAATTACCAACCTCTTCCACTAGATGGTCATCTGGGTCATATTCCTTCAGATTAATAACTGCCACAGGGAGATCAAGGGAGCTAACTGCTTCGGCAAGAACTGTCGCAAATCCCTGATAGGAGGGAAAAAATCAAATAAAGTCTTCAATAAGCTAAATAAATGAAAAATACAGTCTTCATTTATTCCTGTTGGCAAGGTAATGAGGCATTTAGCATGAAAAGATTTTCCGGTGACTGACATGTATCACCATAAACACAAATTCTATTCTCATTTCTACCATTTTCTCAAGCATCTTTACAGAGATCATCACTCAGCTGTGTTGTTCTCACTCTACAAGTACATATGTGGGATTATATGTACTTATTGTATGTACTGGTAGACATTTCAGCTGTTTTGCCCCACTAGAATAAACATATAGACGGAGAAGAAATACCATAGTGGGAAGAGAGTGGGAAATATGAGAACTGTGAGCACGTTTCTGGAAGATAGAAAGCAGAAAGCAGCAGGCTGACAGACAGAAGAAAGCCTCGGGGGACACAGAAAACCAGAGGGGCTCTGGGATCAGTCAGTCACTGGGGCAAAAATGGGAGGGAGGGCTTCCCTGGTAGCACAGTGGTTGAGAGTCCGCCTGCCGATGCAGGGAACGCGGGTTCGTGCCCCAGTCCAGGAAGATCCCACATGCCGCGGAGCGGCTGGGCCCGTGAGCCATGGCCGCTGAGCCTGCGCGTCCGGAGCCTGGGCTCCGCAGCAGGAGAGGCCACGGCAGTGAGAAGCCCAAAAAAAAAAAAAACAAAAGCCCGGTCCGGGAGGATCCCACATGCCGCGGAGCGGCTGGGCCCGTGAGCCATGGCCGCTGAGCCTGCGCGTCCGGAGCCTGGGCTCCGCAGCAGGAGAGGCCACGGCAGTGAGAAGCCCAAAAAAAAAAAAAACAAAAGCCCGGTCCGGGAGGATCCCACATGCCGCGGAGCGGCTGGGCCCGTGAGCCATGGCCGCTGAGCCTGCGCGTCCGGAGCCTGGGCTCCGCAGCAGGAGAGGCCACGGCAGTGAGAAGCCCAAAAAAAAAAAAAGAAAAAAAATGGGAGGGAGCAGTGGGCCAGAGAAGACCCTGTGGAATACAGAGAATACAGAGAATCCGTATTACATGGTACCAGCGCACACAGAGCCTCCGCGACACTCACCTTTTACCCCCAGGCAGACCCCTGTCAGTCTCTTCTCCAAACAAAATGAACCAAATGGTTGGGGAAAGCTACAACTTCTAGCCAGATGTTGGTACCCCAGGAAATGCTCTTCCTCTTTCTGGCTTGGTAGCCTAACACTTGTCTCGCCACCTGCCAGGACTAATGCTAAGCCTGCCCTCGCCATTTACGGGACATCCACCAGGCCAGTCTCAGCTCTGGGCGATATTATCCAACAGGGAACAAGGCACACATGTTCCCTGCCCTTAAGAAGCATCAAGGAACATCCTCAAGGAGATGTTCTAATGGACAGAGAGAGAACAAACACACAAATGAGAAAATACACAGTATATCAGATGGTGGCCAGTGCTGTGGAGGAAAAGAGGATAAGGCGTAAGAATACAGTATTGGAGGCATGGGGAGAGTTGTTATTTTACATAAGGAGGGTCAGGACAGGTGTATATAATAAAAAATAAATATTTGGTCTTTGCCTCCAGGGAGCTCCTAGAGCTCCTAAAATCCTTGGAACTTGCTGTCTTTGGTATGTTAATGAGATAACACATTGGGGTTGCAGTGGGGGACTAGGTGGCTTCAGGATGGGGGCTGGTCAGCGGAAAACCAACCCTGGGATTAAAGGCTTAGAACTTTCAACATCTTCTCTCCCTGTGGGGAGGGGAGGGGAGGGGTGGCAGGAGATGAAGTTCAATCAGATATGGTCGATGATTTAATCAGTCATGCTTACGTATGAAATCTCCATAAAAAACCCTAAATGACAGGGGTTGGGGGACACATTGATATGCCGAGGAGGTGGCATGTCAAAATAGGACACAGAAGCTCTGTGCCGCCCCTCCCCACAAGACCTGCCCCATCATCTCTCCCATTTGTCTCTTTCTGAGTTATATTCATTGTTATAAACCAGTAGACTAATCAAAGCAATTCCCTGCATTCTGTGAGTCATTCTAGGGAATTAGCAAACCTAAGAAAGAGACTGTGAGAACGCCTGAATTTATAGCTGGCCAGTCAGGAGTACACATGCCCCTGGGACTTGTGACTGGTGTCTGATGTGGGGACAATCTGACAATAACTCGGTTAGACAGTACCAGAATCGGAAAACAGGTGTGGGAAAACAACTATTTGGTGTCAGAAAACACTGCCACAGGCCTCAAAAATAAAGACTTGAGCAAAACCTGAAGGAAATGAGAGAGCAAGCCAGAGGCTATCCCCAGAAGAGGGACGTGTAAGTGAGAAGGCCCAAATGCGTGAGCACACTCGGCAAGGAGATTAATAAGACTGGAGGGGGGAGACCAAGGACAAGAGGTAAAGGAGATGGTGGAGACGCAGAAGTGAGGGCCTCTCGGCCACCATGGGGGCTTTGGCATTTGCTTTAAGTGAATGAGGGAGTCACTGCGTGGTCTTAAGCCAAAATGATTAACACCATTTCGCCTAAGTTCTCACAGTCCCTGTGGTTGCTGGGATGGGCTGAATGAAGGAGGCTGAGGATGAAATGACCATATTAACCCAGACAAAATATGAGGGAGGCTGGCTTAGGCCAGGGCAGCAGCAGTGAAGGCGGTAAGAAGGGACTGGAATCTGGATGTATTCTGAAAGTAGAACACACAGTACGTGCTGACAGACTGGGTGTGGGTAGTAAGAAAAAGAGAGAAGTCAAAGGTTTTTTTGAACTGGGCAACTGGAAGGATGAAGTTGCCATTTATCGGAATGGGAAAAATTAGAGGCGGAACAGATCTGGGCACAAAATTGGGGGTTTAGCTGTGAGCACACTAATTCTGAGTCGCCTACTACACATCCATCCACGTGAAGATCTAAGACAGGCAGCTGGGGATCAGGGTCTGGGGTTGAGAGGAAAAGTTCAGATTAGAAACATAAATTTAGAGGCCACCGTCTACTACAGGGATCAGCACACTGAGGCCTGCAGGCCAAATCCGGCCCTCTGTCTTTGTAAGTAAAGGTTACTGGAATACAGTCATGCTCATTTATTTACACAGTGTCCATGGCTGCTTTCACACGACATCAGCAGAGCTGAACAGCTGCAACAAAGGCCATACGCCTTGTGAAACCTGAAAACCTAAAAAACATATGTAAAATAAACTATCTAGCCCTTTACAGAAAACCTGTCAAATTCCAATAAATAGAACTGAAAGCTCTAGATAACAAGATCCCTTAGAGAATGAAGTGAGTGCAGATAAAGACATAGTCTCAAGAACTGTGCCCTGGGATGCTCCTATCTTTGGAGGGCAAGAAGTTGAGGAGAAATCTGCAAATGATAGTGAGGCAGACTAGCCTCAGCAGAGGAGGAGAACCTAGAGAAGAGTGTCCCAAAAGTTCAATGGAGAAAGTATGTCAACAAGGAAGGAGCTGTCGTGCAGCTAAGGGGTCAAGTAAGATGAAGACTGAGAATTAATTAGCGACATGAAAGTCACTGGGAGCAGGCTGGGGCACACAAGCCTAACTGGAGTGGGTCAAGAAAGACAGGAGTAGAGAAATTAGAGACAGCAAGCACAGACAACACTTTCAAGGAGTAATACTATTAAAAAAAAAAATTGAGGTGGTAGTTAGAGGGAGATGTGAGGTAGTTAGGTCACCTGGCATACACTGACCCACCTTGCACACAGCATACAGTGAGAACTTACAACTAGAGAAAACAAGTCTATTTACACAGTTAACAGAGAAAATCCACGCCAGCTACCCCATCATTCCATCCTAAATATGAACAGAAAACCACGGATCACCAAGACCATGATGAGAGTAAGTGACAGGAAAGAGAAATAGCAGCAGCAGAAACATGCAGGAAGCAGATAAATCAGGGAAACGAAAAAGGAACTCACTGAAATATATTCTTAGATTATGAAAAAGATGCAATAGAAATGGAACAGAATGGCATTTTTGCAATTAAAAACATTATAGCTGAACTAAAACATTCAAAAAAAAGGTTTGGAATTGAAATCCAAGAACCCAGAACAGAAAGAAAGTTACTTTTGTATGAGAGAGGATTTGAGACACAGGAGACCATCCAAAAGGTCCAACATCCAACTAACCGAGTAGAACAGAGAAAACAGAAGGGAAAGAAGTTTACCCAAGAAATATTAGCAGAATTAATGCACACGAATTTTCAAAACAAAACAGCCCAAGTACACAATACAATGGCTGAAAAAGACCCAACCTAGACACCATCTCACAAAAGCTCCAAACATCTAGGACAAAGGGATGATTCTAAAAGCTTCCAGGGGGCTTCCCTGGTGGCGCAGTGGCTAAGCATCCATCTGCCAATGCAAGGGACATGGGTTCGAGCCCTGGTCCGCGAAGATCCCACATGCTGTGGAACAACTAAGCCCGTGAGCCACAACTACTGAGCCTGCGCTCTAGAGCCCACGAGTCACAACTACTGAACCCGTACACCACAACTACTGAAGCCCGCACACCTAGAGCCCATGCTCTGCAATGAGAAGCCACCGCAATGAGAAGCCCACGCACCACAACAAAGAGTAGCCCCCTCTCGCCGCAACTAGAGAAACCCCGCATGCAGTAACGAAGACCCAATGCAGCCAAAGTAAATAAAATAAAAAATAAATAAATTTATTTTAAAAAGACAAGGATGTGATGCCCTCAAAGTTGTAAGAAAAAAATTTTGCCCGAGTCTTCTATACGAAGCCAAATACGAATCAATCAAATGTGAAAGCCAAATAGAGAAATTCAGATGGCACAGCTTTAAGAAGGGGGGGCCATTTAATTCATATCAACAATGATGCGGGCAACAATATTAAGCCGCTGAGATGTGAGGAACTGACTAATACAAGGAGTCAATAACTTTTATCTAACTTGATAAATCTAGAAACATGGCAGAAGGAGGTTCAAGAAATAACCCTCAGAGGAATTAAAAACAGAAATATCAATAGTTAAAATAGATTCTCTGAAGAGTACTTTACATTATGAACCCTCTGTACACCTGGATTTGTTACCATCTGCAAGTATTAATTTGATCTTAAAAAAATGTAAAAGCGGGCATAAAAGAGAGGCTAGGAATGAGATCTTCTATGAGTAACATAAAAGGACTTTGTTTCCACAGCTCAGATGCCTTTCTAACGTTTCTTCCAGTTTCCTGCCTCTGCTGCTTAAGGCTGAACTTAATTATAAGTGACCTTCAATTATGACACACACAACAAAATACTGAAAAAACCTTTTAAAAAGTAGTATTCTACAAAACATCCACGAGAGGGCAGGAGAACCCTCTTTAATACTCTACCAAAATAACAACAAGGAATTCTGTTTTTAATTCATTTTCATGTTAGTCTTAGAATCTTTTCCTAGAAAGCAATAAATAGCTGTGACCTTTATAATAAAGAAGCAGGCAGCATCTAGATACAATTAAAGCATCTTTCAGCTATATATCTGCAGCCGGTATCTACACAGTATTCAATGTATATCATTAACACTTTTAACACTATGAGAAATCAAAATACATCTCATTAAATAGATGTGTGAAGTTGTGAACGTCAGGGCCCATACTGGACATACTGCTGCCATTTTTCACTATCCCCTACTTCTATACCCAGTAATGGACTTGGAAATCCAAGTCTCCATTCTGCTGAGCAAGAAGCAAGCTTCAGAACAAAGACCCCGCATGACAGTGACCACCAGACACCCCCAATCAGCTGAAATGGAGATGAAACTCACCCACCACCCCAGAAAGGAAAAATGTATGCTGTGAAAAGGAAAAACAAAGATGAAAAAAGATTAGAAGACCAATTCAGTTCACTGCTAAAGAACACTTTTCAGAAATTTTCTTAAAAGATCAGGAGACCCAATGAAAAGTGTCATTATAAGTTCTTACCTTTGCTTTGCCAGTCTGAGAACCATAGAAAATCTTCACTCCAGACACAAAGACTTCCTTCTTTTGAAGAGAGATATAGCCATTTGTCGTCAAATCCCGAGATGCTTTCGGAACGGTTTTCTCCTGTGAGTTTTTGTTCTTGAAATAAACACAAAATCCATCAAGTTTGAGTATTTTCCCAACTTCATTAGGAATGAAAATTATCAATCGCTCAGATACTGACCCATTTTATTATTCTCTTAATTTTTCAATTGTACTCCTCAAATATTAACCCCTTGGTATAATTAGGTCCTTTAAGACTATAATGATTCCCATTCCTTCCAGGATAAAACTACACGTACTTTCACCCATAATGTGTTGTAGTGGAATAATAGTAGAAACTTATTTTCTGATTCTTAATTACTGGAAGGAAAAGAGAACACTACTACCCCTTAAGGGTGCTAAGCAGATTTGGGTTTTTTGCCAAAGTTTAATTTTTCATTACAAAACCTTCCTGTATCTTAACAATGACACTTCCACAGCCCATCAAAGAAAAGGTAAATAACTTAGTCTATAAAAACTGACAAGAAAAATTTTTTGGCATTGAAAAACTATTTCTAAAGACCAAACATAAAAGTGATCGAAAGTTCCTTTTAGAATTTCTATATTTTTCTGGAAGCCTTAGAAAATCTGCACTCTGCATTCTCTATAAAATTTGATGCCAAATACTCCCCTAGAAAAAGTAACTCCACTTGGGTTTCCCTGGTGGCACAGTGGTAAAGAATCCACCTGCTAATGCAAGGGACACGGGTTCAAGCCCTGGCCCGGGAAGATCCCACAGGCTACGGAGCAACTAAGCTCGTGTGCCACAACTACTGAGCCTGCATGCCACAACTACTGAAGCCTGCGTGCCTAGAGCCCATGCTCCGTAACGTGAGAAGCTACCACAATGAGAAGCCCGCGCACCACAACAAAGAGTAGCCCCCACTCACCGCAACTAGAGAAAGCCCACACGCAACGAAGACTCAACACAGCCAAAAATAAATAAATATATATATATATTTTTAAAAAAAGTAACTCCACTTACCTGCTTTCTGATGACAATCTGGAAACAAATCCAAAGGCTAAAGCCAAAGGCAAAGCCCAAATATATGTAAAACCTGTTTATCCATAATGATATTAAAGATGAGAAGTCC
This sequence comes from Neophocaena asiaeorientalis asiaeorientalis, assembly GCF_003031525.2. Lineage (NCBI taxonomy): Eukaryota > Metazoa > Chordata > Mammalia > Artiodactyla > Phocoenidae > Neophocaena > Neophocaena asiaeorientalis. The sequence continues at coordinate 3,496,044 of NW_020175079.1, forward strand.
CACATATCCAAAGAAGGATCTAAATTTAAAATGACACATATAAGTAATTTTATTTGAAGTTACATATACAATGATATCCATTCTTATTTTAGAAAAAAAAAGAAAAAGAAAAACCAACCTTCATATTCAACAACCCCACTAAGAAATCTATAAAAAGCAACTCTAATAAAAACAAGACACTGTGATATGTAATATAATTGTCATGATAATGCTAATTCAAAACAAGAATATAAAATTTTATCTTCATTTGAATATAGCGTTTGGAAAAGAAGGGAACATAAAGTCAAAACACTTTATGTGGAATTATGAGTTAATTTTGCTTTGTTACGCTGCTCCATAAGAAAAATAATACTAAACGTATTCCTCTTTTTTTTAATTTTATTTTTAGAGACCCACATCTACTTGCAAAGGGTTCTCAAATAATTGACCTCAAGTCCCAGTTTTTTTTAAGGGAGATATGGATGGACCTGGACTCAAATGCTGAACCTGGAGGTAATTTCAAAAGGCGAGGTCTAAGATTTGAGGTTTACAGGTGCTACTCCTGGAAAGGACCAAAAGTCCTCAACACACGTGGCTAAGGGGGAGAAAGTTTTCTCTGTCTTTTGCTGGAGGTTAGAAGCATAGTTCTAAACTCATCTCCTAGCCTCAAAAGGCAAAAGCCAGGTCACGAGCAGGGATCAGTCCTCCCTTACCCCCAGCGGCACCGGTCCCGGGCTGACAAGGGCAACATACTCTGAAGGAAGGAAGGGGCCCGAGGGTCTCAGAAAAACGGTTTCCTCCCTTCCCACCCCACGAACCTTACCCGCCTGTGGACCTTACCCATTCTCCTCAGGGCCCGAGCCCTGCGGCCCGACAAGACACCAGGACTGCGGACCTAAGAAACTTATTGTCCGGCATGGATACTGGGAGACCACCAGAAATACCTCGTAGCATTAGCTGGGCGCCCACAGTCGGAGGACCTGGGGGCAGCCATGCCACTCGCAGACCTGTCCGGATTGGCTCAGAGGAGGAAGGGGGCGGGCCCAGAGAAAAGCACCGCCCAGAGCTCCCGGCGAGGAAGCGGGAGTGCTGCCCGCGGCTCAGGAATCCGCGCTTGAGAGTTAGGGGCGAATCTGGAGAGAAGCAGGCAAAAAAAGAAGGGGGTGGGGGAGGGAAAGTCGGCGTTAAGAAACTAAGGGCATCGCCAACCGAATGCAATCTGTGAGCCTGTTTGAATCTCATTTGAAACACAAAGACTGTAAAAAGGCATTATTTAGGGGAAATTTGATTATGGACTAGCAATGAGACGCTATTAAGGAATTATGGTTAATCTCGTTGGGTGTATTTGTTAGGAGTTTAGACTGAAGTATTTAAAGCTAAAACTTTATGATAATTTGCTTTAAAATACTCCAACAAAAAAAAAGAGGGAAAATGAAACAAGAACGGCAAAATGTTGATAATTGTTGAAGCGGGGTGATGGGTACATGGCAGTTCATTACACTTTTTTCTCTACGTTTTTTGTGTTAAAACTTCTATAACGAAAGGGTAATGTAGGCGTGGCCCGAAACTCCGCGGAACTGTTAGGTGCCCGGCACTGAGTTTCCACCCGGTCACCAAACATTAGCTCCACCAACCAATCAGAGCTCTTTCGTTCATTCTGGAAAGAAAATTACGTCAAGGAAGAGACCCTCTCTTTCCGGGCGTGGAGCAGTGTCGTAAAAGCCACAATGCGCAGGCGTTCTAGCTCCCTCCTCCTTGCCCGGTTTTCTTAACACCTGACGCCTGCGCAGTAAGTTGCGTGGGTGTATCGTTTCGGCCGAGTTAGTAACGGCGCTGCGCAGTCTGCGGGCGTTACTGTGCCGGGTGGTTACATCGAGGCTCAGTTGGCCCTCAGGCCGGCAGCGCAGGTTTGCCTTGGTTCGCCGGACCCAAGGTCTGTGAGCGGCCACGATGTCGATCTTCACCCCCACCAACCAGATCCGCCTGACCAATGTGGCCGTAGTACGAATGAAGCGAGCCGGGAAGCGCTTCGAAATCGCCTGCTACAAAAACAAAGTCGTGGGCTGGCGGAGCGGCGTGTGAGTGACACTCTCCCTCTGGGCCCTGGTCGGAGCTGGTAGCCTCGAAGGCGGCCTCCTTTGGTCGTCTAACGAATGGGCCCAGCTAGTGTCTCGCCAGGGAAGGAAATGGGAAACTTATTCCTGCTGCCCGGGCTTAGAGTCTAAACCAGACGTTCCCTTTTTTTTTGTTTGGTCGGTTTGGTTTGGGGCTTGGTTTTACTTTGCTTCCCGGGTGTCATAAAAGCCACAGCCAAGAAACCCCCATAACTGTGGTCCTTTCGTCAGAATAATGACAAAGGCAAAGGGCCTAGTCTTCGGGTGCTTCTATAGTTCGTGCGTTGTCACAGATCTCAGCCCAGTAGTTGCACCGAAGTGCGTATACGGTCTTCACTGCTGCCATCTAGGGGCTGGAATTCCTTGGCAGCAGCCGGACCCCACCCTTCAGTGATGGCACACATACTCCCGCGACGTTTTTCACCTCTGAGTAACTGCGAATACAAATGGAGTTCTGGGTTACGAAATGGTCCCCTGGAACCGAGGGTCATTTAGGAGTATTTGTTGTTTCTTACTATTCATATCGACGCCTTCTTGTATTTAAATGTGAATGAACTTCGAAGTTTCAAGCATACTCACTTAGGACTTTCTCTCCTGTCCTCCCAAGGGAAAAAGACCTTGATGAAGTTCTGCAGACCCACTCAGTGTTTGTAAATGTCTCTAAAGGTCAGGTTGCAAAGAAGGAAGATCTCATCAGTGCGTTTGGAACAGATGACCAGACTGAAATCTGTAAGCAGGTGGGTTCTAACAGTTGCAGCATGATTGACCCTAATATCCAGTAGTATTAGATATTAGATTACAGTTACGTTAAACTTTACTATTTTTTTGGAGTCATCAGTTACTGTGCAATAATTCGATCTGTGCAGCATCACTTTTAATAATTCAGGACTTGGATGTTTTTTGCCAAAGCCTCCAGAAATCAGATTTCCTACTAAGCTGCATTATTTTGTTCATTTATATATTTTTAGTGTAATATACCTGAAAATAGAATTTCTTTTCAAGTATTTCATCATTTACACCCTCTGCTAAGATTACCTTTACCCCATCCCCCATCTAAATAAGTAAGATTTTGGAACAAGATAATCCCTTTAGGCAAAGCTCAAGTTATTACCAAGTATCGGTAGCTGAAGAGGATGAAATTTAATTTTCTCCCCAGTTATTAATTCCTGTGGTTAGTTAACAAGTAGTGTGGAATAAAGATGTTACTTTTCTTAAACTTGTTGGGTTTTTTAAGATTTTAACTAAAGGAGAGGTTCAAGTGTCAGATAAAGAACGGCACACACAGCTGGAGCAGATGTTTAGGGACATTGCAACTATTGTGGCCGACAAATGTGTGAACCCTGAAACAAAGAGACCGTACACCGTTATCCTTATCGAGAGAGCCATGAAGGACATCCACTATTCGGTCAAACCCAACAAGAGTACAAAACAGCAGGTGAGTTGTTTTTTAATGTCAAAAAGTGTCCATGAAAATCAATGTTCTCTGAGGAAAACATTAAAATAGTTGGTCTGTAATAACAAAATGGCACTACTTGGAAGCAAGTGGGAGGAGGTTTTGGGTACAGGGGAGGGGAACGATGGAGGTTTTAGAGAGGAGTGATGGAATTTGTTTTAACTAAACACAAATATACTAGGACTCTCATCTTCCTATCCAAGTCAGACCTTTAAAGATAAAACTTGCATTCTTCCAACAAGGACCTACGGTATAGCACAGGGAGCTTGGCTCAATATTCTGTAATAAGCTAAATGGGAAAAGAATTTGAAAAAGAATGGATACTTGTATGGGTATAACTGAATCCCTTTGCTGTACACCTGTAACTAACACATCATTATTAATCAATTATACTCCAATATAAAATAAAAAATGTTTTTACAAAGATAAAACTTGGATTTTTAAAGCATCATTTTAACCCCAGTTAGATTTTTCTTTAATGTTTGTATAATACATACACTATAAAAGTCACCCATTTAAAGCCTACAGTTCAGTCGTATACTCTAAAAGTTTTTGCACCCTTCCCTGCTACCTAATTTGAGAACATTTCATCACCCCAAAATGAAACCCTGTACCTGTTGTCAGTCACTTCTCATTCCCCTGTCTCGTAAGGAGGGAATAAGGCAACTGCAAATTTTATTTCTGTTTTTATTGACTTGTCTATTCTGCACATTTCATATAAATGGAGTCATACAGTATGTGGCCCTTTCAAGGTTAATCCATGTTGTAGCATCTATCAGTACTTTTTTCCTTCTTAGGACTGAATGATAGTTCATTGTATGGAAATACCACCTTTTGTTCATTCATCAGTTGGTGGACATTTGGGTTGTTCCCACTTTTTAGCTATCATGAATAATGCTGCTATGAAATTGATTACAAATTTTTGTGTGGACGTATGTTTCCATTTCTCTGTACCCAGGAACAGAATTGCTAGCTCATATGGTGACTGTATTAACCTTTTGAGGAATTGCTCAGCCAGTTTCCGAAACAGCTGAGCCATTTTACATTTCCACAATCAGTGTACAAGGGTTCCAGTTTCTCCACATCCTCAGTGATGTTTGTTATTGTCCAGCTTCTTGATTATAGCCATCCTGGGGGTATTGTTCTGGTTTTGATTTGCATTTCTCTAATGGCTGATAATTTGCGCATATTTTCATGGGCGTATTGACCCTTTGTCGGTCTTCTTTGGAGAAATCACTCTTCGGATCCTTTGACCATTTCATTATTGAGTTGTAAGAGTTCTTTATATATTTTGGATACTAGTACCGTATCAAATGCACGATTTGCCAGTATTTTGTCATATTCTGTGGGTTGTCTTTTCACTTTCTTGATAGTTTTTTGAAGAACAAAAGGTTTTAATCTTGAAGCCCAATTTATCTATTTTTTTCCTGTGGTTGCTAATGTTCTTCATGTCATCTAAGAAACCATTGCCCAGTCCAGCTAGGTGGAAACTGCTTTGTTTTGAATACCTTCTGCAGTAATGCAGCAGAAGAAGCAAAGAAATTACAGACATTTTTAATTTTGTCTTGATAGGCTTTGGAAGTGATAAAGCAGTTAAAGGAGAAAATGAAGATAGAACGTGCTCACATGAGACTTCGGTTCATTCTTCCAGTGAATGAAGGGAAGAAGCTGAAAGAAAAACTCAAGCCACTCATCAAGGTTATAGAAAGTGAAGACTATGGTCAACAGTTAGATATTGTAAGATTAACATACTCTTGTTTCTTTGCTTCCACGTTACCAAAATACTTCTCTAGTCATAAATCTGTCACATTTAGAAGGTGTGAACAGTAAGACATTTCAGTAATGTCTTAACTAGAATTAGGTAAGACAGTCAAGGTCTCCGTAGAACCAAATTGTCATTAAGAACACTTACAATTTTTGTTTGCTTTTTTAGTTAAATTATTCGTGATAAAATGATTTTGGTCAATGCTCATTTTCGATGAGAATATATTTTACAGTGAGTCTTCTATTAATGAGGAAATTGGAAATAGGACTAAAAGTTTGTCAGTCTCATTTACCGCAGAACATTTTAAAGAAGCAGCAAAAACATCATGTCTTTGGGTCCTCACCCTGCAGCTTCAGACATCGTGTAAATTCAGCTGTCTGCAAACCCACATCTTAGAGCTTTATAGCTTCTTGACAAATAAATGAGCTCTAGAGGACTGTTGTCCTTTCCACTGTAGATGTAAAACAACACATCTGACACTCTCTGAAGTTCTAAAATCTTTGCAAAACCTTGCACATGGTTTCTAAATAGGCCTTCCACCTCTTTTTTTTTTTTTCTTCAAATGTGGATACAAAGAGATGATTTCATTGAACTGTAAATTTTAACGCTAAGTTTTAGTATGAAAAGGACCATAGCCTTCTAATCCAACCACTTCGTTTTACAGCTGAGGAATCTGGAAAAGTCCTCAGTAGGGAGAATAATGCCTTGTCACAGGGGCCTGCGTGCATACTTAAGGGCAGAGGCTGGACCAGAACCCAGCCCACCGTCCTGTGCGTTGTCTTATCTGTGGTTGTAGAGAGACCTGGAAAGTATGGTGTGTTTGTCTCATACGAAGTGAAAGCTATGTCCATTCTATGGTACTGCTCTTCCTCATGTGGTCAACAGCTGTGTTCAATGTTTCAGGTGTGTCTCATCGACCCCGGCTGCTTCCGAGAAATCGATGAGCTCGTAAAAAAGGAGACAAAAGGCAAAGGCTCTTTGGAAGTACTCAGTTTGAAAGACGTGGAAGAAGGAGATGAGAAATTGGAGTGACAGTCATCAGTCTCTTCAGCTGTCAAACACTAAAGCGTTTTCGTTTCCCACAGCCCTGTTTTCTTTCTGTGACCTGCCAAATACTTGCTCAGATGAGTTGACACTTTCCATCTTTGTGGCAAACATGTACACAAAAAGACTTTCCTACGTAAGTATTATAATGTGGGATTCATTTAGTTTTAATTATCAAATAGGGTTTTAGGCAAAAGTGAAATACAGAGTCCAGAGTAGCATTTTGTTACTGCCTCACGCCTTTGAGCTTTCCAGGGTGTAAGTTATTTGACACAACTCTTGTGGATAAAAAATAAGTTTTGTACATTACAAGAAAATAACTTTGGGAGGATATATCTGTATGACAGAAAGGGAGGATTTGCCAAAAAAAAAAATGTGTAATGTCTTATTTCTACTTAATGAAATGTGTGTATAGGGGTAACTGTCTCGTGACCTAATACAAAGCTTGGATGATGACTTCTTGATTTTCTGAAAAATAGATAGATGATGACTGTGCAGGACTTCAATAATATTCATCAAACATGCTGCCATAGCCTAGATTATTCTTGGTAAAAAATATAGCCATTTATTGCTAATTCTTAAAGTTTATAATATATATTACTAGAGTTGAAAATATATGCAATTAATAAAACCACTGTTTATTTTTGTTAAACTATGGCTTGTATTTCTAGACAGCTTCCTACCTTTTTCTTTTCTCTGCCTCTTGTCTGGTAGGATGGGAGAGTTCTTAGCAGGATTAAACAAGTCAGGAGGAGGAGTGCTTAGAACAGGGCCTGTTCTGTTAAATACCTGATAAACCTTAGAGATATTATTTGGGATGTAATTGAACTTGAGTGTTTCAGTATTTGAACACTTAAATAGACAATGTGCAAGTTTTTTTAAATCCACTTGTCCTCAAAAGAGATAGTCTAGAATACAAAGTAGGGTTTCACTCAAAATAAACATACAGATGTATTTTTATTTATTTTTTTTTGCGATACGCGGGCCTCCCACTGCTGCGGCCTCTCCCGTTGCAGAGCACAGGCTCCGGACGCGCAGGCTCAGCGGCCATGGCTCATGGGCCCAGCCGCTCCACGGCACATGGGATCCTCCCAGACCGGGGCACGAACCCGTGTCCCCTGCATCGGCAGGTGGACTCTCAACCACCGCGCCACCAGGGAAGGCCCCATAAAGATGTATTTTATGCACAGAAGTTTTTAAGTGAAAAAGAGTTCTTGACTTGAACAGATCCTGATTGGTTGATTGAAGTCAAACATTTTTCTCATAGTGTTGGAAGAAATATTCTTAAGACACACTTTCTTTAATGGTGAAATTAAACTACTGTTCAGATACAGTCTTCAAGATGACCCCCTCACTGATTCCATTTTACTTAAATAGTTTGATGTTTTACAAAAATGATCTAAACTTGAAGTCCCAGGAAATTATTTTAACCAATGAAGTTTACACTTTATTTCTAGCTTAAACAGTTAAAGCAACGTTTCAGGTCGAAAGTCATAATTACTGAAAATGTTCAAGAGCTGCATCTTGAACAGAAAAAAGATAGATGTTACCATAACATTGCCTTAAGTTTTTCCCATCCTCATACTCATTTCTTCTAAAAAGCTGGAACTTCAAGAATTGTCAAATGTAAATCAGAGTCATGTTTCTGAACCTATGAAAAATTAAAAATTTTCTACCTTGTATTAATCTCGTTATTCAGAAGTAGTTAAAAAGTTTGGTTCATAGTTATCTTCCCAGTAGCACTGCTGTAATGGATTACCTTAAGGATTATCGGTTTATTTTGCTTTTTCAACGCAAGCTTTATTGTGTACAGTTGGTCAGAATGACGTTTCAGAATTAAACCTCTCTATTAGCAGAGCTCTTTTCTTTGAAGTTTCCCTTGTACCCATACACAACTATTTGTTCCAGCTTATGTAACCTCATACCACTTTGAAATTCCCTCGTTGACCTTGATTTTTGCCCTACCTTGTGTTATAGAGAGCTGCTTAAACACCTTCCTGGCATGCTAGATTGTGAGCAGCTCAAGGGCAGGAGGTTAGCCAGCTGTATGTATCCCTCCATGGTTTGGACCTGGTAGTTGTGGAATAAGTGTCTGTGGAGTTATAAGCATCCTCTCTCAGTGGGGGTCCATGCCATCAGAAGTGAGGACAGGTAATGACTTTTTCAAATCCATCTTTAAAGCTTGACTGAGTTTTTGTCAGCTAAGCCAGAGCCTCCCACCGTTCATACCCATGCATGCTGCTGTGCCGCTGGTGGTTTGTGTCTGCATAGATCCCCTCAGTCCTCAGGGCTTTTATCTCTGCCTGCAAGCAGCCGCTCACATTTACCCCAGGGTGTCATACGCACATATTCCGTGGGGCTGTGATAGGGGAAATTAGGTAGCAGCACTGGTTATTGTAAACAGTAGCCACACACATGATTTTAACCTGCATGCTGCCCTTAAGCCGACATCATGAGGTCCCTATGATTTTGGTAGTAGTGCATTTCCTTATTTAGAATTTTTTGTGTACTTGCTCTTAAATTACTGATATTTCAAGGTATTGATTATTTGAAAATACATTTCTGCTGCAGCATATTAGAGGTGATCGTGGATAAATAGTTTGCCACTAACAGCATTTAATGTCTGGGATGATAAAGGCCATTGATTTCCATCTCCACATGTATATTAATGGTACCTACAAAATTAACGAGTCTAAATGTAATTTTATAGCAGCAACAGTTCTTCTGAGCTAAAAGTATAATCCTGACCTAACAGTTTTACAACACTCTGAGCACTGTACTTGAATGGCCCGGGGCCCCCTTCCAAACACCCCAGAGGAAGAGTCACCAGTTTCACCAAATTCCTACATATTTTTGGTTGGTAGAGAATGGAGATAAATGGGTTGTGGAATTGAAAAGAACAGAGTCATTTTTACTGCAGAGAGGAACAGAGCTGTCTTCTACACTCAGTGCTATTCATATCTTAGGAGATTCTTCCATCTGGTGATACACTTGAATGCCAAAAGTTTCTTGAGTGGCACTCTTCCTGTGGCAGACGAGCATAGTTAACATACTTTTCAAGGAAAAAGGGCCACAAGCTTATTTATTACTGTCGTGCAGAGGTAGGATCAAGACTAGGAATCTTGCATGTAATCAAGGTAAAATAGTTTGTGGTTTTACAGTTAAAACTTTGCAGATTATAGAAAGATTTTGGACATGCATTGGCATGACAAAAGGGAATAATAAAGAAAGGATTTCTTAGTGAAATTTGTATAAAGAGATAATTGTGTAAAACTTGAATGATAACCGCCTGATTTTCTCAGAGATATGGTGATAGTTCAGGTGTTCAATAATTGTGTTGAACATGCTGCCATAATTAAGATTTCATAATAGTATAGAATATTATTTTTTAAAGGGCTCGTCATCACTGCATTTGGGATTTTTCTTTTGAGTAAAAAACAGTTAAAAGGGGCTTCCCTGGTGATGCAGTGGTTAAGAATCCGCCTGCCAATGCAGGGAACACGGGTTCGAGCCCTAGTCCGGGAAGATCCCACATGCCGCAGAGCAACTAAGCCCGTGTGCCACAACTACTGAGCCTGCGCTCTAGAGCCCGCGAGCCACAGCTACTGAGGCCCCCATGCCTAGGGCCCGTGCTCTGCAACAAGAGAAGCCACCACAATGAGAAGCCTGTGCACCGCAACAAAGAGTAGCCCCTGCTGGCCGCAACTAGAGAAAGCCCGCGCGCAGCAACAAAGACCCAACACAGCCAAAAATAATATAAATAAATAAATAAAATAAAGGAAACTTAGATTTTAAAATAATAATAAAAGAAAAATGGACAAGGAAAGCAGAACGAGTGGCTCAGAGAGAAGTAAGGATGGGAGAAGGGGAAGGAGAGATTTTAAGCGGGATACTCTGCCCACTATTGCTGGCGTCGAAGATGGAGGAACGGAACCACGACCCAAACAATGCAGGCAGCTTCCAGAAGCTGGGAAGGACCCTCAGCTGACAGCCATCAAGGAAATGGGGACCTGAAAGGAACTAAATTCTACCAACAGCCTGAGATAGTGAGGAAATGGATTCTCGCCTAAGAGCTCCCAGGACGGACACAGCCGACCCCGTGATTTTAGTCCAGTTAGATCTGAACCCGGCTTCCGACATACAGAACCGTAAGGTAACAAGTTTGTGTATTTTAAACTGCTAAGTTTGTGCTAATGTGTTACAAAAGAAGTAGAAACTGTAGATTATGGATGTTTCAATATGATGAATAAAAAATGGGTGATTCGCTCAAAGACATGTGCATAATTGGCTATCTGTCTAATAGAGCCAAACTCCTACATCATAACATGAAGAAAATTAATTTTACATGAATTATAGAGCTAAGTGTAGAAATAAAGGCATGAGAAAATATAGACAATAAAGTGTTCAAAAATATAGGAAAATATTTTACCCTAAGAGTAAAAGAGGCTTTCTTAAGGAAAATAGAAACCTGGAAATTATAAAGGAAAATACTAAAGGATTTAACAACCCAAAAAAGTGAAATTTCCGAATGACAAAAGATACTTCAAGAAAGTTCAGAGAAAATAATGATTGAAAGAAAATACATGGAACATTTAAGTCAGGTGGAATGCCAGCAAGTCAGGACAAACCAATAAAACAGTCTTATGCTCAGCCCCAAGCACTAGAAATAAATGCAAAATAAGATGGTCACCTTCTCTCAGAGAAATGCAAAATAATGAAGAATAATTTTCTATCCATCATATTGAGGAAAAGTTAAAAAACTCTGATACTGGCAAGGATGGGGGCGGAGGGACCACCACTTTCACACATTTACTGATGGAAGTATAAATTGCTACAGACATTTAGGAAAATAACCTGGTGGTATCTTTAAAATTTTAAATATGTGTACCTTACATTTAGGTATCTATCCTCCAGAAATAAATGTATCTAAATTCTAAGGATATACATACAGGGATGTTTTCTGCTTTGGAAGACCTGAAAATAACCATCCGTAACACGTAAGTATTAATAAATTGCAATACTTCCTTATTGTGAAGAATTAGGTAGTTTTTACAAATGAGACGTACCTACCTGTGTGTCCTATAGAAACCTATAATATTACATATAATGTCCAAGATAATAAAAGTGGAGGCGGAGGGAAGGGTTGGAGGAAGGGAAACACATTATAGAACAATGTATTACAGTTTAATCCCATTCTTTTACCTCTTTTGGAGGTGTAGGGGAGGAAGACTTTTTCTTCTGGGTTCTTTAGCTGATTGGATCATTAAACTGACACAAGGCAGGTTAACAGGAGGAAAACAGATTTCATTTCATATACGTGGGAACTCATACAAAAATATGAGACTCAAAGTAAGTGACCAAAGCAGGCAGCTTTATACCTTTTAGACAAGGAAACAATAAATTTGTGAAGAATTGACAAGACAAAGGTGTTTGGGCTTGGGGTAGCAAATTCGTGAAGTAACAAGGTTTGTTTATACAGCCTTCAGGGGCCCTGAATTCCCTGTCTCTGGTGATAAGGAGGCCTTCCACCCTCCTGGTACAGAAAGGACACCTTTCACATGAGAGATTTATTTCCTACTTTCAGGGGAACAAAAGAAGTCAGAGTGTCCTTGCTCTGACCGTTTCTTAACTATAATCCAGAATAATCAATATGCCCAAGTGGCATATTTTGGGGTGCAAGCTTTCAAAGAATAAGAAAATACTAATTTTAAGCTGTTGTGTATTGAATACTAGTGGACCCAAATTTTAAAGAAATTAAATAATCAAAACATTCAATTTAAAATAGAAATAAATTGGCAAGGGATAGCGCTTCATGGAATAAAATGATTAGCCACGGAAGAATTTTTTTTTTAAATAAGCTTTTCAGTTACATTTAAAGTGACATTAAATCTTTAGTGTCATCAATGTTCATTTTCAAGGATCTCTTCTGCACCGACCTTTGGACACGGTGGGAGACTTCCATGGTTCTGGGAACCTGAGGTCTTAAACTCTGTCCCTTGTGTGACCAGGACCTTAGCAGGTGACCCTGGCCCTACAAAGCAAGTTGCAAGAGCAAAAAGCCCAGGAAAGAGTGCAAGTGGGTTGCTCCACGATAAGGTCCTGCACCTACTTCAGGTGTTAGGAGGCCTGGATGATGTAACGTTACTTAGGTCAGCTGGCAGGGAAGCCAGGGGAGAATTTCAAACAAAAATCAAGTAGAGCCAGGGAATGGTGGAAGGCTCCCAGTGAAGACAGAAGATAGGAGACTGGAGCAGAGCGGCTAGTTCTCACCGCAGTTCACCTCCCCCCAGGGCAAACAATGTGTGTTGGCCCTGACATTTCTTCATGTACTTCTCCTCCAAGGCTGAGTCCAGCCCAGGGATTCAGTGCCAATGAAACAACTCCCCATTTTTTTTTGTCCTTCAGTCTCATGGCATGGATCTCAGATTTAAACTCTTTTAATCAGTCTTTGAACGTTTTGCTTTTCTCCAAATAGTCTAGCCTACTGTAAACCACAGAAGGGCAAACGAGCAGGGCAGCCTACTCGTTTTTAGAGCAACCCATTTTATATCATTTTCCATTTTCCATCATGGCTCAGCTTAGGTGTATGTATATCATTGAGATACAAGTTTTTCCAAGAAAAAGTACCCTTACTACATGCAGTGTCTAATATGCTCCATTATTTTCTATTTTACTACTTTTCTTTTTTCTTTTTTTTTACCATTCTTCATGCCCGCCATGACCTGCAGTATGAAAAATAGTGTTCTATGTGTCATCATCCCAGATCACAAAGTCGTTTGGGAAGGATTATGGTTCTTGCATTGTTCTTTTGCTTCAGAAGCTAAGGATCCTTCCCTCCCACCATCTAATTGACAGCGGGAGACCTGGAGTCCTCGGTTACACACCTGGACCCTCACTCCAGCTGTGCTCCAGGACTCAAATCCAGGCCCTTTTACACCAGACCTACTCAACAATCAAACCACGTGGTTAGTGTTCATGACCCTTCCTGCCTTGAGTCCCAAGACATCAGAGGACAACTCCTAACAGGTCCACTGATGACCAACGACTTTTGCAAAGCTCTACCTCTGTCTTTCAGTCTCCAAAGAGAGGCTCTTCGGGTCTGTATTTCCCAAATCCACCTTCATAGATCCCTTTTCAAATGAAAAGCCTTCACGATCATTTGGAGTTGAAACCTGTTGAGTTTTTGTACAAGGACTGAAAAAGATAAAGAACGACAGCAAAAAAAAAAAAAGAATTCTAGTTCTGAAAACAGTGGAACTTTGCCTATATTCATTCTTCTTTGTTTCCCTCTGAACATTTTTTGGGGAGCTTTATAAATTTATAAACAATTGAAGGAAGGATGTGGAGGATAGAGTCAGAAAACCCTGACTTTAATCCCAGCTCTTCCAGTTAACAGCTGTGTGACCTCTGACAAATCACTTCACCTCTCTGAGCCTTTATTTCCTCATCAGTAAAATGGAGCTGATAATGGATGCAAAGCCTAAACCCATCCCGGAGCACATGCACAATAAATTGTTTTTAACATTATTTCAGAGAAGTTTGCTGATATACCTTCATGGCCGCAGAACAAGCTGTTGGCTGAGCAAGAAGACATTGCTGGGGCTTCCCTGGTGGCGCAGTGGTTGAGAGTCCGCCTGCCGATGCAGGGGATACGGGTTCATGCCCCAGTCCGGGAAGATCCCACGTGCCGCGGAGGGGCTGGGCCCGTGAGCCATGGCCACTGAGCCTATGCGTCCGGAGAGGAGCCTGTGCTCCTCAACGGGAGAGGCCACAACAGTGAGAGGCCCGCATACTGCAAAAAAAAAAAAAAAAAAAGAAGAAGACGTTGCTTTCCTCAGGGTCAGGACATAGCACCAGGGCCCAGGGTCTAACACGGGCTTTCTCACCTTTAAAATGGAGAAAATACCCTCACCTTTAAAATATTCTCACCTTGAAAAGGGAACCCTCCTACGTTTGTGGGAATGTAAATTTGTGCAGCCACTATGGAGAACAGTATGGAGGTTCCTTAAAAAACTAAAAGTCGAGTTACTATATGATCCTGCTTATATCTGGAGAAGACTATAATTGGAAAAGATACATGCACCCCAGTATTCATAGCAGCACTATATACAATAGCCAAGACATGAAGCAACCTAAATGTCCATCAACAGATGAATGGGTAAAAATTATGTGGTACATATCTACAATGGAATATTACTCAGCCATAAAAAAGAATGAAATAATGCCATTTGCAGCAATATGGATGGACCTAGAGATGATCATACTAAGTGAAGTAAGTCAGAGAAAGACAAATATCGTATGTGGAATCTAAACAAATTATACAAATGAACTTATTTATAAAACAGAAACAGATATAGAAAACAAACTTAGGGGACGTCCCTGGTGGTCCAATGGGTAAGACTCTGCACTCCCAAGGCAGGGGGCCTGGATTTGATCCGTGGCCGGGGAACTAGATCCCGCATGCATGCTGCAACTAAGAGTCCACATACCGCAACTAAAAGATCCCACGTGCCACAACAAAGATCCCGTGTGCCACAACTAAGACCTGGCGCAGCCTAAATAAATATATTTTTTAAAAAGAAAGAAAACAAACTTATGGTTACCAAAGGGGAAGTAGGGGGATATATTAGGAATTTAGCATTAGAAGATACTGCTGTATAAGAAATAGCTAAACAAGGTCCTACTGTATAGCACAGGGAAGTATAGTCAATATCCTGTAACAAACCATAATGGAAAAGAATATATGTATGTAGGGAATTCCCTGGAGGTCTGCACTTTCACTGCCCGGGTTCAATCCCTGGTCGGGGAACTAAGATCCCACAAGCTGTGTGACTCGGCCAAAAAAAAAAAAAAAAAGTGTATATATATGAGAATCACTTTGCTCTACACTAGAAATTAACACAACATTGTAAATCAACTATACTTCAATAAAAAATTAAATATCTTCACCTTTAAAATGGAGAAAATATCCAGTCTATCTCACAGGGTGAGGTTTAAGTGACATCATTACCTAACAGGATGTCAAAATCTGACTCAATGTCTCCAAAATTGCTCTTGAGAGCAATAGGTGACAAGAACTCTCTGTTCTACAGAGAAATGCCCAGAAGCCTAGACATCCACACAGGACCCTATCCACATAAGTGATGCTAACTAGAGGATAAAAGCTAGAAAGACTTGAAGAGCTTTGAGGTGTGTCCTGTGGAGCTTGTAAATTTTATTTTCTTATCAACAGAAAACTAAGCCATTTTACAGCACAGCATCTGAATTAACAAGCACTTTTGGGTCAAAGTGATCTTATTCAGAGTTTCCTTTTATTTTAAAGATGATTCACGTCTTAAAGGGAGACCCGTATTTCTGATCTCATAATTTTCCTTTTTAAAACAGAGGCCCTGTATCATTCTGTTTCTGCATGGTCACACTATGTTACTTTTGGCCAAAAATTATTACCAGGCAATTAGAAGAAGGGAAGTATCTTTTTTTTAATTGAAGTATAGTTGATTTACAGTGTTGTGTTAGTTCTTGCTGTACAGCAAAGTGACTCAATTATACATATATATAAATTCTTTTTTATATCCTTTTCCATTATGGTTTATCTCAGGACATTGAATATAGTTCCCTGTGTTATACAGTAGGAACTTGTTGTTTATCCATTCTATATATAATAGTTTGCATCTACTAACCCCAAACTCCCAGCCCATCCCTCCCCACCCCACCTCCCCTTGGCAACCACAAGTCTGTCCTCTATGTCTGTGAGTCTGTTCTGTTTCATATATAGGTTCATTTGTGTCATATTTTAGATTCCACATATAAGTGATATCATGTATTTTCTTTCTCTTTCTGACTTACTTCACTTAGTACAATCATCTCTAGGTCCATCCATATTGCTGCAAATGGCATTATTTCATTCTTTTTTATGGCTGAGTAGTATTCCATTGTATATATGTACCACATCTTCTTTATCCATTCATCTGTTGATGGACATTTAGGTTGTTTCCATGTTTTGGCTATTGTGAATAGTGCTGCTATGAACACAGGGGTGCATGTATCTTTTTGAATTAAAGTTTTGTCTGGATATATATGCCCAGGCGCGGGATTGCTGGATCATATGGTAATTCTGTTTTTAGTTTTCTGAGGAACCTCCAAACCGTTTTCCATAGTGCCTGCACCAACTTACATTCCCACCAACAGTGTAGGAGCGTTCGAAAAAGGGAAGCCTCTTTGAGATAAGTTACTGTGTTAAATTAGATTTCTGAGCAGGGAGATATTTAACATTTCAGAACACATTTCAGTTTTTAAAATTAGTCCTTCTCCTTCAGGAATAGCCAGCAAATGGTGCAGAAACAAAGTGTAGTGCAAAACACAGATTTTTTTAAAGAGAATTAATTCACTTTATTCTGAGCCTTTATTTCCTTAGCCTATTTTCGTTTGCTGCGTCTCAATAGAGTCCACTTTCCTCCTCCTCATAAATTGATCGTGATTTCCAATACACACTTGTAAAATCTGTGAAATGTAGAGTATGCAGCTACTCACCTATTACCCAACCGTCTGCCTCATGACATCTAACACCCCACGTTTACCTCCTGCACCTCTTTCAAAAGCCATGGTGTGAGGCAGAGAGGCAGGCAGGGGTGACGGGTAATTTGCCATTTCTCTTTACTTCATACCATAACACCCCCAAAGAGCTCATGGGTCTCTCACATTCTTTTTTTTTTTAATTTTTTATTGACGTATAGTTGATTTACAATGTTGTGTTAATTACTGCTGTACAGCAAAGTGATTCAGTTATAGATACATTCTTTTTCATATTCTTTTCCATTATGGTTTATCACAGGATATTGAATATAGATAATTCCCTGTGCTATATAGCAGGGCTTTTTTTTTTTTTTCTTGGCCATGCCGTGCAGCTTGTGGTATCTTAGTTCCCCAACCAAGGATTGAACCTGGGCCCTCAGCAGTGAGAGTGTGGAGTCCTAAGCACTGGATCGCCAGGGAATTCCAGTAGGACATTGTTGTTTATCCATTCTGTACATACAAGTTTGCATCTGCTAATCCCAAACTCCCAATCCACCCCTCTCCCACCCCCTCCACCTTGGCATTAAATGTCTTTATAGGAAATATTTCCCTTTTTTAAATTTTTTTTATTTTATTTTTTTAAATAAATTTATTTATTTATTTTTGGCAGTGTTGGGTCGTCGTTTCCGTGCGAGGGCTTTCTCTAGTTGCGGCGAGCGGGGTCCACTCTTCATCGCGGTGCGCGGTGCGCGGTGCGCGGGCCTTTCACTGTCTCGGCCTCTCTTGTTGCGGAGCACAGGCTCCAGACGCGCAGGCTCAGTAGTTGTGGCTCACGGGCCCAGTCGCTCCGCGGCATGTGGGATCTTCCCAGACCAGGGCTCGAACCCGTGTTCCCTGCATTGGCAGGCAGGTTCTCAACCAGGAGCGCCACCAGGGAAGCCCCAATATTTCCCTTTTTAAAGGACCAAGTAATATCAAATGACAGACTTCTCTCTGACTTCTTGATTATTTTACAAATTCATTGCAGAAGTTCCATTTTCTGATTCCAGCTCCCTTCAATAAAAATTAAGTCCTTTTCCAAGGTGTGCAAATGATAGTAAGTGTACCCAAAGCTCTTCAGAGAAACTCTTCTGAGCAATTTCTTTACCAAGTTGTGCCCAAACGAAATAACAGATACAGCTAAATTTTCCCTGCGTGTGTTGGCAATTCAGTACTTTCCATCAGTACAAAGCAAATAGTAATTGTGTGTCTTGAGTGTTTTTCAGATATCATTTCATTTCCCTGACTGTCTACAAAGTTCTCCTGTTTTTATACATCCTTTACAGATGGAGAATGTGAAGTTAAATAAGGGTCTGGGGGCAGGATTCCATTTCAGGGTCCAGAATTTAGTATAAAGGTCAGGATATTAATAGTTTATTTTTAGGACACTCATTCAGTAAGTGAAGTAGCAGACATGGGCTAACCAACCAGTTCATTCACCCTCATTTGTGAAGATAAAAATTTTTAACTTCAGCTCTTTTGTGAAGTGGCTTAATAGTGTTGATCTTAAAAGAGCAAAAGAGCCACTCATTTTACCAGCAAGATTATGCCAGCCACTTTGGCCAATTATCAAGGTCCCTGGGCATTCCAAGCTTGATTCCCTTGGAGGCTGAAGGAAACCACCTCCCTGATATTTCTGAAAAGAACGCTACTATCAAAGGAACCAACAACTAAACGTCTGCCATGTGTTTGGTCAGGCTGTCCTCTTGCTCTTTGTACATCCCCTGCTTGACCAGCCCCTGCTTCCTCTACACGCTACTTGCTCCCAGCCCCAGCTAGTGATTGCTAATCCTTAGGCCACAACGGCTCCACCTGCTGGTTTATTAAAGGGAAACATCTGCCCTCATGATGGTCATTAACGTGGGGGGCTGTGAGGGACGTGCCCCAGCTGTTCTCCATAGTGGCTGCACCAATTTACATTCCCTGGCAAGAGTATGGCATCTAATAATTCCTGAACATAAGGGCCATTTTAAATTTGGTCCCCACTGGAAGTGAGGAAGCCTCACTCTTTCCATAGCATTCCAAAGTCATAAGCTACTCCTACATAAGGCATATCTACTGTCTGTAGAGATATTTACAGCTTTACCCTCGGCCAAAACGCAGGCCCGAGCAAGAGCGTACAGTTCAGCCTATTGGGCTGACGTAGCCGAGGACAAAGGTGCTGCCTTGATGGCTTCAAAAGAGTTACAAGAGCATACCCAGCATAATACTTACCGTGTTCACCTTTTAAATAAGAACCATTGGTAAACCCACAAAAAGTCAGTGTTATCCAAAAGGAGTTTCCTGTAAGTCATCACGGGCGTCAGGAGGTAATCTGTCAGAGTCAGTCATGAGGAATATTGTCCATAGAGGAGGGAAGAAGGGTGGCAGTGTTAAGGTTATTACAGCGAGAAAGAGCTGTTAGCAAAAGATTTCACAGGCCAAGCAAGGGCAGGGGGATTTATCAAGCTTTTCCAATTTCAAGAGTAGCCAACTAGCCCAAGCTTAGTTTTGAGTTTGGGGACGTTCAGGATGCCATGAAACCTATTTGGATCTAAATGTAACCCTTGTTTTGAGATCAGGTGCCCCAACTATGAAATCTGAGTTTGAACAAACTGCAGTTTTCCCTTGGAGACTTTGTGTCCCTTAAAGGCTAAAAATTTTAACAGGTAAATGCTGTCCTGCAAAGAGGCCTGAGAAAGGAAGCAGAGAAGCAAGTTGTTTACCTATTGAAATAAACTAGAGGATCCAGGTAACAGTTATATCATCCAAAGAGTCATTGGATTCACCTTGTAGGCTATTTTGGTTGCTACTGAGATAGCACAGAAAACATCGACTGGCTTAAACTGGTTTTGCTTTCTTAAAACAGGTTGGTGATGAATCAGACCTGAAGTTGTTTTATAGAGACAGCACTGTGCGTGTGCAAGATGGGAACCCATGTCTCCAGGATGAGCCCAGAACCAAATACCTTCAGTCTCTGGAACTCAAAGAATAGAAGTGTTGCCACCAGAGGGCTTTAAGAAGGGAGAGGTCCTAAAATAAGGAAAATCTGGCTTCCAGCAGCCTAAGTACCTTGGTTATCATGTATGTACTGATTTGAGGCTATCCAATCAACTTCTGCCAAGTTTGAAATTCCCCTAACCCCCTAACCTGGGATCAAGGAGACAGATTTGAGCCCTGCCTTCTATCTGCTTGCCGGTCAACCTCACAATAAAGCTCTTTTTGTTTTTCAAAAGCCGGTGCCATAGAATTGACTTCTATGCATGTCTGGCAGCAAGCCCTTGCTTGGTAACACTACTGTCAATTTCTAGAATTAGCTCCCCTTTTGGGGAGGAAGAAATTCCAGACAATATTTCTTTAAGAAATCTCCACCTAATAAACGGGTAGGGGTGGAGGAACAAAGGGGAAAAGTGTATCTCTTAGAGGAACTAAACAAAAGGGAACAGGCTTAGAGATAGGAACATGTTAAGTTTATTAGAGACCCCCACTATTTGAACCGTTTTAGTATTCCCAGGCAAGGGATGTGAATAATAGTGGGATTGAGCACTGAGAGGGTAGCTCTGATATCGATAAGGACAGAGGGAGATTCATCCCACTCCAAGCTGGTTAAGAGGAAGGATTGGGGAAAGCCCAGAGTCCCGTCACTGGGAATTAGGAGGGAACATGGTTTCCCATTCCATCCTGGTCCTTTTAACTAGAAGGGAAAGATCCCGGTTCAGCCCATTAATAAACTGAGTTGAAGGCTACCCAAGTGCAATCAACATCCATAGAAAGGCCAGAATTTTCCTTAAAAATAATTGGGAACTGGCTATAATAATCATGCACAGGCTCATTGTGTGTCTGGGTGCAAGGCTGAATCTTATTTCAATCAGTAGGGTTGGGGAAAGCCAGGTGAAGTCATTTAAGTTTGCCTGAGCCTGATCCTATATCAAGGCAGGGGGTTGAGCTTTCATTTGCAGTACTAGAGATTTCTCAGGACTCTCCCAACGCGCTGTTTTCATCCAGTCTTGGGCCTGGCTTTCACCAACAAGTCTGAGAAACCTGGTCGGTAAGTCTGAACAGCTACATTAAATTCCTCGGGAAATATATGGGGGATCCTTAGCTCTACTCTAGGAAAATCTTTGTGGCTTGTAGTTCAGCCTTAGCCCAGGGGGCGGGGGCGCTGAAAATTAGGGGCTTAGCATTAGAACCTTCAGAGGGTCTGATTTTAATGCGACAGGTTCTAATGGGTTCAGATGAGGAAGAAGTAGGGAGAGGTTTGGAGAAAAAACAAAGTTCAGTGAGAGAATTCGAATGAGGAAGAGGAGGGTATGAAGGAGGTGGGGTTGGAGACAAAGAGGATGGGGAAGGGGAAAAGGAAGCTTCAAAGGTTTTTTTGTCTTCAATTGTTTGTTCACATTGATTAATTTATAAATGGTATTTTGTAAAGAGGCAGTTTTAGTATCCCGAATATGCTTAGAAGCCTCAAGGTACCTTGAAACAGGCGTTTGAAACAGGCGTCCCGTTCAGTTTGTTGTATTTTAGAGCCTCGGTCTTCTAATTTGGTTCTAAGAGAAGCAAGTCTAAGGAGATCATAAGTTCCCCATAATGGTAATTGGAGTTCTAAATTGTTTTTGGTTAGGCTGGTCAAATTAGTTTAAAATGTGTATAAGTTTTTGGGTTTTTTTCCTTTTGTTTTTTGGTTTGGTTTGGGTTTTTATTGAAGTATAGTTGATTTACAATGTTTCAGGTGTACAGTAAAGTAATTCAGTATATATATACATATGTATAATATGTGTGTGTATATACTTTTTCCAACCCTTTTCCATTATAGGTTATTATAAGATATTGACTGTAGTTCCCTGTGCTATACAGTATGTCCTTGTTGTTTATCTATATTATATATAATTGTGTGTATCTGTTAATTCCAAACTCCTAATTTATCCCTCCCCCAGCCCCTTTTCCCTTCAGTAACCATAAGTTTTCCATGTCTGTGAATCTGTTCTGTTTTGTCAATAAGTTCATTTGTATTATTATTTTAGATTCCACATATAAGTGATATTTTTTAAAGGTGTATACTTTTTTAAAATATACTCTAGAGATCTTTTTTATTTTATTTTAATTAATTTATTTTATTTTTGGCTGCGTTGGGTCTTCCTTGTTGTGCGTGGGCTTTCTCTAGTTGCGGCGAGCGGGGGCTACTCTTCGTTGCGGTGCCCGGGCTTCTCATTGCGGTGACTTCTCGTTGTGGAGCACGGGCTCTAGGCGCACAGGCTTTAGAGCAGTGGCTCAGTAGTTGTGGCACACGGGCTTAGTTGCTCCGTGGCATGTGGGATCTTCCTGGACCAGGGATTGAACCCGTGTCCCCTGCATTGGCAGGCAGATTCTTAACCACTGTGCCACCAGGGAAGTCCCAAGGTGTATTATTTTTTAAACATAAAACCTGCTGAAGTCCCAGAAGGAGGACCCTCCTGAGAAAATTTAGCATATTGGGATTCCATTACTCAAAACCAGAGGTTCAAAAAACAAACGAGGGACTTCCCTGGTGGTGCAGTGGTTAAGAATCCGCCTGCCAATGCAGGGGACACGGGTTTGAACCCTGGTCCAGGAAGATCATACATGCCACGGAGCAACTAAGCCTGTGCGCCACAACTACTGAACCTGCACTCTAGAGCCCGCGTGCCGCAACTACTGAAGCCCGCGCTCCTAGAGCCCGTGCTCCGCAACAAAATAAGCCACCGCAATGAGAAGCCTGCGCACCACAGCAAAGAGTAGCCCCCGCTCGCCGCCAGCGCGCAGCCACGAAGACCCCACGCGGCCAAAAATAAACAGATCTTTTTTTAAGTTTTAAAAAAAAACAAACAAGCACTCCCCAGAAAGGACAAAACCTTTAAACAGATCCCAAATAAAGCCGGAGCTCAACTGAAAGGAGGGAGCTCCCATCTGAGAGGAGACTTAACTGAAAGGAAAAAGACAACTCACAGAAGCAGAGGGCAGAATTGGGCCTGAGTGAGCACCTCACGTGGCTCCAAGGTTCGTTAATTTCTCAGGGGTTTGTCTCCTTGGGATTCCACTTCTGATCATCATGTAATACTGACCTTAAAAAAAACAAAAGAGCCAGTTATAGTACCAACAAAACGTGTTTATTCGTGAATAGCAGAGAATTGCAATCAGGACGTGCAAAATATGGCAAACCATAGGCAAGTCCAGAGAACAGAGGAGAGAAGCTTGCTTTTATAGAGGAAAGTACTACCTAACCAGGTTCATTTGCCCAACAGGCAGGAAGCCAAACAGATGCCAATGTTTGTAGCAAAGAAAGGGTTTATTCACGAGACAGCCAAGTGAGGAGATGGAAGAGTACGTCTCAAATCTGCCTCCTTCAAGGCCAGGGGCTTGGGACATTTATGGGGAAAGAGTGTAGGGTTGTCAGAGGTGCAGGGGCGTGATTGCTGTTCTGCGCAGGTGCAGCTAAGCATCACGCTTCATGGTAGGCGTGTTCAGAAAATGGCAGCGTTAGCACGATCCGAGGGTGAAGTTTTCTGCCCTCTGAGGTCAAAAGGTGGACATCACACAGGCCCATATGAATGGTCGGTGGTCTTGGCCAGTTTGAGTTGGGCAAGAACTAGTTCCTAAAAAACAACTTAGGCAACTGTTACAGTGACCCATACATCAGAGGTGTTATCTATAAGGGGTGGTTAAGAGTCTTGTGACATATTGTCTAAGCTATGTGAAGCTTGGAGGGTCTGCTGTTTTCCAGTGGCTGCACCAACTTACTCTCCCACCAACAGTGTAGGAGGGTTCCCTTTTCTCCACACCCTCTCCAGCATTTATTAGTTGTAGACTTTTTCATGATGGCCCTTCTGACTGGTGTGAGGTGATACCTCATTGTAGTTTTGATTTGCACATCTCTGAAGATTAGCAATGTTGAGCATCTTTTCATGTGCCTGTTGGCCAACTGTATGTCTTTGGAAAAATGTCTATTCAGGTCTTCTGCCCATTTTTTAAACTGCGTTGTTTGATACTGAGTTGTATGAGCTGTTTATATACTTTGGATCGTAACCTCTTATCAGTCATATCATTCACAAATATTTTCTCCCACTCAATAGGTTGTCTTTTTGTTTTGTTTATGGTTTCCTTTGCTGTGCAAAAGCTTTTAAGTTTAATTAGGTCCCATTTATTTATTTTTGCTGCTGTTTCCTTTGCCTTAGGAGACCCCCCCCAAAAAAAAAATTATTGCCACAATTTATGTCAAAGAGTGTTCTGCCTATGTTCCCTTCTAGGAGTTTTATGTTTTCAGGTCTTACATTTTAGGTCTTTAATCCATTTTGAGTTTCTTTTTGTATGTGGTGTGGGAAATGTTCTATTCATTCTTTTTCATGTAGCTGTCTAGATATCCTAGCACCACTTATGGAGGAGACTGTCTTTCCCCCATTGTATATTCTTGCCTCCTTTGTCATAGATTAATTGATCATAAGTGTATGGCTTTATTTCTGGACTCCATATTTTGTTCCATTGATCAATGTGTCTGTTGTTGTGCTAGTGCCATACTGGTTTTTTAATTTTTATTGGAGTATAGTTGATTTACAATGCTGTGTTAGGTTCAGGTGTACAGCAAAGTGAATAGTTATACATATATCCACTTTTTTATATTATTTTCCCATATATGCCATTACAGACATTTGAGTAGAGTTCCCTGTGCTATAAAGCAGGTCCTTATTAGTAGTCTATTTTATTAATATATACAGTGTATTAATGCATAGTATATGTAATCCATAGTATATGTCCATCCCAATCTCCCAATTTATCCCTCCCCCTTCCCCCTTGTAAGCATGAGTTTGTTTTTTACATCTGTAACTCTATTTCTGTTTCGTAGATAGTTCATTTGTACCCTTTTTTAGATTCCACATATAAGTGGTATCATATGATATGTGTCTTTCTCAGTACCATACTACGTTGGTGACTGTAGCTTTGTCATCAAAAGTCAGGGAGCATGATACCTCCAGCTCTGTTCTTCTTTATCAAGATTGCTCTGGCTATTTGGGGACTTTATGTTTCCATACAAATTTTAGAATTATTTGTTCTAGTTCTATGAAAAATGCCATTGGTGTTTTGATAAGGATTGCATCGAATCTGTAGATTGCCTTGGGTAGTATGGTCATTTTAACATTATTAATCCTTCCAGTCTGAAAACACAGTATATCTTTCCATGTTGTCATCTTCAATTTCTTTCATCAATGTCTTATACTTTTTGAGTACAGGTCTTTTACCTCCTTAGTTAGATTTATTCCTAGGTATTTTATTCTTTTTGATGCAATGGAAAATGGGATTTTTTTTTTTGCTTTCTCTTTCTGATACTTTATTATTAGTGTATAGAAATGCAATAGACTTCAATAATTTTCTATCCTGCAACTTTACTGAATGCATTGAGGAGCTCTAGAAGTTTTTTGGTAAAAATTTTAGGGCTTTCTATATATAATATCATGTCATCTGCAAACAATGATAGTTTTACTTCTTCCTTTCCAATCTGGATGCCTTTTATTTGTTTTTGGTGTCTGATAACTGTGGCTAGGACTTCCAATACTATGTTAAATAGAATTGGCAAAAGTGGGCATCTTTGTCTTGTTCCTGACGTTAGAGAAAAATTTTTCAGCTTTTCACCATTGAGTACAATGTTAGCTGTGGGTTTGTCATAAATGGCCTTTATTATGTTGAGATATGTTCCCTCTATATCAACTTTGAGAGTTTTTTATCATGAATGGATGTTGAATTTTCTCACATGCTTTTTCTGCAAGTATTGAGATCATATGGTTTTTAAACTGATAGCCTTCTTGGGAGGCTAAAAGGCACAAAAAAGAAAGTATCAAACAGGATTTTTAAAGGCATAAAAAAAAAAAAAAGGCATCACAGGAGTAGAAAAAGCCCAAAGTCTGTTTGAAACAGAGTTGGATAGACAGTAATTTAAATCTTACTAGTTCTGTGAGCTTGGTATACAGCTGGTATGTTTTTTAGTGTTTGCCCATCCCATGATCTTTCCATTGTTTGTCTAGAATCTGTCTCTCAATCTTTCTACATGTGGAGAGATTCTTGCAACCATATGTGTGTGCCTGGCTCCAGGCCCTTCTAAGAAGACATAAGTGTCTCTCTAAGGAGTTTAGAATCGAGACAGAGGAACAATCAGGTTTTACAAGTGCCTGGACCTATAATTTATGACTTGAGTTGCGGGGCGGCCATTATTCTCTACAAGGATGAGGTTGCCAAGAAAAAGAAACCATTCCGCAGGAGGAGAGAGATGAATCGTGGGTGTGTTTCCTGGGTTCCCAGCACTTTCCAGATTCGGACTCAACACCTTCCTGAGTCCAGTGGCAAGTCTGCCCTTGGGTTCAGCAAAACATCCCAGGATCCTTAAAATAACCCTCCTTGCCCCTCCCTACCTTTCTTCCTTTGCAAGATTAAGCCCCAGTTGGTCTCTGTGACTTGCAACCAGAGTCTGCTAAGACATGTGAGCAAAATTGCTCACATAATTGCTAATCTCACTAAGCCTCAATGTCTGTATTTATAAAAGGAGGCGTGGAATATCTACCTCATCAGTTGGTGATGATCTAAGTGGAATAATATATGCAAAATACTTAGAACAATGTCTAGCACACAATGGGCTCAGTAAAGTTGCTCCCTCAAGTCGTAAGAGGGAGCTCTGTACTGCCCCCCTGCTCTGGGGCAGAAGGGCTAGGGTGGTTCCCGTGACTATTACGCGGTCTCTGCCTGGAAGCCTGGGCATCCACAGATAACTGGTTCTGACTGGCAAGGAAATGCTAAGGTGCCTTTCTGTGATTTCAGTATCTGGAGATGTGTTTTCAAAAAGCTGCTTTCCTTTTAAGAATAGCCTTCCTGGGCCTTTTAGAATAAACCTTTCAAATAACAAAGACAGCTTTTTCTTCCTCAACTTAAAGCAAATCAATAAACAGTGCCAGATGCTGAGGACGCAGTGGCGAGCAAGTCATACCCTTTGCCCTCGAGGAGCCCACAGGTAATAAAGGAGGTACAGTAGTCTCCTTTTATCCGTGGTTTCACGTTCTGTGATTTCAGATACCTGCAGTCAACCTCAGTCCAAAAATATTAAATGAAAAATTCTGGAAATCAACAAGTCATAAGTTGTAAACTGCTTGCCATTCTGAGTTGTGTGAGGAAATCTCACATTGTCAGCTCTGTCCCACCCAGGACACGAATCATTTTTTTTCACACACACACACACACACACACACACACACACACACACACTCTGTATTTTATTTTTACAAGAGATAAACTGACACCAAGCATTGTAAATGGATGACCACAACAAAAGCAACAATGGGGGTTTCCCTGGTGGTGCAGTGGTTGAGAGTTCACCTGCCGATGCAGGGGACACGGGTTCGTGCCCCAGTCCAGGAAGATCCCACGTGCCGCGGAGCGGCTGGGCCCATGAGCCATGGCCGCTGAGCCTGCGCGGCCAGAGCCTGTGCTCCGCGGCGGGAGAGGCCGCAACAGTGAGAGGCCCGCGTACCGCAAAAAATAAAATAAAAGCAACAATGATTGCAATTACCAAACACGAAACACGAATCATTTCTTTGTCCAGCATATCTGCCCATTAGTTACTTAGTAGCCAGCTCTGTTATCAGATTGAATGTGTTCAACTGACCCTTCTTTTACCTAATAATGGCCCCAGGGTGTCAGAGGAGGGATGCTGGCAATTTGGATGTGCCAAAGAGAAGCCGTAAAGTGCTTCCGTTACGTGAAAATGTGAAAGTTCTCTACTTAATAAGGGAAGGGAAAAAATCATATGCTGAAGTTGCCAAGATCTACTGTTAAGAACAAATCTGTCCATGACATTGTGAAAAAGGAAAAAGAAATTCGTGCTAGATTTGCTGTCCCACCTCAAACTGTAAAAGATATGGCCACAGCACATAAGTGCTTAGTTAAGAGAGAAAAGACATTAAATCTGTACAATAAGATATTGGGTGGGCCAAAAAGTTCATTCCAGTTTTTCCATAAGATGTTACGGAAAAACTGGGATGAACTTTTCGGCTAACCCAATTATTATGAAAGACCGCATTCATATAACTTTTATTACAGTATATTTTTATAATTGTTCTATTTTGTTATTAGTTGTTAATCTCTTACTGTACCTAATTTCTAAGTTAAACTTCATTATAGTATATATAGGGCTTGGTACTATCCAAGGCTTTAGGCATCCAGTGGGGCTCTTGGAATGTATCCCCCTCAGGTAAGGGGTGACTACTGTATATCTAAAAATACATCATTGCCTCACATCCCATTGTTGTGGAATAAATGCAGATTTTACTTTATAATGCTCCAGTGAATTCTACTCACTCCCAGAACATGCTAAGAAATCAGATGTGCCTACTGCTTTCTCTCTGTATGAAATATTTCGTGGACTGTTCCGTTCAAAAGATTGATTTGGAGGAAAACAATTATTGATGCTATAAAAGTGAATTCCTCTGGATGTCCATATCAACTAAAAGAGCTACGTAGTTTTTATTTTGCTGCAAAATAACAAATCATGGTGGAACTTCCCTGGTGGTGCAGTGGTTAAGAATCCGCCTGCCGATGCAGGGGACACAGACTGGAGCCCTGGTCCGGGAAGATCACACATGCTGCGGAGCAACTAAGCCCGTTCGCCACAACTACTGAGCCTGCACTCTAGAGCCCGCGAGCCACAACTACTGAAACCCGTGCTGTGCAACCGAGAGAAGCCACCACAGTGAGAAGCCCGCACACCGCAACGAAGACCCAATGCAGCCAAAAATATAAAATAATTTTTTTTAAATGCACGGTATTAAAAAAATATTTTTTAAATCATGGCAGATGTTAAAAATAGAATTTCTACTAAAATATGGAGGCAGAGAAGAAAAATATTAGCTTTTTGATTTTATTTCCAGGCAAATAATAGAGATGGATTTTCTTTATGTCTTATTTATATATTGCCTCAATAGAGTGTTGGAAGTGTTCTTGGAGCAGATACTGGGGTTTCTAGAATCATCCCTGCCCTGATCCTCCCCAGTAACTCTCAGGAGATGTATAACCAGAGCAAAGCAGGGTCTGAGGCCACGGGTTACCGAGGGCTGCCCTGGCACACCCTGTAGAGGGAGGGGCTGCTGCAGCCTCTTGGAACATTCTCCTGCCAGAGCCTTGGTTACCAGACTGCTCCTAACTGAGTCCAAACACCCCAATCCTGAACAGCTTCCAGGAAAAATAAACTGCCTAAGGGGAACTGTTGTAAAATTTCAAGTTGACTGAAATGTGCATTTACCAGTGACAAAACTTTGGGGTTTTCTTGAGAAACCCTAACTCACACTGTCGCTGTCCATCAAACACTGAGCCCAGCTGGGCTAGCGGTGAACGCCCATCTTCACAAGAGCCAACTCCCCTACAAGGAGAGTAGCCACTGGTGTTGGGGGCCCAGAACATCTCCCCCCTCCTTCCTGCTGCTTCACCAGGAGGGAGGAGGGCCTGTGGGGTGGAGGGGGTTCTGGGGTCAGAAGGCAGGGTCCAGCACTGCCGACCACCAGCCTCGGCAACCTCTTGCTTTCCATGGGGGACTCTCAGTTGACCCCCTGGTGGAGGGGGATTAGAATCTCCAGACTACCTTTCATGAGAAACAATGTTACTTGAAAGCCATTTTGAACTTGGTACATGTTGGTAATAATTTACGAGCCCGTTAACCTCTGCCCCAACTTGTCTCCACATAGCTCACAGGGAATAACAAAAACATGGGGTGATGACACAGCACAGCACCGAGCTGGACCTTCCATCTCCGGTCCCTGAGGAATGCACTGCACTGGTAAACACTAAGTGTCCCTGGAGAAGCCCCCGTGGTCCTCAGGCCACCTGCAAAGCCACCTTTAAGGCCGAACACACTTTTTCATGGTCAGTCTTCATTCTAATCCCCAGTCTTCAGGAAGTCCTGTAATGACCAGAGGCAGGAAACTGAGTATCACATCAGGTCACAGATATCACAGGCATATATGAGAAAAAGACCCAAAAAAAGGACCCTAAAGAAGAAACATGATGTTCTGAGGGAACTGTGTCTTCCCAGGGCAGAGAACATACCTGTGAGCCTGGACACCTGAAGTCAGCAGAATGTCCCTCCCAGGTGGGCGCTATAGAGAGAAAAGGATGTTGATTTTTTGCAAAGAAAATCCCTGCCCCTTGACCTTTGCTCACACTAATAGTCTCAACTCAGGTTACTCCTACTAGAACTCGATGCAAACAGCCCTAGCCTTTTCGCATGAAATGATCCATAAACATATCTCATGAGCAGCTCCTCAAACCACCCTGAAAAGAGAAACTGAGTCACACATGGAAAAATGCATGACACCTCAAGCCAGAAATGAGGCTGAATCACCATGAAGCATGCTCACGGTGAGCGGGAAGTAAAGGACACCAGACATTTCCAAATCTTGTGTGATGTTCAGATAAATCATCTTGACTTCATCCTTTTAGAACAGGTCAGTGATTATACTTGCTGTTCCAAAATGTCTGGCATCTAATCTCCATAATTTTGCTTTAAAGCTATTATTTTGCCCTTAATAATATTCCTGAAATAATCTCAGCTTTGGTGGTGCCCACTTTGGATTTTTTATTAGTTTAGTAGGTCTAGTATTTCTTTGCCTACGAAGTTTGTGAGGACATTTTCATATTTCACAAAATTGGGTCTCCCGTGGAAAAGGAGTCGAGAGCAGCAATGTTGCCACAGCTGCACTCATGCCCTATGATTCTGTCTCTGTTTTATAGTGCTTAATGATCATTAAATACTAAAATAAGAATGCCACCAACAGTTTCAGGAGGGTTTGTTATCTCTGCACTGTGTACTAGATAAGCATAATTTTTTAAAGAATTATGAATCTGATGTGTCCCAAAGAGTTTCCAAGTAGCAACATTAACTTCATGTTTAATATCACAAAAACAAAAGTACAGATGAAACAGACCTGGTTCTATCACTTATTAGCATGAAGCCTCCAGAAGGTTCCTTAACTTCAGTAAGTCATGGTTTTATCATTTAAAAAAAGATGGAGTTCTTATCTTTGGACAAAAGTGTCTACTGAAGGCCTCTTTTGTAGTCATTTTTACCTTGATGTGATTGTCATTATCAAGGCCACTTGCAAATCATGGAATCAGGCCCAGGGCTGGATGGGCCATCCCATAATAACCAGACAGCAGGTACCAGGTACTATTTTCTCAGCACTCACTGCGGGCCGGGCACAGGGCTGAGAACTTCGCACACCATCTCATTTAACCATGGCAACCCTTTGGAGGTAGTTTATAGCGTCATCCCCACTCTGTTAAATGAGGAATTCAAGTCAGCTTGAGGGTAAGTAATTCCTTCAGGAAGCAACTGTGCAGGATCAAATGGCGATGTCTGATTTGTGGTCCATGAATTATTGGATCGTGATTGTGATGACTGTAAGAGCTGAGTTCTTTGCCTTGCTTTATTTGTCACTAAATGATGATGGAGCCCCCAGCTTTGGGGCTCGCAGCCTGGATTGGAGTCTTTGCTCACCCTGCCTACCAGTGATGTGACACTGGACAAGTCTCTCAGCCTCTGTAAGCTTCGGTTTCCTCACTGACAAAATGGCCACGATGGTCATAATTTGTAACACACTAGGGCTGTTGTGAGGATCAAAATTAAATGGTACATATAAAACACGTACACAATCCTGGCACATAGTAAGCAATCAATGAATGGTGATTATGATTCTTATTATCATGATTTTATTCAGCCCAAATTTGAGAAATAAGCACTCATCCTCTGTTTTAAAAGATTTACTAAAGTACAGTCAGTTTACAATGTTTTGTTAATTTCTGCTGTACAGCAATAGATAAGTTCATTTGTGTCATATTTTAGATTCCACATATAAGTGATATATAATATTTGTCTTTCTAATTTGGTATGATAATCTCTGGTCCATCCATGTTGCTGCGAATGGTATTATTTCATTCTTTTTTATGGCTCAGTAGTATTCCATTGTAGATATACCACATATTCTTTATTCACTCATCTATTGATGGACATTTAGGTTGTTTCCATGTCTCGGCTATTGTGAATAGTGCTGCTATGAACATAGTGGTGCAAGTATCTTTTTGAATTATAGTTTTCTCCGGATATATGCCCAGGAGTGGGATTGCTGGATCATATGACAACTCTATTTTTAGTTTTTTGAGGAACCTCCATACTGTTTTCCATAGTGGCTGCACCAGCACTCATGCTCATAATCTACATAGGTGTGATCCTTATTTATTTGACAAATATGAGCCTATATTTTGATTCAGTTCAATGAGTATTTACTAGGCATCTACTAAGTGCCTAGCATGGTGAAGAATTTTTAAAAGGCATGCAGGCCTTTCTCACAAGAGTCTGATGCCTGAGAAAAGACGATTTATACCACAAAAAAACAATGCCTAGCAAAGAGAGGGCATCCTGTGATATATTTAAAAGTATGAAACTGGACAGAATCTAAGCCAAAAATATGGTGCAGAAAATAAGGAGAGAAAACGAAGGCTTTTAGGAGGAGATGGTAGTTAAGAAACAAGAACAGGTAGAATTAAGGCCGAGGGGAAGGTGAGGAGGATATTTAGCTGCAGCACTGGACCCCTTCCTGGCCATCAGGAATGACCCCCTGGGCCTCTGTCCCTAAGTCTCACAAAGCACAGGAGACCCACCCAGCACATGGTGGTCCTGAAGATATTTACTCTGAGGCAGCAGCTCCACCTGGGTGAGAAAGCCAGGCTCATGAAGGCTAGTTGCCATTCAGTAAAGGAAGAAAAGCTGCATGCAATACTAGTGCCTGTGGGGGACTTCTGCTGATAGGCACCGGGCCTGAGGGTGCATCCTTCATCCAGGAGGTAGGCTCGCTCGGAGGGCTAGAAATCAGAGTACTGGACGGAACCAGACAGACGCAGGCCAGGCTGGTCTCCTATGATATTCCTCTGTTTCCTAAGTTATCTCAGAGCCGTCTCCTTGAGGAGCTCCCAGAGCAAGTGCCTTCAAACCTTTTAAACCACAACTGCAATAAGTACATTTTACAAAATGACCTAACACATATTTATACAGGCATGTAAATGAAATGGAAATAGGAGTTTCATGAATTGAATGCATGTGATACACTTGGATCTTTTCTATCCTGATGAATGTTTTTATTCATTTTTAAATTGAAGTAGCATTGGTTTATCACATTATGTAACTTTCATGTGTACAGCGTTACATTTCTACTGCTGTATATCCTACCACGTTCTCACTACCAAATATTTAGTTTCCATCCATCACCATACAGTGATCCCCTTTCCCTAGTTCACCCTCCCCTGTGCTCCTTCCCCTCTGACAACCACTATTTTGTTCTCTGTATCTACATGTTTGTTTGGTTTTGTTCGTTCATTTATCTTATGTTTATTTTTTTATATTTTGCACATATGAGTGAAATTCTATAGCATTTGTTTTTTCTGTCTGACTTATTTCACTTAGTATAATAACAAGCTCCACCGTGTAGTTGCACGTATGAGTGAAATTCTATACCATTTGTTTTTTCTGTCTGACTTATTTCACTTAGTATAATAACAAGCTCCACCGTGTTGTTGCAAATGGAAAGATTTCATCGTTTTATGGCTGAGTAGTATTCCATTGTGTCTGTGTGTGTGTGTGTGTGTGTGTGTGTACACATATACACATATATATACCACATCTTCTTTATCTATTTACCTGTTGATGGGCACTTAGATTGTTACCATATCTTGGCTATAGTAAATAAGGCCTCCATGAACATAGAAGTGCATGTATCTTTTCAAGTCACATATTCTTTGGCTAATACCCAGAAGTGGGACAGCTGGATCATATGGTGGTTCTATTCTGAATTTTTTGCGGAATCTCCATACTGTTTTCCATACTGGCTGCACCAATTTACATCCCCACCAACACTGCACAAGGATGCCCTTTTCTCCACATCTTCACCAATACTTATTTCTTGACTTTTTAATAATAGCCATTCTAATAGGCATGAGGTGGTATCTCAGTGGGGTTTTGATTTGCATTTCCCTAATAGTGATGTTGAACATCGTTTCATGTGCCTGTTCGCCATATGTATGTCTTCACTGGGAAAATGTCTATTCAGCTCCTCTGCCCATTTTTTAATCGAGTTGTTTGTTTTTTGTTATTGTTGAGTTGTATGAGTTCTTTATATATTTTGGATATTAACCCCTCATTGGATATATCATTTGCAAATATCTTCTCTCATTCCTTAGGTTGTCTTCCATTTTGTTGATGGTTTCCTTTGCTGTGCAGAGCTTTTTAATTTCATGTAGTCCTGATTGTTTATTTTTGCTCTTGATTCCCTTGCCTGAGGAGACATATCTAAAAAAGATATTGCTAAGACCCATGTCAGAGCATATTGCCTATGTTTTCTTCTAGGCGTTTTATGGTTTCAGGTCTTACATTCAAGTCTTTAATCCATTTTGAGTTGATTTTTGTGTATGGTGTGAGACAGTGGTTTAGTCTTATTTTTTGCACATGACTGTCCAGGTTTCCCCACACCATTTATTGAAGGGACGATCCTTTCTCCATTGTATGTTCTTTGTTCCTTTGTCAAATATTAGTGTCTATATATGCATGGGTTTACTTCTGGGTTCTCAGCTGTATTCCATTGATCTATGTATCTGTTTTTCTGCCAGTACATGCTGTTTTGATTCCTGTGTGTTTGTAATACAGTTTGAAATCAGGGAGTGTGATTCCTCCAGCTTTGTTCTTTTTTTTTCAGGATTGCTTTGGCTATTCAGGGTCTTTTGTGGTTCCACATACATTTTAGAATTTTTTGTTCTACTTCTGTGAAAAATGTCCTTGGGATATTGATAGGGAATGCATTGAATGTGTAGATTATATAAATGTCCTTATCACCTAAGACAATGTTAATTCTTCTAATCCAAGAGCACAAATATCTTTCCATTTATTTGTGTCTTCTTTAATTTCTTTTAATAATGTCTTATAGTTTTCAGTGTACAGGTCTTTCATCTCCTTTTTTGCAATTGTAAATGGGATTGTTTTCTTAATTTCTCTTTCTTGTAGCTCATTATTAATGTATAGAAGTGCAGTAGATTTTTATATGTTGATTTTACTGTATTTATTATTTCTAATAGATTTTTGGTGGAGTCTTTAGGGTTTTCTATATATAAAATCATGTCATCCTCAAACAGTGATGGTTTTACTTCTTCCTTTCCAATTTGGATGTCTTTTTTTTTTTTTTTTTTTTTTTTTTTTTACTAATTGCTCTGGGTAGTACTTCCAATACTAAGTTGAGTAAGAGTGGCAAGAGTGAGCATATTCTTCTTCTTCCTGATTTTAGAGGGATAGCTTTTAGTTTTTCACCATTGAGTTAGCTGTGGGTTTATCACATATGGCCTTTATTACACTGACATACATTCCTTCTATACCCACTTTATTGAGAGTTTTTAATCATAAATTGGCATTGAATCTTGTCAGATGCTTTTTCTGCATCTGAGATGCATATGAGATGATCATATGGTTTTTATCCTTCATTTTGTTAATGTGCTGTATCATGTTGATTGATTTGCAGGTGTTGAACTATCCTTGCATCTCTGGGGTAAATACCACTTGATTATGGTGTGTGATCCTTTTAATGTATTGTTGTATTTGGTTTGCTAATATTTTGTTGAGGATTTTTGTATCCGTGTCTATCAGAGATACTGGCCTGTAATTTTCTTTTTTGTGTGTTGTCCTCGTCTGGTTTTGGCCTCATAAAACAAGTTAGGAAGTGTTCCCTCCTCTTCAGTTTTTTGGAAGAGTTTGAGAAGGGTAGGTATTAAATCTTCTTGGAATTCACCTGTGAAGCTGTCTTGTCCTGGACTTTTGTTTTTGGGGAGCTTTTTGTTTACTGTTTCAATCTTTGTACTAGTGATTAGTCTATTCAGATTTCCTATTTCTTCATGAGTCAGTCTTGGGAAATTGTATTATTCTAAGAATTTGTCCATTTCTTCTAGGTTGTACAATTTCTTTGGCTTATAACTGTTCATAATATTCTCTTATAATCCTTTATATTTCTGTGCTATTGTTATTTCTCCTCTTTTGTTTCTGATTTTATTTATTACAGAATTCTCTCTTTTGCTTAGTGAGGCTAGCTAAAAGTTTGTTAATTTTGTTTATCTTTTTTTAAAAAATAGCTCTTAGTTTCATTGATCTTTTCTATTGTCTTTTAACCTTCTATTTCATTTACTCCTCTTTTTAAAATAGATCTTTATTGGAGTATAATTGCTTCACAATATTGTGTTAGTTTCTGTTGTACACCAGAGTGAATCAGCCATATGCATACATATGTCCCCATATCCCCTCCCTCTTGAGCCTCCCTCCCATCCTCCCTATCCCACCCCCCTAGGTCATCACAAAGCACTGAGCTGATCTCCCTGTGCTATGCTACTGCTTCCCACTAGCAAACTATTTTACATTTGGTAGTGTATATATGTAGATGCTACTCTCACTTCACCCCAGCTTCCCCTTCCCACCCTGTGTCCTCAAGTCCATTCTCTATGTCTACATCCTTATGCCTGCCCTGAAACTAGGTTCATCAGTTCATCATCATTTTTTTTTTTAGATTCCCTATATATGTGTTAGCATACGGTATTTGTTTTTCTCTTTCTGACTTACTTCACTCTGCATGACAGTCTCTAGGTCCATCCACCTCACTACAAATAACTCAGTTTCATTTCTTTATATGGCTGAGTAATATTCCATTGTATATATGTGCCACATCTTCTGTATCCATTCATCTGTCGATGGACACTTAGGTTGCTTCCATGTCCTTGCTATTGTAAATAGTGGTACAATGAACATTGTGGTACATGTCTCTTTTTGAATGATGGTATTTTCAGAGTATATTTCATTTATTTCTTTTCTTTATTATTTCCTTCTGTCTACTGACTTTGGATTTCACTTGTTCTTATTTATCTAGTCCTTTAGGTATAAGTTTAGATTGTTTCTTTTTAATATTTATTTGGCTGCGCCAGGTCTTAGTTGAGGAATGCAGGCTCCATAATTGTGACATACAAACTCTTATTTGCAGCATGCATGTGGGATCTAGTTCCCTGACCAGGGATTGAACCTAGCCCCCTGCATTGGGAGTGTGGAGTCTTATCCACTGCCCCACCAGGGAAGGCCCAAGGTTAGATTGTTTATTTGAGATTTTTCTTCTTTCTTGAGGTAGACCTGTACTGCTATAAATTTCCCTCTGAGTACTGCTTTTGCTGCATCCTATAGATTTTGGTGTGTTGTACTTTCATTTGTATTTGGGTAATTTTTTATTTCCCCTTTGATTTATTCATTGACCCAATAGTTGTTTTATAGCATGTTGTTCAGCCTCCACATATTTATAATTTTTCCACTTTTCTTCTTGTAGTTGATTTCTAGTTTCATACCACTGTGATTGGAAAAGATGCATAGTATTTCAATCTTCTTAAACTTACTGAGACCTGTTTTGTGTCCCAACATATAGTCTATCCTTGAGAAAGTTCCTTGTTGACTTTCTGTCTGGACAATCTATCCATTGATGTAAATGGGGTATTAAAGTCCTCTACTATTTTTGTGTTGCTGTCAATTTCTCCCTTTAGGTCTATTAAGCACTTTTTTATATGTTTTGGTATCCCTATGTTAGATAAATATATACTAATTACTGTTATGTCTTCTTGATGAATTGTCCCCTTTATCATTATACATTGTCTATGTTTGTCTCTTTTACCTTTTTTGGCTTTAAGTGTATTTTGTCTGATGTAAGTATGGCTACACTCACTTTCTTTGGGCTTCCATTTCCTTGAAGTATCATCTTCCATCCCTTTGCTTTTAGCCTGTGTTTCTCTTTTTAAATTTTTATTTATTTATTTATTTATTTTTGGCTGTGTTGGGTCTTCGTTGCTGCACACGGGCTTTCTCTAGTTGCGGCGAGTGGGGGCTACTCTTTGTTGCAGTGCACGGGCTTCTCATTGCAGTGGCTTCCCTCATTGTGGAGCACAGGCTCTAGGCACATGGGCTTCAGTAGTTGCAACATGTGGGCTCAGTAGTTGTGGCTCACGGGCTCTAGAGCACAGGCTCAGTAGATGTGGCACACGAGCTTAGTTGCTCCGCGGCATGTGGGATCTTCCCGGGCCAGGGATTGAACCTGTGTCCCCTGCGTTGGCAGGCAGATTCTCAATCACTGCGCCACCAGGGAAGCCCGAGCTTGTGTTTCTCTTTAGAGCTGAGGTTAGTCTCCTGGAGGCAGCATATAGTTGCATTTTGTTTTTTAATCCATCCAGCCACTCTGTGTCTTTTGACTGGTGAATTCAATCCATTTACATTTCGGGCGATTATTGATAGATAAGGACTTAGTACCACCACTTTATCTTTTCTGGTTGCTGTGCACCTTTGTTGTTGCCTTTTCATTGTGTTTCTCTCTGCCATTTTGGCTTGGTGGGTTTTTTATGATGTTTTCTCAGTTTCTTCTTTTTTAATGCTTTGTGTCTCTTATTTATATTTTGTGGCTATCATGGGATTTTTATAAAATGTTCTATAAAATAGTTATTTTTCTGCTGATAACATCTTATGTTCATTTACCTATATAGGTTCTGTCCTTTCCTTTTTCCCTTTTTTGTTTTCCTTGTCTCAAATTATCCCTTTTTATTCTGTGAGTATGTTACCAAATTGAAGTAGCTATAGTTATTTTTCTACTCCCCCCTTTTAACCTTTATGCTCTAATATAGTGTTTAAAAACCAATTCTGATACAGAGTTGCAATTTTCTGATTGTCTGTTTATCACCTTAATCAGTGTTTTGTATAGTTTTGCCTTTTTGTTTCTGGTAGAATTTCTTCTAACATTTCTTGTAAGACAGGTCTAATGTTGATGAATTCTCTCAGCTTTTGTTTGTCTGGGAAAGTCTTTCTTTCTCCTCCACATCTGAATGATAACTTTGCTGGATTGGGTATTCTTGGGTGGCAGTTTTCATCTTTCAGTATTCTG
Organism: Neophocaena asiaeorientalis asiaeorientalis; assembly: GCF_003031525.2. NCBI lineage: Eukaryota > Metazoa > Chordata > Mammalia > Artiodactyla > Phocoenidae > Neophocaena > Neophocaena asiaeorientalis. Next base: position 3,534,948 of record NW_020175079.1, read on the forward strand.
AGAATGTCATTCCATTCCCTCTGGGCCTGCAGAGTTTCTGCTGACAAATCTGCTCATAGCCTAATAGGAGCTCCTTTGTAAGTTACCATCCTTTTTTCCTTGGTTGCATTGAAAATTCTTTGTCATTGAATTTTGACAATTTTAATGTAATGTGTCTTGTAAAAGGCCTTTTCGCATTGAGGTTATTAGGTGTTCTCTTAGCTTCATGAACTTATATATCCAGTTCCTTCCCCAGGTTTGGGAAGTTCTCAGCTATTATTTCTTTAAGTAAACTCTCTGATCCCTTCTCCCTCTCTTCTTCTGGGACACCCATTACCCTAATGGTGCCCTTCCTAAAAGAATTGAATATCTCTCATATAATTTCCTCATTTTTTAATATCTTATTTCTCTTTCCTCTTCTACTTATATCATTTCTAGATTTCTATCTTTGAGCTCACTAATTCTCTCTTCCATATGGTCTGCTCTATTTCCAGTGCTTTCTGATGCATTCTTCATCTCATTTACTGAGTTCTTCAGCTCCTGAATTTCTGTTTGGTTCTTTTTAGAATTTCACTCTTCTGGGTAAAGTATTCCTTCTGTTCATCAGTGTTATTCCTGAGCTCATTGCACTGCCTTTCTGAGTTTCTTGTATCTTACTGAGTTTATTCCTGGCAGGTATTTTGAATTTTAGATCACAATATTCCATCAGTTTAAGATTGGTTTTTGGAGAATTGTAAGTTTCATTTTGTGGCACGGTGTTACTGTGGTTCTTCATGGTGCTTGATGAGCTGTCCCTCTGCTGGTGCGTTTGAAATAACAAAAGCGTTTTTATTTGACTCTAAAGAATCATCTGGTAAAAATTTAGAGGCCATTCTTTTGTTTCTCAGTAGGTGGCGCTATAGCACAAGTTTTTGGTTTCTCTTACCTGAGCTGCTTATGTTCATATTTGAGAGTTTGCACTCTCCACTGTCCACAGCCTCTGTCAGAGGTGTTGCCCTGTGCCCTTGCTGTCGCTTCTTGAGCCTCTGGGGTCTTAGGTACCTAGCTGCTCTCAGTGACTCTGGCATCACTGACTAGGACACTTGGATAGTGAGCTCTTTTTGCCATGACTGAGATCCCCTGATTCACAGGCTCTGCGGCAGCTGGGGGTGTGTGAGGGTGAGGAGGTAGCCAGGATAGTGGGGGCACCTCTGCTGTGTCCAGTGTTGTAAGGTTTGTAGGTTCCACCACTGTGGGGCATGGGAGTCAGGACCAGAGTTGTGGGCACCTCAGCAGCTGGAAGAATGGGTCCCAGGCTCCACTGCCACTGCTTCCTAGTTACCTGTGGCCACAGGTGCCTTGCTGCCTGAAGGCTGGAGTCATGTGCACCGCCTCCCCTGATGCTACCAGATTCTCTGGTGCTGTGGGCTTAGCCATCCTAGCCAGAAGGCCAGGGCTGCAGACACCACTTCCAGGTTCCCTGGCTCCACATCCTCTATGTGTTCCAGTCCACATATTTGAGCATATATATATGCTCATGTATGAGCATCATCTTCCAACGCTTGTCCACCTTTAGACGCACAGATGTGTGGAATTCTCTGGAACCTTGTTGGGCAGAGGTATCTTTGTTGAGCTGTAGATGTTCTACTGGGTGTAGAGTGAAAAGGAGAGACAGAGGGAGTGTTTCAATCAGCCATGCTGCTGATGTCACTCTGCCACCATTCTACATTTTGCCTCTATGGTTTTGACTATGCTAAGCTCTGCACACAAGTGGAATCATGTAGTATTTGTCTTCTGGGGACTGGCATATTTTCCTTAGTGAAATGTCCTCAAGGTTCATCCACTTTGTAGTATATGTCAGAATTTCCTTCTTTTTAGATGATGGATATTTCATTGTATTATATACCACACGTGGGTTGCTTCCACAGATTTCCCAGTCCCAGAGTCCCAATGCACAGCAGCATATAAAGGTTCAGAGACATCCAGGAGATAGGAAACCGTGTTTATAAATTTTAAGCGTATGTCTGTGTATAGGCAGAGACAAGGACTCCTCCTCCTCTTTTTATTTATTTATTTATTTTTTTGCGGTACACAGGCCGGTCACTGTTGTGGCCTCTCTCGTTGCAGAGCACAGGCTCCGGACGCGCAGGCTCAGCGGCCATGGCTCATGGGCCCAGCGGCTCCGCGGCATGTGGGATCTTCCCAGACCGGGGCACGAACCCGTGTCCCCTGCATCGGCAGACGGACTCTCAACCACTGCGCCACCAGGGAAGCCCCAGCCCCTCTTAATTTTTAAGTGTATCGTATAGTATTGTTAACTATATGCACATTGTTATACAACAGATCCCAATAATTTTTTTCATCTTGCATGACTGAAACTATTCTAAACAGTGCTGCAATGAACATAGGGGTGCATATATCTTTTCAAATTAGTGCTTTAGAATTCTTTGGATAAATACCCACAAGTGTGATAGCTGGATCACATGGTAGTTCTTTTCTTAATTTTTTGATGAATCTCCATGCTGTTTCCATAGTAGTAACACCGAATCACATTCCCACCAACACTGTAGGAGGGGCTCCCTTTTCTCCACATCCTCACCAACGCTTGTTATTTCTTGCCTATTTGATAATAGCCATTTTAACAGGCATGAGGTGATCGCTAATTGGGGTTTTGATTTGCACCTGCCTAATAATTAGTGATGTTGAAATCATTTTCTGTGTGGGAGAAGCAACAGAATTCAAGGGAGGATGGAGACATAGTCTTGGAACAGACAGGAATCTGGCGCCTTTGGGGGCGACAGTCAATAAATAGTAGGAACTGCTCAACAGTCCTGCCTTGGAGCTACTGCCAGAGTGGCTTTAGCCGTTTTTCTGCCCTGTGTCACTGCCTTTGAGATGTGCGGTCCCATGACAGATATACTGACCAGCTACATGTAGATCACACGTCAAGCTCTTGGCTGGGAGAGGGGAGAGAAAGTGACCAGTGAGGGGACCACATGGGTTTCTATAGCAGAATAGCAGGTGACTTGGATTTGCCGTCCCAGCGAGACGACACACAGTGGCAGAGAGGCGTTCCACTTTGGGAAATGACACTTTCTCCACATGAGCATTATACAGCACTCATCAGCAAAACATCTTTGTGTGCCTACAAGGGATATGGTAGAAAACAAAACCAAGAGAGTCCCTGCCGTCGTAGAAAGAAGACACAAAATAAACGAGTGTGGTGGTGGTCTTAGAACATGGCCCCAGTTCTCTGGCGCTCCTCTCAGGCAGAGGTGGAGTTGATACCTCTCCGCCCTGAGTCTGGGCGGGCCAGGGGTTGCTTCAGCCAATAGAGAACGGCACAAGTGACCTCCCAGACTAGCTCATAAAAGGCCATGTCTCTCGGAACACTTGCTCTTCTGACTCCTCTTGCGGGCGCACCTGTACATGCGCTCGGAAGCGCATACCAGGTGGAAAGGCCACATGGTGGCACTGTACTTGCAGTCCCAGGCGAGCATCGTCTTCCAATGAGCGCAGCACAGGAATCCAGACACGTGATTCTAGCCCCCAGCCATCGAGGTCACCCCCGACATCGTGGCACAGAGACAATTCATCCTTGCTGTGCCCTGTCCAAATTCTGACCCACAGAATTCGTGAGCACCGCAAAATGGCTATTGCCTCACCAAGTTTGGGATGGTTTGTTATGTAGCAGTATATATTCAGAACAAGCAAATATATAACGTTAGTGTTATGCAACAGCAGTGTTAAAAAGAAAAGCAGGGGAGGGGAAGTGCTGACGAGGAAAGTGGCAAATGAAGTGACTTGGGCCAAAGCTGTTAAGGAAGAAAAAAAAGCGAGCCAGGACGAGGGGCAGAGCAAGAACTGAGAACCGTGACTTGTGGCGTCCAGGAGGGTGTAAAGCTGCCGAGCGCTGCTTGCCTCGGGCTCACAGCTTCCCAGGGTGGCCCCTTCCCACCGGCCTGAGCGCAGAGAACCACACATTGTAGCTCCTAAATTCAGGCCAGCTGCTTCTCTGGGGGAACTCAACCACATTTTTATAATTGATTTTTGTTTAATCCTGGGTAATTTAAGGGACCTTTACGGGCACTTTTGACCAAAGGCAATATTCCTACCCACTTTTTAATTTACTTTTTTGCACAGGGTATAAAAATTGAAAGGTACAAAAGTTCCAGAGCAAAAAGTCTCCCTTCCACTCCTCTCTCCACCCCACCCAGTTACCCTCCCTCTGAGGCAACTCTGTTACCAGTTTTTGGGGGGCGTCTTTCTAGAAGCAGTCTCAGCATTTAGAATCAAACAATAGCAAACAATACCTATCATTCTACGACTTGATTTTTTTTTCACTTATGTCTCAGAGTTTTCTCCAGATCATTCCATAGACATGTTTCTCATTCTTTAACACTTTTTCTTTTTTGCGTTGGAATAATTTTAGTTTTACAGAAAAATTGCAAAGACAATATACAGTTACTATACACCCTTCACCCAGCTTCCCCTGATATTAACATCTAACAACTGTGGCACATTTGTCAAAACTAAGAAGTTATCATTAGTACAATACTATTAATGAAATGACATAATTTATTCCAGTTTCACCAGTTTGTCCACTGACAGTCTTTTTCTGTTCCGGAACCCAACCCAGGGTACCCATAATGCCTAATCATCGTGTCCCCTTAAGTCTTTTCCAATCTGTGACAATTTCTCAATCTATTTGTATTTTTAGGACCTTAACACTTTTGAAGAATACTGGCTAAGTCTTTTATAGAATGTCCTTCCATTTTTCTGATATTTTCTCATGATTAGAATGGGATTGTAGGTTTCTGGAAAGAATAGAGTGAAGTACCCTTCTCAATTCATCATATTAGGGCCTTAACAGCATGACATTAATGGTGGTATAACTTTAATCAGTAGGTTAAGATTGCATCTGCCAGGTTTCTCCACTGTAAAGTTATTATTTTTTCCTTTCTGAGCTCTATTCCTTGGAAGTGGGTCACTCAGTCCAGATCACACACAAGGGGAAAGGAATTAAGCTCCATCTCCCAGAAGGGGGCAGGGATAATTTACACATATTATTTGGAATTCTTCTGTGGCGAAGATTTTTCCCTTCTCCCCCATTTATTCATCATTCAGTCATGTTTTAAAAATTGAAATATAATTGATTTACAATATTAGTTTCAGATGTACAACACAGTGATTCAAAAAATTCATAGTTTATACTCCACTTAAAGTTCTTATAAAATGTTGGCTGTATTCCCTGTGCTGTACATTACATCTTTGTAGCTTATTTTTCTTCTATACAGTAGTTTGTGCCTCTTAATCCTCTAAACCCCTTCCCTCTCCCCACTGGTAACCACTAGTTTGTTCTCTGTATCTGTGAGTCTGTTTCTGATTTGTTCATATTCATTCATCAGTTTTGGTTTTTTAGATTCCAAATATAAGTGGTAACATACAGAATTTGTCTTTCTCTGTCTGACTTATTTCACTAAGTATAATACCCTCCAGGTCCATCTATGCTGTTGTAATGGCAAATTTTCATTTTTTTTATTGCTGTGTAATATCCTATTGTGTGTGTGTGTGTGTATATATATATATATATATCACATCTTCTTCATTCACCTGTTGGTAGACACTTAGGTTGCTTCCATTTCTTGGCTATTGTAAATAACGGTGCTACGAACATTGGGGTGCACGTATCTTCTTGAATTACTGTTTTCCTTTTCTTCAGATATATGCCCAGCAGTGGGATTGCTGGATCATATGGTAGTTTTTAATTTTTTGAGGAACCTCCATACTGCTTTCAACAGTGGTTGCACCAATTTACATTCCTACCAATAGTGTACAAAGGTTCCCTTTTCCCACATCCTCACCAACATTTCTTATTTATGGTCTTTTTGATGATAGCCATTCTGATGGGTGTGAGGTGATATCTCATTGTGGGTTTGATTTGCATTTCTCTGGTGATTAGCAATATTGAGCATATTTTCATGTGTTTGTTGGCAATCTGTATGTCTTCTTTGGAAAAATGTCTATTCAGGTCTTCTGCCCATTTTTAAAATCAGGTTATTTTTGTTTGATACTGGGTTAAATAAACTGTTTATATATTTGGATGTTAACCCCTTATCAGTCATATCATTTGCAAATATTTTCTCCTATTCAGTAGGCTGTCTTTTTGTATTGTCAAGAGTTTCCTTTGCTGTGCAAAAGCTTTTAAGTGTAACTAGGTCCCATTTGTTTATTTTTTCTTTTGTTTCTTTTGCCTTAGGAGACAGATCTAAAATAATATTGCTATGATTTATGTCAAAGAGTATTATGCCTACATTTTCTTCTAGGAGTTTTATGGTTTACAGTCTTAAGTTTAGGTCTTTAATCCATTTTGAGTTTATTTTTGTATATGATGTGAGAAAATGTTCGAATTTCATTGACTTATATGTACCTGTCCAGTTTTCCCAGCACAACTTATTGCATAGACTGTCTTTTCCCCATTGTATATTTTTGCTTCCTTTCTCATAGATCAATTAGCTATAAGTGTGTGAGTTTGTATCTGGGCTGTCTATTCTATTCCATTGATCTGTGTGTCTTTTTTTGTGCCAGTACTTTACTGTTTTGATTACTGTAGCTTTGTAGTATAGTTTGAAGTCAGGGAGTGTTATACCAACAGCTCTGTTCTTAAGATTGCTTTGGCTATTTGGGGTCTTTTGTGTTTCCATACAAATTTTAGAATTATTTATTCTAGTTCTGTGAAATATGCCATTGGTATTTTGATAGAGATTGCACTGAATCTGTAGATTGCCTTGGGTGGTATGATCATTTTAACAATATTGATTATTCCAGTCCATGAACACATTATACTTTTCCATCTGTGTGTGTCGTCTTCAATTTCAGTCTTATAGTGTAACATCCTGACAATGCTCCAAGTGTGCTTGAAAAGAATGTGTAATCTGCTGCTACCATGTGGAGTTAAGTGAATAAACATCAGGTTCAATTTTTTTTTTCTGTGGTACGCGGGCCTCTCACTGTTGTGGCCTCTCCCGTTGCAGAGCACAGGCTCCGGACGCGCAGGCTCAGAGGCCATGGCTCATGGGCCTAGCCGCTCTGCGGCATGTGGGATTTTCCCAGACTGAGGCACGAACCCATGACCCCTGCATCGGCAGGCGGACTCTCAAACACTGCACCACCAGGGAAGCCCCAGGTTCAATTTTTGATAGTGTTTTTCAACTCTTCCATTTCTTATTGATTTTATGTCCAATTATCCTAATAATTTTTGAGAGTGTGGTATGGAAATTTCCAAGTATAATTTTTGAACGAACTGTCTTTTTCTCCATGTAGCTGTTCAGTTTTCCCAGGACCACATATTGAAGAGAATGTCTTTTCCCCATTGTGTTTTCTTGTATCCTTTGTTATAGATAAATTGGCCATAAGTGCATGGGTTTATTTCTGGGCTCTCTATCATGTTCCATTGATCTATGTGTCTGTTTTTGTGCCAGTACTATACTGTTCTGATTACTGTAGGTTTGCAGTACAGTCTGCAGTCAGAAAGCATGATACCTCCAGCTTTGTTTGTTTGTTTTCCCTCAAGATTGCTTTGACTATTTGGGGTCTTTTATGGTTCCATATAAATTTTAGGATTATTTGTTCTAGGCCTGTGAAAAATGTCATGGGTATTTTGATAGGAATTGCATTAAATCTGTAGATTGCTTTGGGTAGTGAGGACACTTTAACAATATTAATTCTTCCAATCTATGATCACAGGACATCTTTCCATTTCATGTCATCTTTCAGTTTCCTTCATCAATATTTTATAGTTTTCAGAGTATAGGTCTTTCACCTTGTTAGTTAAGTTTATTCCTAGGTCTATATTCTGTTTGATGTGATTTTAAATGGAATTGTTTTCTTGTTTTCTCTTTCTGATAGTTGATTATTAGTGTATAGAAAAGCAACAGATTTCTATATATTAATCTTATTTTTGAATTTTACTTATTTTTTTATACAGCAGGTTATTAGTCATTAATTTTATATCTCATTGTGGGTTTGATTTGCATTTCTCTGGTGATTAGCAATATTGAGCATATTTTCATGTGTTTCATGTGTTTCATCAGTGTATACATGTCAATCCCAATCGCCCAATTCAGCACACCACCACCACACCCCCCCACCCACCGCTTTCTCCCTGGGTGTCGATACGTTTGTCCTCTACATCTGTGTCTCAATTTCTGCCCTGCAAACTGGTTCATCTGTAAAATTTTTCTAGGTTCCACATATATACAATATTTGTTTTCCTCTTTCTGACTTACTTCACGTTGTATGACAGTCTCTAGATCCATCCATGTCTCAACAGATGACCCAATTTTGTTCCTTTTTATGGATGAGTAATATTCCATTGTATATATGTACCACATCTTCTTTATCCATTTGTCTGTTGAAGGACATTTAGGTTGCTTCCATGACCTGGCTATTGTAAATAGTGCTGCAATGAACATTGGGGTGCATGTGTCTTTTTGAATGATGTTTTTCTCTGGGTATATGCCCAGTAGTGGGATTGCTGGATCATATGGTAATTCTATTTTTAGTTTTTTAAGGAACATTCATACTGTTCTCCATAGTGGCTGTATCAGTTTACATTCCCACCAACAGTGCAGGAGGGTTCCCTTTTCTCCACACCCTCTCCAGCATTTGTTGTTTGTAGATTTCCTGATGATGCCCATTCTAAATGGTGTGAGGTGATACCTCATTGTAGTTTTGATTTGCATTTCTCTAATAATTAGTGATGTTGAGCAGCTTTTCATGTACTTCTTCACCATCTGTATGTCTTCTTTGGAGAAATGTCTATCGAGGTCTTCTGCCAATTTTTAGATTTGGTTCTTTTTTTTCTTAATATTGAGCTGCATGAGCTGTTTATATATTTTTGGAGATTAATCCTTTGTCCATTAATTCGTTTGCAAATACTTTCTCCCATTCTGAGCGTTGTCTTTTCATCTTGTTTATGGTTTCCTTTGCTGTGCAAAAGCTTTCAAGTTTCATTAGGTCCCATTTATTTATTTTTGTTTTGATTTCCATTACTCTAGGAGTTGGATCAAAAAAGATCTTGCTGTGATTTATGTCAAAGAGTGTTCTTCCTATGTTTTCCTCTAAGAGTTTTATAGTGTCCAGTCTTACATTTAGGTCTCTAATCCATTTTGAGTTTATTTTTGTGTATGGTGTTAGAGAGTGTTCTAATTTCATTCTTTAACATGTAGCTGTCCAATAGTAGAGTCATTTTCACAATATTGATTCTTCCAGTCCAAGAACATGGTATATCTCTCCATATGTCAGTATAATCTTTAATTTTTTTCATCAGTGTCTTACAGTTTTCTGCATACAGGTCTTTTACCTCCCTAGGTAGTTTTATTCCTAGGTATTTTATTCTTTTAGTTGCAATGGTAAGTGGGAGTGTTTCCTTAATTTCTCTTCCAAATTTTTCATCATTAATGTATAGGAATACCAGAGATTTCTGTGCATTAATTTTGTATCATGCAACTTTACCAGATTCATTGATTAGCCCTGGTAGTTTTCTGGTGGCATCTTTAGAATTCTCTAGAATTCTCTATGTATAGTATCATGTCATCTGCAAACAGTGACAGTTTTACTTCTTCTTTTCCAATTTGTATTCCTTTTATTTCTTTTTCTTCTCTGATTGCCATGGCTAGGACTTCCAAAACTATGTTGAATAATAGTGGTGAGAGTGGACATCCTTGTCTTGTTCCTGATCTTAGAGGAAAGGCTTTCAGTTTTTTACCATTGAGAATGATGTTTGCTGTGGGTTTGTCATATATGGCCTTTATTATGTTGAGGTAGGTTCCCTCTATGCCCACATTCTGGAGAGTTCTTATCATAAATGGTGTTGAATTTTGTCAAAAGCTTTTTCTGCATCTATTGAGATGATCATATGATTTTGATTCTTCAGTTTGTTAATATGGTGTATAACATTAATTGATTTGCATATATAGATGAATCCTTGCATCCCTGGGATGAATCCCGCTTGATCATGGTGTATGATCCCTTTAATGTGTTGTTGGATTCTGTTTGCTAGTATTTTGTTGAGGATTTTTGCATCTATATTCATCAGTGATATTGGTCTGTAATTTTCTTCTTTTGTAGTATCTTTGTCTGGTTTTGGTCTCAGGATGATGGTGGCCTCATAGAATGAGTTTGGAAGTGTTCCTTCCTCTGCAATTTTTTGGAAGAGTTTGAGAAGGATGGGTGTTAGCTCTTCTCTAAATATTTGATAGAATTCACCTGTGAAGCCATCTGGTCCAGCCTTTTCCTCTTGTATATCTTTCTGTGAATGTGTTTTTTGTTCCACAGGCTGCAGGATTGTAGTTCTTCTTACTTTTGCTGTCTGCCCTCTGGTGCATGAGGCTATCTAAGGATTGTGCAAGTTTCCTGATGGAGGGTCGTGTGATTTTTTACCCTTCCCTTTGTTAATGTGTTGTATCACATTGATGGATTTGTGGATATCAAATCATCCTTGCATCTCAGGAATAAATCCCACTTGATCATGTTGTATGGTCCTTTTTATATATTGTTGAATTCAGATTGCTAACGTTTATTTGAGGTTTTCTGCATCTATATTCATTAGAGGTATCAGCCTATAGTTTTCCTTTTTTTTTATAGTGTCTTTGTTTGGTTTGGTATCAAGGTAATGGTGGCAGCGTGGAATGAATTTGGGAGTGTTCCCTCCTCTTCAATTTTGAAATAGTTTGAGAAGAAGAGGTATTAGCTCTTCTTTATATGTTTGGTAGAATTCCCCTGTGAATCCATCCAGTCCTGTACTATTTTTTGGGGGGGGTGAGGGGAGTTTTTCACAAATTCAATTTCATTGCTAGTAATTGGCCTGTTCAGATTGTATATTTCTTCCTGATTCAGTCAGGTCAGGTTGTATGTTTCTAGAAATTTGTTGATGTCTTCTAGGTTGTCCAATTTGTTGGCATTTAACTGTTCATAGTATTCTCTTATTTTTTTGGTATTTCTGTGGTATCAGTTGTTATTTCTCCTCTTTTATTTCTTATTTTGTTTATTTGGGTCCTCTCTCTTTTTTTCTTGATAATCCTGGCTAAAGGCTTATCAATTTTGTTCATCTTTTTAAAAAAATACAGATCTTGATTTATTGATATTTTCTTTTTTTTCTCTATTTTTTCTCTAATCTTTATTATTTCTTTCCTTCTGCTGACTTTGGGCTTTGTTCTTCTTTCTCTAATTCCTTTAGGTTGTAGGTTAGGTTGTTTCTTTGAGATTTTTCCTATTTCTTGAGATAGGCATGTATAGCTATAAACTTCCCTCTTCAAACTGCTTTTGCTGCATCCCATAGATTTTGGAATGTCCTGTTTTTATTTATTTTTAATTAATTAACTTATTTATTTTTGGCTGTGTTCGGTCTTCGTTGCTGTGCATGGGCTTTCTCTAGTTGTGGTGAGTGGGGGCGACTCTTCATTGCAGTACGCAGGCTTCTCGTTGCGGTGGCTTCTCTTGTTTCAGAGCATGGGCTCTAGGTGCGCGGGCTTCAGTAGTTGTGGCACACAGGCTCAGTAGTTGTGGCTCACAGGCTCTAGAGCACAGAGTTCAGTAGTTGTGGTGCACGTGCTTAGTTGTTCCGCAGCATGTAGGATCTTCCCTGACCAGGGATTGAACCCATGTCCCCTGCACTGGAAGGCAGATTCTTAACCACTGCACCACCAGGGAAGCCCTTTATTTTGTTCTGTCTTGAGGTATTTTCTCATTTCCTCTGATTTCTTCATTGACCCACTATTTTTTAGCAGCAAGGTGGTTAGTCTCCACGTGTTTATGTTCTTCCCATTTTTCTTCCTTGATTGATTTCTAGTTTTGTACTGTTGTGGTCAGAAAAAGTATTTGATATAATTTCTATCCTCTTAAATATGTTGAGGCACATTTTGTGGTCTAGCTTGTGGTCTACCCTGGAGAACATTCCATATGCACTTAAAGCATGTGTATTCTATTGTTTTTAGATGTAATATACTGTAGACATCTATTAAGTTCTACTTGTCTGTGTCATTTAAGGCCACTGTTTGCTTTTTGATTATCTGTCTGGATGATCTGTCCCTTGATGTCATTGGGGTGTTAAAGTCCCCTACTATTATTGCATTATTGTCAGTTTCTCCCTTTGTGTTTGTTAATATTTGCTTTATATATTTAGATGCTCCTATAATAGGTACATCTGTGTTAATGAATGTTATATCCACTTTTTGTACTGATCCCTTTATCATTATATAATGCCCTTCTTTGTCTTTTGTTGTAGACTTTGCTTTAAAGCCTATTTTGTTTGACATAAGTATTGCTACCCCATGTTTCTTGTCATTTCCGTTTGCATGAAATATATTTTTCCATCCCCTCATTTTCAGTCTGTGTGTCTTTAGCTCTGAAGTGAGTCTTTTATAAGCAGCATATAGATGGGTCTCTTTTTATTTTATCCAGTCACCACCCTATATCTTTTGATTGGAGCATTTAGTCTGTTGACATTTAAAGTGATTATTGGTAAGTAAGTACTTACTGGCATTTTGGTACTTGTTTTCTGGTTGGTTTTTTAGTTTTTCTCTGGTCTTCTTTCAATTTCTTCCCTTGTGGTTTGATGGTTTTCTTTAGTGGTATGCTTATGATCCTTTCTCTCTAGCATTTGTGTATCTATTCGTAGGTTTTAGATTTGTGGTTACCATGGGGGTTCATGTATGTTGACCTATCACTATATCTATTTGTTTTAAACTGTTAGTCATTTAAGTTCAAACACATTCTTAAAAATATACATTTTTTACTCCCATTCCCCCACATTTTGTTTTTGATATCACATTTTAAATCTTCATATTTATCCCTTAATTGTTTATTGTAGTTATAGATGATTTTACAACTTTGTCTTTTAATCTTCATCTTAGCTTATTTAAGTGGTTGATCCATAGGCTTTACTATATATTTGCCTTTACTAGTGGGATTTTTCCTTTCGTATGGATTCTTATTTCTTACAGCCCTTTCTTTTCCACTTAGAAAAGACCCTCTAACATTGCTTTTAGGGTCAGTTTAGTATTGAGTTTTAGTTTTTCCTTGTTTGGGAAGTTCTTTATCTCTCCTTCAATTCTGGATGATAAGCCTGCTGGGTAGATCATCCTGTGTTGTAGGTTTTTCCCTTTCAGCATTTTAAATGTATCATGCCACACCCTTCTGGCCTGCAAAGTTTCTGCAGAGAAATCAGCTAATAGCCGTTTGGCGTGTCCCTTGTTTATGACCCTTTGTTTTTCTCTTGATCCCTTTAGAATTTTCTTTTTAACTTTTGCCATTTTAGTTATGATATGTCTTGGTGTGGATCTCTTTGGATTCATCTTTTCTGGGACCTTCTGTACTTTCTGTACCTGAATATCTATTTCTTTCTTCACTTTCAGGATGTTTTCAGCCATAATTTCATCAAATACATCTTTTACCCCTTTCTCTCTCTTCTTCTTTTGGAACCCCTATAATGTAAATGTTGGTACATTGATGTTGTCCCAGAGGTCCCTTAAACTGTTCTCATTTTTAAAATTTGTTTTCCTTTTTTACTGATTGGATAATTTCCATTATTCTATCTTACAGATCACTTATGCATTCTTCCGTATCACCTAGTCTGCTGTTAATTCCTTCTAGTGTGTTTTTCGTTATAGTTATTGTATTTGTCAGATTTGACTGGGTTTTTCTTAATATTTTCTAGTTCCTTATTAAAATTATCACTGTGTTCATCTATTCTTTTCCCTACATCAGTTAGCATTCTTATTACTATTGCTTTGAACTCTTTTTCTGGTAAATTATTTCTGTTTCAGTAGTTGTTTTTTCTTGTTCTTTCATTTGAAACAAATTCCTCTGTCTTCTTTTTTTTTTTAATAAATTTATTTATTTTATTTATTTATTTTTGGCTGCGTTGGGTTTTCGTTGCTGCTTGGGCTTTTCTCCAGCTGTGGGGAGCAGGGGCTACTCCGCATTGTGATGTGCAGACTTCTCATTGCGGTGGCCTCTGTTGTTGCGGAGCATGGGCTCTAGGTACGTGGGCTTCAGCAGTTGTGGCTCGCAGGCTCTAGAGTGCAGGCTTTAGTAGTTGTGGCGCACAGGCTCAGTTGCTCCGTGGCATGTGGGATCTTCCCAGACCAGAGCTTGAACCCGTGTCTCCTGCATTGGCAGGCAGATTCTTAACCACTGCACCACCAGGGAAGCCCCTGTCCCCTTGTTTTGATTAAATGTCTCTGTATCCATGAAGTTAGGTGAAACAGCTACCTATCCTGGTCTGGAAGGGGTGTTGTTGTGTGGGAGCATCCCTGTACAGTTTGTGTGTGCCCAGTGTCTTTTCTGGGAGAGCTGTATCTGACATGAACACAACTTACATCCCCCAAGGTGTGCTGGCAGCTATCACCTTGATAGGATGTGGAGCAGGAGGAGCTATTGCTAGAGCCTGGTGTGAGCTGGGTCTTCTTCTCTGCTTAGTGACCAGCACCACTCTATTGGGTCCAGGGTCAATTCCCAAGTTGCTGGAGCAGAAGCCCTGAGGGTCAGGTCCAAGATGGCTCTGTTCCTTCTCAGTGTGTGCTCTCCCCCCTCCAAGCATTGGCACATTTTCCCAAAAGGGGAGCAGTGTTGGGCAAGAGGAGCTGGAGTGGGTGCTCAGCATGCGTTAGGGCATGGGCTGGAGCAGTCCCTGCACCAGTCAGAGTTCCTGCTCATTCCCTATCTGCTGCCTCTGCAAGCACCAATAATGGCTGCTCTCAGCTGTTTAGATGCTGTGTTGGGTCTGAGATGGCTTTGTCCCCTACAACTATGCATTCCCCTCAGCTGTGGCAGTCTTTGCCCTAGCGTGGAGCTGTGCCATGGAGTAAGAGGGGCTGGAGTGGGTACTCAGCTCAGGCTGGGACACACTGGGGCAGTTGAGAGAAACTGGCCAGAGTTCCAGACAGTTTTAATCTGCTTCCTCTACCTTGTTTTGGGAATTAGCAATTATGTGTGTACCCTTCAGGAGCAGAGTCTAGGTTTCCTACAGCCCTGCTGTCAGTCCCACTGGTTTCAAACCAGTTATGGGGACTCATCCTCCCAGTGTCAGACCCCAAGCCCAGGATGCCCAATATGTGTTTCAAACTGCTCACTCAGCAGGGGATATCTCCAAGCCCAAGTAATCCTCCTCCTCTTCTGTGTCTGCTTCCAGGGATGCAGATCCCAACCTGATCACTTTTCCTTCCTCCCTGCTTGATTCTCTGTGGATCTTTCTTGCAGCCTTGGTTTTATAACAGTCTTTCTGCCAGTCTCCAGTTTGTTTTCAGTGACAATTACTCCATCTGTATGTGTATTTTTGATGTGTTTAAGGGGGTAGGTGAGCTTGCATCCTCCTACTCCACCATCTTAATCTCCCCCCAAATTCATTTCTGAAGGATAATCTTTCTGCATATAGAATTCTTGGTTGGCAGTTTTTCTTTTAGCACTTTGAATATGCCACTCCACTGTCTTCTACCATTGCTTCTGAGAACTCAGTTTTTAATTGCATTGTTTCCCTGAGTCATTTTTCTCTTGCTGTTTTGAGATTTTTTTCTTTGTATTTCACAGTGTATTTAGGTAGGGCTCCCTTTGAATTTATTTAACTTAGGATTCTTTGATATTTTTGGATCTGTAGATTAGTGATCTTACCAAATTTGAAAGTTTGGGGCCAGCCATGATTTCTTCAACTTTTTTTTTTTTTTTTTTTTGACTGCTTGACATGTTCATTGCTGCACACGGGCTTTCTCTAGTTGCAGCAAGTGGGAGCTACTCTTCGTTGCAGTGAATGGGCTTCTCATTGTGGTGGCTTCTCTTGTTGCAGAGTACAGGCTCTAAGTGTGTGAGCTTCAGTAGTTGTGGTGTGTGGGCTCAGTAGTTGTGGCTCACAGGCTCTAGAGCTCAGGCTCAGTCATCGTGGCGAACAGGCTTCATTGCTCCACAGCATGTTGGATCCTCCCAGACCAGGGCTAAAACCTGTGTCACCTGCATTGGCAGGCGGATTTTTTTTTTTTTTTTTT
>NW_020175079.1:3551114-3552199 GCF_003031525.2 Neophocaena asiaeorientalis asiaeorientalis
CTGATCTCCCCTTGCTATGAGGCTGCTTCCCACTAGCTATCTATTTTACGTTTGGTAGTGTATGTATGTCCATGCCACTCGCTCACTTTGTCACAGCTTACCCTTCCCCCTCCCATATCCTCAAGTCCATTTTCTAGTAGGTCTGTTTCTTTATTCCTGTCTTACCCCTGGGTTCTTACCCTCAGCTGTGGCAGTCTTTGCCCTAGCGTGGAGCTGTGCCATGGAGTAAGAGGGGCTGGAGTGGGTACTCAGCTCAGGCTGGGACACACTGGGGCAGTTGAGAGAAACTGGCCAGAGTTCCAGACAGTTTTAATCTGCTTCCTCTACCTTGTTTTGGGAATTAGCAATTATGTGTGTACCCTTCAGGAGCAGAGTCTAGGTTTCCTACAGCCCTGCTGTCAGTCCCACTGGTTTCAAACCAGTTATGGGGACTCATCCTCCCAGTGTCAGACCCCAAGCCCAGGATGCCCAATATGTGTTTCAAACTGCTCACTCAGCAGGGGATATCTCCAAGCCCAAGTAATCCTCCTCCTCTTCTGTGTCTGCTTCCAGGGATGCAGATCCCAACCTGATCACTTTTCCTTCCTCCCTGCTTGATTCTCTGTGGATCTTTCTTGCAGCCTTGGTTTTATAACAGTCTTTCTGCCAGTCTCCAGTTTGTTTTCAGTGACAATTACTCCATCTGTATGTGTATTTTTGATGTGTTTAAGGGGGTAGGTGAGCTTGCATCCTCCTACTCCACCATCTTAATCTCCCCCCAGATTCATTTCTGAAGGATAATCTTTCTGCATATAGAATTCTTGGTTGGCAGTTTTTCTTTTAGCACTTTGAATATGCCACTCCACTGTCTTCTACCATTGCTTCTGAGAACTCAGTTTTTAATTGCATTGTTTCCCTGAGTCATTTTTCTCTTGCTGTTTTGAGATTTTTTTCTTTGTATTTCACAGTGTATTTAGGTAGGGCTCCCTTTGAATTTATTTAACTTAGGATTCTTTGATATTTTTGGATCTGTAGATTAGTGATCTTACCAAATTTGAAAGTTTGGGGCCAGCCATGATTTCTTCAACTTTTTTTTTTTTTTTTTT
>NW_020175079.1:3552306-3552870 GCF_003031525.2 Neophocaena asiaeorientalis asiaeorientalis
GTGAGCTTCAGTAGTTGTGGTGTGTGGGCTCAGTAGTTGTGGCTCACAGGCTCTAGAGCTCAGGCTCAGTCATCGTGGCGAACAGGCTTCATTGCTCCACAGCATGTTGGATCCTCCCAGACCAGGGCTAAAACCTGTGTCACCTGCATTGGCAGGCGGATTTTTTTTTTTTTTTTTTACATCCTTATTGGAGTATAATTGCTTTACAATGGTGTGCTAGTTTCTGCTTCATAACAACCCACCCTCCCTATCCCACCCCTCTAGGTGGTCACAAAGCACCGAGCTGATCTCCCCTTGTTATGAGGCTGCTTCCCACTAGCTATCTATTTTACGTTTGGTAGTGTATGTATGTCCATGCCATTTGCTCACTTTGTCACAGCTTACCCTTCCCCCTCCCATATCCTCAAGTCCATTTTCTAGTAGGTCTGTTTCTTTATTCCTGTCTTACCCCTGGGTTCTTAATGATATTTTTTTTCTTAGATTCCATATATATGTGTTAGCATACGGTATTTTTCTTTCTCTTTCTGACTTACTTCACTCTGTATGACAGACTCTAGGTCCATC
>NW_020175079.1:3553349-3556977 GCF_003031525.2 Neophocaena asiaeorientalis asiaeorientalis
CTGGTGGATGAGGCTGGATCTTGTCTTTCTGGTGGGCAGGTCCACATCTTGTGGTGTGTTTTGGGGTGTCTGTGGACTTACTATGATTTTAGGCAGCCTCTCTGCTAATGGGTGGGGTTGTGTTCCTGTCTTCCTCCTCAGAGGCACAGCACTGACTCCTCCTCAGAGGCACAGCACTGACTCCTGGCTGCAGCACCAAAAGCCTTTCATCCACACAGCTCAGAATAAAAGGGAGAAAAAGTAGAAAGAGAGAAAGAAAGAGGATAAAAGAAAAAATAAAGTAAGAAAAAATAAAATAAAGTTATTAAAATAAAAAATAATTATTAAGAAAAAAAATTTTTGTAAGTAAACAAAATCGGACGGATAGAACCCTAGGACAAATGGTGAAAGCAAAGCTATACAGACAAAATCTCACAGAGAAGCATACACATACACACTCACAAAAAGAGGAAAGGGGGAAAAAATCATAAATCTTGCTCTCAAAGTCCACCTCCTCAATTTGGGATGATTCGTTGTCTATTCATGTATTCCACAGATGCAGGGTACATCAAGTTGATTGTGGAGCTTTAATCCGCTGCTTCTGAGGCTTCTGGGAGAGATTTCCCTTTCTCTTCTTTGTTCATATAGCTCCTGGGACTCCCCTTTGGATTTGGCCCCACCTCTGCGTGTAGGTCGCCGGAAAGCGTCTGCGCTCAGACAGGACGGGGTTAAAGGAGCCGCAGATTCGGGGGCTCTGGCTCACTCAGGCCGGGGGGAGGGAGGGGTACGGAGTGCGGGGCGAGCCTGTGGTGGCAGAGGCCGGCGTGACGTTGCAGCAGCCTGAGGCCCGCCGTGCGTTCTTCCGGGGAAGTTGTCCCTGGATCCCGGGACCCTGGCAGCGGCGGGCTGCACAGGCTTCCCAGAAGGGAGGTGTGGATAGTGACCTGTGCGCGCACACAGGCTTCTTGGTGGCAGCAGCAGCAGCCTTAGCGTCTCATGCCCGTCTCTAGGGTCTGCACTGTTAGCTGCGTCTCGCGCCCTTCTCTGGACCTCCTTTAAGCAGCGCTGTTAATCCTCTCTCCTCGCGCACCAGGAAACAAAGAGGGAAGAAAAAGTCTCTTGCCTCTTTGGCAGGTCCAGACTTTTCCCAGGCAGATTCTTTTTGTTTGTTTATTTGTTTTGTTTTTAATTTATTTTTTAAAATTATTTTTACATTTTATTTTTTTATACAGCAGGTTCTTATGAGTTATCTATTTTATACGTATTAGTGTATATATGTCAATCCCAATCTCACAATTCACCACAGCAGCACCACCACCCCCGGCTTTCCCCCCTTGGTGTTCATACATTTGTTCTCTACATCTGTGTCTCTATTTCTTCTTGCAAACCAGATCATCTGTACCATTCTTCCAGGTTCCATATGTATGCATTAATATCCGATATTTGTTTTTCTCTTTCTGACTTACTTCACTCTGTATGACAGTCTAACCTATGTTTTCTTCTAATGTTTTATAGTTTTATGTTTACATGATCCATTTTGAGTTAATTTTTGCATAATGTATGGGACTTAGGTCAAAGTACAATTTTTTTCTATGAATGTCCAGTTGCTTCAGCACCATTTATTGAAAGGACTATCCATCCTTCACTGAATTGCTTTTACACCTGTGTCAAAATTCCAATGGGCAGACTCCCCCAGCCAGCCCAACAAGAAGTGCCAGTAGGGATTGGTTCAAGATGGCAGAGTAGAAAGACGTGCACTCACTCCCTCTTGCGAGAGCACCAGAATCACAACTAACTGCTGAACAGTCATCTACAGGAAGACACTGGAGCTCACCAAAAAAGATACCCCACATCCAAAGACAAAGGAGAAGCAATGAGATGCTTAGGAGGGGTGCAATCACAATAAAACCAAACCCCATAACTGCTGGGTGGGTGACTCACAAGCTGGAGAACACTTATGCCACTGAAGTCCACCCAACGCAATCACAATAAAATCAAACCCCATAATGGCTGGGTGGGTGACTCACAAGCTGGAGAACACTTATACCACTGAAGTCCACCCACTGGAGTGAAGGTTCTGAGCCCCACGTCAGGGTTCCCAACCTGGAGATCGGCAACGGGACGAGGAATTCCTAGAGATTCAGAGGTTGAAGCCTAGTGGGATTTGATTGCAGGGCTTTGACAGGACTGGGGGAAACAGAGAGAGACTCCACTCTTGGAAGGCACACACAAAGTAGTGTGTGCATTGCGACCCAGGGGAAGGAGCAGTGACCCCATAGGATACTGAACCAGACCTACCTGCTAGTGTTGGAGGGTCTCCTGCAGAGGCGGGGTGTGGCTGTGGCTCACCGTGTGGACAAGGACACTGGCAGCAGAAGTTCTGGGAAGTAGTCCTTGGTGTGAGCCCTCTCAGAGTCTGCCCTTAGCCCCATCAAAGAGCTGGGTAGGCTCCAGTGCTGGGTTGCCTCAGGCCAAACAACCAACAGGGAGGGAACCCAGCCCCACCCATCAGCTGACAAGCGGATTAAAGCTTTACTGAGCTCTGCCCACAGAGCAACAGCCAGCTCTACCTACCACCAGTCCCTCCCATCAGGAAGCTTGCACAAGCTTCTAAGATAGCCTCATCCACCAGAGGGCAGAAGCAGAAGCAAGAAGAACTACAATTCTGCAGCCTATGGAAGGAAAACTACATTCACAGAAACAAAGACAAAATGAAAAGCCAGAGGACTTTGTACCAGGTGAAGGAACAAGATAAAACCCCAGAAAAACAACTAAATGAAGGGAAGATAGGCAACCTTCCAGAAAAAGAATTCAGAGTAATGATAGTGAAGATGATCCAGGACCTCGGAAAAAGAATGGAGGCAAAGATCAAGAAGATACAAGAAATGTTTAACAAAGACCTAGAAGAATTAAAGAACAAACAAACAGAGATGAACAATACAATAACTGAAATGAAAACTACACTAGAAGGAATCAATAACAGAATAACTGAGGCAGAAGAACGGATAAGTGACCTGGAAGACAGGACAGTGGAATTCACTGCTGTGGAACAGAATAAATAAAAAAGAAAGAAAAGAAATGAAGAGGGTCAAAGAGACCTCTGGGAAAACATTAAATGCAACAACATTCACATTATAGGGGTCCCAGAAGGAGAAGAGAGAGAGAAAAGGACACGAGAAAATACTTGAAGAGATTATAGTTGAAAACTTCCCTAACATGGGAAAGAAAATAGCCACCCAAGTCCAGGAAGTGCAGAGAGTCCCATACAGGATAAACCTAAAGAGAAACATGCCGAGACACATAGTAATCAAGTTGGCAAAAAATTAAAGACAAAAAATTTGAAAGCAACAAGGGAAAAATGACTAATAACATACAAGGGAACTCCCATAAGGCTAACAGTTGATTTCTCAGCAGAAACTATAAGCCAGAAGGGAGTGGCATGACATACTTAAAGTGATGAAAGGGAAGAAACTGCAACCAAGATTACTCTACCCAACAAGGATCTCATTCAGATTCGATGGACAAATCAAAAGCTTTACAAACAAGCAAAATCTAACAGAATTCAGCACCACCAAACCAGCTCTACAACAAATGCTAAAGGAACTTCTCTAAGTCGGAAGCACAAGAGAAGAGAAGGACCTACAAAAAC
>NW_020175079.1:3557092-3559389 GCF_003031525.2 Neophocaena asiaeorientalis asiaeorientalis
CTGTCACTGTTTGCAGATGATATGATACTATACATAGAGAATCCTAAGGATGCCACCAGAAAACTAGAGCTAATCAATGAATTTGGTAAAGTTGCATGATACAAAATTAATGCACAGAAATATCTTGCTTTCTTATACACTAACAACAATGATCAGAGAGAGAAATTAAAAACTCTTGCAACAAAAAGAATAAAATACCTAGGAATCAACCTACCTAGAATTAGAAAGAGAAGAACAAATATCGTATATTCATGCGTATATGTGGAACCTAGAAAAATGGTACAGATAAACCGATTTGCAGGGCAGAAATAGAGACACAGATGTAGAGAACAAATGTATGGACACCAAGGGGGGAAAGCGGTGGAGGGTGGTGGTGGTGCTGTGATGAATTGTGAGATTGGGATTGACATATATACACTAATATGTATAAAATGGGTAACTACTAAGAACCTGCTGTGTAAAAAATAAATAAAATACAAAAAATAAAGAAATGGACAGGAATGATATAAATTGCAAAATTTTACTGAAAAAAAAGAAACAACCTGCTGTATAAAAATAAAATAAAATTCAGAAATTCAAAAAAAAGTAAGCATTTTCCTAGCTTATTAAAACTCCTAATAACCTTAACTAAATGTCTATAAATGACTTATCATGTGCCTGTGCCATGACTTTTTAACAATTGTTTTCATGTTTACTTGTTAAATACTTATTTTCCTCAAAAAAAAAGCGCCAGTAGCGTGGCCCTGATTATTCTGAGGCTCGTGGGCATTGAGCAGCGTTACCCTTTATAGCAGAAAGCTGGCGGGCACTGTGGGGAAAAAACAAAACAAGCAGCAAGTGGAGGAGGTGCTAGAAGAAGAGGAAGAAGACTATGTGGTAGGAAAAGTTCTCGACCATCGAGTGGTAAAGGGCCAAGTGGAGTACCTCCTAAAGTGGAAGGGGTTCTCAGATGAGGACCACACATGGGAGCCAGAAGAAAACCTGGATTGCCCCGACCTCATCGCCGAGTTCCTGCAGTCACAGGAAACAGCACACGAGACAGACAAATCAGAGGGGGGCAAGCGCAAAGCTGATTCTGATTCGGAAGGTAAGGGGGAGGAGAGCAAACCAAAGAAGAAAGAAGAGTCAGAAAAGCCACGAGGCTTTGCTCAGGGTTTGGAACTGGAGTGGATTACTGGAGCTGTAGACTCCAGTGGAGGACTCATGTTCCTGATGAAATGGAAAAACTCTGATGAGGCTCACCTGGTCCCTGCCAAGGAAGCCAATGTCAAGTGCCCACAGGTTGTCATATCCTCCTATGAGGAAAGGCTGACGTGGCATTCCTACCCCTTGGAGGATGATGACAAAAAAGATGACAAGAATTAACTCTCCTGAGTACCAGCCCTTGTCACGTCTGACCGTGGGGTTCGAGTGGGGAAAGGAGTTCTGCTTGTCTTGACACCATAGAGGTGGCTTGAGAAGATGTCCTTTGAAGAGCCAGTATAGTTTCTGTGCCCTACAGCAGCCCAAGTGCTTTAAAGCTGCTCTATGCTGTATAGTTTGCACACCCATCCCAGTGGAGGGGAAGGACGGTCAGTGTTTCAAGGCAAACCATTCTGAACTTTACTGAGAAAGGCAAAGGGCCTTCTACATAGGACAAAACTTGCAGGCTGGGATGTGGGAGAGCAGAAGATACTGTAGATCTTCAAAGAGCATCTCCACAACCCACAGCCTTCTTCCCAATAGTGTTAACTCTGCATTTTTACAGCATAGCATGTATGTAGTTTTTGGCTATTACTGGTGTATTATTTGGGGCAGGAGGGATGGGGTGGGAAAGAAGGGAGACGGGTTAGGATCATTTTTGTTAAAATCTGGGGCCTGATTGGGTAAATGGTGAAACAAAGGAAAGAACAACTAATGATGATTTGGTTCTGTGTCCAGAATATTTTATCCTTTCAAAAAATGTCATTGGCAACCTAAGTGAGGACTGTGAGAGATCGTTTATAAGCTGTGAATGCCCGAAACTTAGAAGCCAAGGTATTGCCTGCCTGAGCTTAATGCTGTTCCCAACAAAGGACTAAGCCAGTTACGAAGGTACCGAAGCTGCCATTTTGGGGGATTGAAGCCGGCTGAGGAGGAAAAGTCTTATTGGAGTGTATACACAGGCAGGTCATTCTGTCCTAGAGGTGCTGATTCTTGAAATTGACAAGAAGACCCTTTCTTCTCCAGTCATGAGGTTATAAATATCAGCTTCTCCATCCAAGCCACTGGCTGAAGTATTTGGGGAAGGGCAGAGGGTGGTACAGGAGGTGGGGGAG
>NW_020175079.1:3559892-3563423 GCF_003031525.2 Neophocaena asiaeorientalis asiaeorientalis
CAGGAGGTGGGAGAGTAGGGAAAGACAAGGGCTGGTGCTCTTAGGGTGGAAAACTCTTGGAGCCTCTGTTTTTTGAACTTTGAAACCATTGGTGGCAGGGTTCAGTCACTGACAGCACAAGTTCACTGAAGCACTTCAAGAGTTGAATGATTTCAAAAGCCCTGGTCTCAGGAGAAGATTAAATTTTCACACTGGGGCAGTGGTTCACTTTAAAACAAAACTTTTTTTTTTAATCCTAAGCATTAACTAAAACCCAAAATGCTGTCATGACTCATGAGATCCACCAGTTCTTGACATCATCCAGACCTGCATCTAGAACTGCACTGTAAAAGGCATGTGTTAGGTTTCTGTGAAAACTTTTAAATGTAAACTTTGGACCAACACTGTCAGTTTGTCTTAATAAAATTATAGATTTATATTTTAAAAATCCAGCGGCATACTTGTGTGGGTCTATTTTTGGGCGCCTCTATTTCATTGATCTATGCATCTGTCCTTCTACCAATACTCTATTGTCTTCATTACTGTAGCTATATAGTAAGGCTTATTTGGGTGATTTTATTCTTTTCCAAGATCACCTTAGATATCTAGGGCCTATGGCTTTCCTTATGAATTTTAATTTATAAATTAAAAATTATAAAATTATATAATTATAAAATTAATTATAAATTAAATTTATAAATTAAATAATCTTTTCTATGTCTAAAAAAACCATTGCTAGGATTTTGATAGGAATTGTATTATACCTTTAATTTGGCAAGCAGTGACATCTTTACTATGTTGAGTCTTCCAGTCATGAACATGATATGTCCCTCCATTTATTTAGGTCTTCTTTGATTTCTTTTATCAGTATATTATAGTTTTCAGCATATATGTTCTATATATGCTTTTGCTAGATTCATACCTAAGCATTTTTTTAACATCTTTATTGGTGTATAATTGCTTTACAACTTATTCTGTGAAAAATGCCAGTGGTAGTTTGATATACCTAAGCATTTTTAAGTGGTTGTAAATGGTACTGTATCTTTAATTTTACTTTCCTTTTTTGTTGATGAAAAGTGGACGTTTTATTTTTTTAATATTTATTTGGTTGCGCCTGGTCTTAGTTGCGGCACGTGGGCTCCTTAGTTGTAGCTCACTGGGTCTTAGTTGCAGCAGGCAGGCTCCTTAGTTGTAGCATGCAAACTCTTAGTTGCGGCATACATGTGGGATCTAGTTCCCTGACCAGGGATCGAACCCAGACTCCCTGCTTTGGGAGCGTGAGTCTTCACCACTGCGCCACCAGGGAAGTCCCAAAAAGTGGACATCTTAGATAATACATTGTAGCAACTGTGGATTCTGATTTTCCCCCAAGGCTGATGTTATTGTTTTGCTTTTAGTAAATTGCCTACACCCAATCTGTGGAAACTATCTTCTCCATGGTATGTAGACCATGAGGTCTCTGCTCAGTTTAATTTATATTTTTATTTTTTGTAAAATAAAAACTCCCGATTGCCCCTGGATCTGTATAGCACAGGAGACCAGCAATGACTGGTTTGAGGTTCTGATCAGACACTCGAGCCAGTAAGGCTTTCACCCTTTGCTCATAGGTCTGGGGGCGAGTGGGGAAGCCTATTCAAAATGCAGTCTGTTTTCAAGCCTATCCCAGCTTTTACTTTCCACCACAGAGCTTGAGCTTTCTTGGGTCTCCCGTGTGTGTGCACACAGCCTCCCATTCAACCAGGGATGTGTGGAACCTCTCTGGTTCTCTCTTTTCCAGGAGTTCCTTGGTAAATTTCTGTAGAGTCCACTCATCTGCCACCTGCCCCAAGTGGGACTGCAGCCTCAGGCTAACAGAGTTGTGGGCTTTCCCCGTTCATCTCCTATTGAGTTTGCTATTTTTACAGACAATGCCATTGCACACGGGTCTTTCACCTTTCCCTCCAGATCAAGCCCAACAATGAAGCTGCTAGTTTTTAGAGACACCTTCACCCTGGTAGCACTACAAGCTGGGGATGAGGGGGGAAATGGAAGGAGCTCCAGGCAAGACACTCAGTGTTCTTTCCTGAAGTTCAGCAAGTTTTTCCATAAATAGATGCTTCTCAGTTTTTTAAATTTACTTGCCTTTGGTCAACTTCTAGCACCCTGAAATGGCTGGTTTAGACAATTTTGTCCTGTTTTATAGTTGCCCAACACTTTGCCAGAAATATCCAGGCATTACTGGACCTTTCAGCTTTGGACAGCTTGGGATCCAGCTGGGATCCAGACTCTACCCTACCAGCTACAGCCCCAGTGGGTGCATCAGCCTTCTGTAAATGATGCTCTCCATTCAAAGCAGACCTCGCTCTGCTGGGGAGGGAAGGCTCAGTGTCATGCAGCTTTGGGGCTGAGCTTGCAGGACCAGAACTCAGTACATAACCAGCGGACTGATCCCCGCGTCCTCCGACATCACTCCCCTGCCTCACCCCAAGGTACCCACTTTATCAATCGGTGCTCGTGACTGCAGATGGGCTACGTCCTAGTCTCTACATCTTCCATCAGAGAGGTCATGAGAAGTGTCATCTTTCACATAGCTCAATGTGTACAATGGATCAGATCACTGGTGGAATTGCACCATTAACCTTTAACTTTTCCAGGGACCAAAGTAGGGAGGGTGTGAATAGGACAGTAGACAGGGCTTGTGGGCTCCTCTCTGGTCCTGTTTCCACCAACTGACCAAGTGCTGGCCCCTACACCCCCACCAGATCCCCTGCATGGAGGGGATCTAGGTAAGCAGGCTGACTCTGGGCCTCCACAACTACAACCAGCATTTATCCTCTATAGGCTCCACACATTTTGATTCACTGAATCCTCACAAGAACCCTAGGAAGTCAACGCTATTATCAATCCTTATTTTTACAGATGGAAAAAAATGGTGGCAGAGAGTATAAATGAAACTTGCCCAAGGATCCCCAAGAGAAAAGTTGGCAGTGACAGAATTTGAACCCAGACAATCCGGTTCCTAATCCTAAACCCAAGCTGCTAAACACCGTGTTCTCTCGCCTCCCCGTGTGCTACCGTCTGTCGATGACCTGCTCACTATTATTGCTGGCACTAGGACAGTGCTTTTGAAATTGCAGGCTGCCTGCCTTTAAGTTGGCCATGCAATCAATTTCGTGGTTAAGCCCGGTTTTTCAATTAAATAGAAGAAACTAAAAATTTTGAACATCAGTGCGTGTTATGTGTGGTGAGGGTGGTTTTTATTTCATGAAATGTGTTTGTTATAAACGCATCCTTTTCAGACATCAGTTCTCAAATACTTCAGCAAATGACAGGAACTCATTGCAAAGGCAACACCACTGTTGCTGGAAGACTAGAGCTTAGAGGAGATCTCTTTGCTTTGCTAGTTCTCATCTACCAAAGGTAACCAGAGGTGACCCACTAGCCTTGCTCTTGGACACCCTCCACAGCACACTTAAAATAAATGTTTCCAGAGCGCCAGGCACTGTTCAAAGCGCTTTGTTAACCTGCTTCTGGGAATTCCCTGGTGGTCCAGCGGTTAGGACTCCATGCTTT
>NW_020175080.1:0-33316 GCF_003031525.2 Neophocaena asiaeorientalis asiaeorientalis
AAAACAGTCTGGCAGTTCCTCAAAAAGTTAAACAGAGTTACTATTTGACCCAGCATTCCTAGACGTGTACCCAAGAGAAATGAAAATGTATGTCCACACAAAAACTTACACATAGGGCTTCCTTGGTGGCGCAGTGGTTGAGAGTCCACCTGCTGATGCAGAGGACACGGGTTCGTGCCCCGGTCCGGGAAGATCCCACATGCCGCGGAGCGGCTGGGCCCGTGAGCCATGGCCATTGAGCCTGCACATCCAGAGCCTGTGCTCCGCAACGGGAGAGGCCACAACAGTGAGAGGCCCGCGTATCACAAAAAAAAAACAAAAACAAAAAAACCTTACACATATATGTTCACAACAGCATTATCCATAATAATAAAAAGTATAAATAACCCAAATGCCATCAATAAATGAATAGATAAGTTAAATGTGGTAATGCCTATAAAATTTAATATTATTTGGCAATAAACAGAAATGAGATACTAATACATGCTACCACAGAAATAAACCTTGAAGTTATCGTGCTAAGTTAAAGAAACTAGTTTAAAAAGACTACATATTATATAATTCCATGTATATGAAATATCCAAAATAGGCAAATTCATTGAGACAAAACTAAAGAGTGGTTGTCTAGGGCCAGGAAGGTTGGTGAGAAGTGAGGAGTGACTGCTAATGGGTACAGGATTTCATTCTGATGTAATGAGAATGTTCTAAAATTGATTGTGGTGATGACTGCACAACTCTGTGAATACACTTTAAAAAAACTGAAAAATAAATCAAAGGAATCCAAATTGGGAAGAAAGAAGTAAAACTGTCACTGTTTGCAGATGATATGATACTATACATAGAAAATCCTAAAGATGCCACCAAAAAACTACTAGAACTCGTCAATGAGCTCGGTAAAGTTGCAAGATACAAAATTAATATTCAGAAATATGTCACATTTCTATACACAAACAATGAACTATCAGAAAGAGAAAATAAGGAAAAAATCCCATTTACAATTGCATCAAAAAGAATAAAAAACCTAGGAATGAACCAACCTAAAGAGGTAAAAGACCTGTACTCAGAAAACCATAAGACACTGATGAAAGAAACTGAGGACAACACAAACAGATGGAAAGATATGCTGTGTTCATGTACTGGAAGAATTAATATTGCTAAAATGACCGTATTACCCAAGGCAATTTACAGATTCAATGTAATCCCTATCAAAACACAAAGGACATTTTCACAGAACTAGAACAAATAATTTTTAAAAATTGTATGGAAACACAAAAGACCCCGAATAGCCAAAACAATCCTGAAAAAGAAGAACAGAACTCGAGAAATCACACTGCCTTACTTCAGACTATACTACATAGCAGCACTAATCAAAACAGTATGGTGCTGGCATAAAAAAAGACATTTAGATCAAAGGAACAGAATAAAGAGTCCAGAAATAAATCCATACACTTACGGTCAGTTAATTTACAACAAAGGAGGCAAGAATACACAATGGAAAAAAGATAGTCTGTTCAATAAGTGGTGCTCGGAAAACTGGACAACTACATGTAAAAGAATGAAATTAGAACATTCTCTAACACCATACACAAAAATAAACTCAAAGTGGATTAAAGACCTAAATGTAACACCAGAAACCATAAAACTCCTAGAAGAAAATACAGGCAGAACACTCTTTGACATAAATCGTAACAATATTTATGGATCTATCCCCTAAAGCAGAAGAAACAAAAGCAAAAATAAACAAACGGGACCTAATTAAACTTAAAAGCTTTTGCACAGCAAAGGAAACCATCTACAAAACGAAAAGACAACCTACCGAATGGGAGAAAATATTTGCAAATGATATGACTGATAAGGGGTTAATATTCAAAAATGTATAAACAGCTTATACTCAACATCAAAAAAGCAAACAACCTGATTAAAAAATGGGCAGAAGATCTGAATAGACATTTTTCCAAAGAAGACATACAGATGGCTTACAGGCACATGAAAAGATGCTCAACATTGTTAATCATCAGGGAAATGCAAGTTAAAACCACAATAGGATATTACCTCACACCTGTCAGCATGGCTACCATCAAAAAGGACACAAGTAACATGTACATCTGAAACTTATACAATATTGTACATCAACTATGCCTAAAATAAGAAGTCTGAGATGAAAGGTGGAATGCATGATTTCCCCTAAAATTAATATAATAGTTAAGTCATCAAAAATGGAAATGACAAAAATGAATCTGAATACAGGAAGATCAGGTATAGAGAAAACTGATAAAAAAAACACATTGCTTTAAAAGAATAAAACACATTTTCCAAGGAACAAAGCACAAGAGGCAGCATGATATATAATACCTAAAGCTGTGAGATGTCTGACAATTTAAATTCATGTTTAAATTTGAACCCCCCCAAAAGTTAACATTCTAATATTCACTGGTTATTTCTTTCAGTTCAAGTATATACTCATTTTATGAAGCAGCCATAATAATTTTCTTTTTTTTTTTTTTTTTTTTGGGTACACACTGTTGTGGTCTCTCCCATTGCGGAGCACAGGCTCTGGACG
Organism: Neophocaena asiaeorientalis asiaeorientalis; assembly: GCF_003031525.2. Lineage (NCBI taxonomy): Eukaryota > Metazoa > Chordata > Mammalia > Artiodactyla > Phocoenidae > Neophocaena > Neophocaena asiaeorientalis. The sequence continues at coordinate 2,561 of NW_020175080.1, forward strand.
CGCAGGCCCAGCAGCCATGGCTCACGGGCCCAGCCGCTCCACAGCATGTGGGATCTTCCCGGACCAGGGCACAAACCCGTGTCCTCTGCATCGGCAAACAGACTCTCAACCACTGTGCCACCAGGGAAGCCCCATAATAATCTTAATACCAAAATCTAACAAGGACTTATGGAAAACAAAAATTATAGTCCAATCTATCTAATAAATATAGTGGAAAAAATCCTAAAAAACAATTAGCAAAGCAAATCCAGTGTTACAAAAAGAAAATATATCCAAGTTCAGTTTAGCCCAGGAAGGCAAGATTTATTTAAGAGTTGAAAATTAACTGATGTAATTCACCATATTAATAGAATAAAGGAGAAATCTTATATAATCATCTCTAAATGCAGAAAAGGCATTTGTCAAACTTCACCTTATTCATAATAAAAACTCTTCTACAATCTAGGAACTGAAGGAACTTCTTCAATCTAATAAAGAACATCCATGATAAACCTCCAGTATCGTATCTATGAGGATGAAAAAAGAGCACTTTGTCCCTGTCCTTGTACTTTAGGAATAAGGCAAGAGTGTCAACTATTACTACCTCTATTCAATAATGATTGGAGGTCCTAGCCAGTGCAATAATGCAAGAAAATAAAATAAAATGCATACAGATTGGAAATAAGTAAAATTTTATGTGCCAATGATATGACTGTTATGTAAACAATATTAAGGAATCAGAGAAAATATATCAGAACAAGTAAATTTAGGAAAATCACAATGTTATTGCGGTAGCCAGCCTCTAAAATGGGTCCTGGTGATCCCTGTCTCTTGCTGTTCATGTCCTTCTTTAATCCCCTCCCCTTGAGTAGGGACTGACCTAGTGATTATCAAAGTTACCTGAATGTAACTTCTGAAACTAGATTACCAAAATACAGTGACTTCTGTCTTGATTGCTCTTGCTTACTCTGATGGGAGCCAGTTGCCAAGTTGTAATCTACCATATGGAAAGGCCCTTGAAACAAGAAACTAAGGGAGGCCTCCAGCCAACAGTCAGCAAGGAACTGAGAAACTCAGTCTCAGGAAGACATAACTGGAAATTGTAGGAAGGAGAAGTTATACATGTGATGGTAGAAAGTTTACCAACATCCTTAGAAATGTGGAAAGGAGGAAATGTGCCTAATGAACTGGGTAGCTAATCTAAGGAGATTTCCAAGTAAAGTGTTGAAAGTGCTGCCTGGTTTCTTCCTGGTGTTTACAGTAAATTGGGAGAAGAGAGAGATAAGTTGAAGGAAAGACTATTAAACCAAAATGAGGCAGGATTTTCATAGTTTCAAAAATTCTCAGCCTCTCCAGATAGCAAAACTGCTAAAATTAAGAAATGTCTTCTGAGTAGATTTCAAAACCAGGACACTGCCAGGAAAAACAAGCTCTGGAGATAAAGACTAGGTAATAACTTCTGTTGAAGACCTCAGAAACATCAAAGTTGATGCCTCAATAGAGTCAAACAAAAAGCACTTTGAAAACATTAAGGTTGGGTCTCACAAATTCTCTCAAACAATGGGGCCTCTGGGAAGTTTACTAGTATTTTAAATGGCTAAAATTTTGTGATAATGTTAGGCAGCCATAGATAACTAATACAGATTTTAACATTAATCAGTCACTTTAAACTCCTCATCAGATCATTCCACCTGCATCTGCTGCTTTATCTCTTTCCAACATGTTGTTTCCTCTTGCCTTTTCATATACTCATAGTTTTATTAATATCTGGGTAACTTGGGTAGGACAGTAGTAACTGAGGCAAATAATTTCTATGCTTGGTAATGAGCAGACTTTTCCTTTGGCCAGGTGTTTAGGGTAGAGGTTGTATTTATCTAATCACATGTTAGGCAGGTTTAAGGTTTACTGTTGCTACGGTTACCCTCAGTACACCACAGGCTTCAAACTCCTCTAGGCATAATCACCCCCTCAAGTGGACCAGATGTTTTCCTCAATGTCTGCTCCACCCTTAGCTTTCAGTCTTCCCCTCTAGAGGGTCTGTCTCTTGTGAGGTTCTCATTAGTATTCAACTGCTACTTTTTTTTTTTTTTTTTTCCGGTACGCAGGCCTCTCCCTGTTGTGGCCGCTCCCGTTGCAGAGCACAGGCGCCGGACGCGCAGGCTCAACAGCCATGGCTCACGGGCCCAGCCGCTCTGCAGCATGTGGGATCTTCCGGGACCGGGTCACGAACCCGTGTCCCCTGCATCGGCAGGGGGACTCTCAACCACTGCGCCACCAGGGAAGCCCTCAACTGCTACTTTTATTAGACACTTATTAGTCTAGGGATGGGGGTCTGGATTGGAGTGGTATTCTCTATTATTCTAATTAGGCTTGTGCTAATCAGACTGTATGCCTGAGTCTTACAAGTGCTCCTGTCTCTCCTCCATAGTTCTGTGATCAGCATGTAACCCTGCCCTCCCACCAAGTTATTTTCTGCTTACCCCCAACTTCAGTGTTGTTTTTTTTTGATCTTTTTTCTTTATTTTTTTTATACAGCAGGTTCTTATTAGTTATCTATTTTATACATATTAGTGTATATATGTCAATCCCAATCTCCCAGTTTATCCCACCTCCACCACCCACTTCAGTGGTTTTTACCAGTGCCATATAGGCTACATTTTACAGAATCCCTCTTCCTAAACTTACGGTTTTTGTTACATAGCAAAAATACAGAAGGATCCATGAAATATTTTGCGCACTTTCCATAACAACTGTTGTTCCTCCTCCCAGGCCTGTACCAGGAGGGATGCTTTATCAGGACTCTCATCAAGTGGGGCCTATGGAGAAAAAGTTTGCAAGAGAGTTCAAGCTGCCCCTATACTTGCTGCCCTAGGGGCTCCCTATTCTTACCTGCCCACATCTGGCCTCTACCAATTTGTTGCCTATTGTAGCTGAAATGTTCTTACCCATTTCCAGAGGTGTCTGTCCCATGTAAGCTAGTGCTCACACCTCATCTTTCCCTGTAGGCACAGGTCTCTCCTGAGATTTTGAGTTAACTGGTTGAACTGAGCATTCTGTTTCAAGAAATGTCCAGAGCTTGCAGTTTGTTCCACATTTTTTTTTTTTTTTTTTTTTTTTTTTTGCGGTCCGCGGGCCTCTCACTGCTGTGGCCTCTCCCGTTGCGGAGCACAGGCTCCGGACGCGCAGGCTCAGCGGCCATGGCTCACGGGCCCAGCCGCTCCGCGGCATGTGGGATCTTCCCGGACCAGGGCACAAACCCACGTCCCCTGCATTGGCAGGCAGACTCTCAACCACTGCGCCACCAGGGAAGCCCTCCACCTTATTTTTAAGTGTAAGGTTGGGAGCAACATTCTTTACAGTCATGTAGACTTAGCTACATAATTATTTATACATATTTATATATTAGTTTTTGCTCCTGTTAAATTAAACAAGGAGGCCATTAGACTGAGGTGCTTCTCGTACCTTAGCAGCCTACTTAAGCAAACCAAAACCTACGCCTATAATGTGCCAAGATTAAGAAGTCAAAACCCAGGACTTACCTGGTGGCGCAGTGGCTAAGACTCTGTGCTCCCAATGCAGGGGGCGTGAGTTCGATCCCTAATCAGGGAACTAGATCCCACATGCTGCAACTAAAAGATCTTGCATGCCACAAGTAAAAGATCCTGCATGCTGCAATTAAGACCCAACATAGCCAAATAAATAAATAAATATTTTTTTAAAAAAAGAAATAAAAACCCAAGAACAACCTGTCACAAACAGCCACCTAGGTTTTCCCAAATAAGGCAATTGCTTAAGCTACAGCCAATCAAATACTTTCCTTGCTTTGCTTCTGAGCTTGCTTTATAATAAAGTCTTTCCCCTCACTTTTGTGCGTAGAGGGCTCCCAACGACTTCCGGTTCAAGGCTGCCCTATTTGAGTTTTGCTCAAATAAAGTCTTAAAAATGTGATATGCCTCAATTTATTTTTGAAAACTCTTATTTTCCTCCCAATTTTCAAAGCTGGAACAATTTTAGCAACAAAATAACTATAACATTAGATTATAACCCATAGAACTATGATATTTATTAATGTTAAAAGATAAACTGAGGCATTATTACATTATCCACAGGAGCTAGGAAAGAGATTTTTACAGAGAAGGGGTGGAAGCCAAGCAAGGAGAGTATTTTCCTGGCTACAGTGTAAGCAACTGCTTTATTTAGGAAAGCCTAGGTGGCTGTTTGTTATGGGTTGTCCTTAGGTTTTGATTTCTTAACCTTGAGGCATTAAAGGTATAGGTTTCCGTTTGCTTATTTAGGCTGCTAAAGCATTAAAGCCTCCTCAGGCTAATGACCTCCTTATTTAATTAATTTAATATTACTTTAAAAGGAGAAAAATAGCTTCACAGTGAAAAAACCTGGCAGAAGCTACCTTAATCATGTGATCAAGGTTAATACCATCAGTAAAAAGACATATTAATTTCAGGTAGCCCCTGCTATGACATACTGGAAAGGCACATCACTTATGTGGTATTCTTGCCAAAAATGCATAATCTGAATCTAATCAAGAGAAAACACTAGACAAATCCATATTGAGAGACATTGCACAAAATATGTGATTAGTGCCAAGGTTATGAAAGACCAAAGAATTATCACAGATTAGAGAAAACTAAGATGTGACAACTAAATATGATGCAAGATACTGAACTGGATATTGGATTAGAAAAATGTTATCAGTGACATGACATTGGTGAAATGTGAATAAAATCTATAGTTTAGCTGACAGTACTACATTACTGTTAATTTCTTAGTTTAGATAACTGTACTATGATAATGCAAAATGTTAACAGTATGGAAAGCTGAGTAGAGAATATATGGAAATTCTATCCTCATAACTTTTCTGTAAGTCTAAAATTATTTCAAAATAAAAAGGTTAAAAAGAAACAAACTCAACCTAAACATAAACAGAGTGTGTATGGGAAGTAGGGAGAGTGTCAAAGAGGGATTTTACTTTATTGCAGTATTTTTTTAAATAAGATGATAATTTTAATATTTGTGTAATTACATTAAAATTAGGAGGAAAGGTATACCATAAAGTGAATAAAGATGCAATTTCTGGCTCTGTAAGAGCGAATATAAAATATCACTCAATATTATCCAATTCCCTTTGTTGTGTCCTAATCAATTAATTTAAAAACTACTAGAGAGACCTTCAAGATGGCAGAGGGGTAAGACATGGAGATCACCTTCCTCCCCACAAATACATCAGAAATACATCTCCTTGTGGAACAACTCCTACAGAACACCTACTGAATGCTGGCAGAAGACCTCAGACTTCCCCAAAGGCAAAAACTCCCCATGTACCTGGGTAGGGCTAAAGAAAAAAGAAAAAACAGAAACAAAAGTATAGGGACAGGACCTGCACCTCTGGAAGGGAGCTGTGAAGGTGGAAAGGTTTCCACGCACTAGGAAGACCCTTCACTGGCGGAGACAGGGGATGGCGGAGGGGGGAGCTTCAGAGCCATGGAGGAGAGTGCAGCAACAGGGGTGTGGAGGGCAAAGCAGAGAGATTTCCACACAGAGGATCGGTGCCAACCAGCACTCACCAGCTTGAGAGGCTTGTCTACTCACCTGCCTGGGTAGGTGGGGGCTGGGAGCTGAGGCTTGGGCTTCGGAGGTCAGATCCCAGGGAGAGGACTGGGGTTGGCTGCGGGAACACAGCCTGAAGGGGTTAGTGTGCCACGGCTAGCCAGGAGGGAGTCCAGGAAAAAGTCTGGAGCTGCCGAAGAGGCAAAAGACCATTGTATCGGGGTGTGCGAGGAGAGGGGATTCAGAGCACTGCCTAAACGAGCTCCACAGACGGGGTGCTAGCCGCGGCTATCAGCACAGATAGTAGAGACAGGCATGAAACGCTAAGGCTGCCAGCAAGAAGCCTGTGTGCAAGCACAGGTCACTAACCACACCTCCCCTCCGGGGAGACTGTACAGCCCACCACTGCCAGGGTCCCATGATCCAGGGACAACTTGCCTGGGAGAATGCACGGTGAACCACAGGCTGTTGCAATGTCACTCCGGCCTCTGCCACCTCAAGCTCGCCCCAAATTCTATGCCCCTCCCTCTCCCGAGCCCGAGTGAGCCAGAGCCCCCTAAACAGCTGCTCATTTAACCCCGCCCTGTCTGGGCAGGAACAGATGCCCTCAGGTGACCTACACGCAGAGGCGGGGCCAAATCCAAAGCTGAGCCCCTGGAGCTGTGCGAACAAAGAAGAGAAAGGGAAATCTCTCCCAGCAGCCTCAGGAGCAGCAGATTAAATCTCCACAATGAACTTGATGGACCCTGCATCTGTGGAATAACTAAACAGACAACAAATCATCCCAAAATTGAGGTGGTGGACTATCAGAGCAACAGTAGACTTAGGGTTTGCTGTATGCGAATAACTGGTTTCTGGTTTTATGTTTATCTTAGTTTAGTATTTAGAGTTTATTATTATTGGTAGACTTCTTTATTGATTTGGTGCACTCTTCCTTTGTTTTTTTTTTTTTACATATATATATATTTTTCCTTTTTCTCTTTTAGTGTGTATCTGTATGCTTCTTTGTGTGATTTTGTGTGTATAGCTTTGCTTTTACCATTTGTCCTGGGTTCTGTCCATTTTTTTTTTTTAAATATAGTTTTTAGTGCTTGTTATAATTGGTGGATTTGTTTCTTGGTGTGCTTTCTCTCTTTCTTTCCTTCTATCCTTTTTCTTTTTTTCTTATTACTTTTTAATTATTTTATTTTTAATAATTTTCTTAATTTTTTTATTTTAATAACTTTATTTCATTTATTATTTTTCTTTTTTTCTTTCTTTTCTTCTGAGCCATGTGGCTGACAGGGTCTTGGTGCTCTGGCTAGCTGTCAGGACTATGCCTCTGAAGTGGGAGAGCCAAGATCAGGACACTGGTCCACCAGAGACCTCCCAGCTCCACATAATATCAACTGGTGAGAGCTCTCCCAGAGATCTCCATCTCAACGCTAAAACCCAGCTCCACTCAACAACCAGTAAGCTACAGCGCAGGACACCCTATGCCAAACAACTAGCAAGACAGGAACACAACTCCACCTATTAGCAGAGAGGCTGCCTAAATTCATAATATGGTCACAGACACCCCAACAAATACCAGTGGACACAGGCCTGACCACCAGAAAGACAAGATCCAGCCTCATCCACCAAACACAGGCAATAGTACCCTACACCAGGAAGCCTACACAACCCACTGAACCTTAGCCACTGGGGGCAGACACCACAAGAAGAAACATCTCAAATAAACAACCTAAACTTATACATAAAGCAATTAGAGAAAGAAGAACAAAAAACCCCCAAAGTTAGCAAATATAAAGAAATCATAAAGATCAGATAAGGAATAAATGAAAAAGAAATGAAGGAAACTATAGCAAATATCAATAAAACTAAAAGCCGCTACTTTGAGCAGATAAACAAAATTGATAAACCATTAGCCAGATTCACCAAGAAAAGAAGGGAGAAGACTCAAATCAATAGAATTAAAAATGAAAAAGGAGAACTAACAACTGACACTGCAGAAATACGAAGGATCATGAGAGATTACTACAAGCAACTATATGCCAATAAAACGGACAACCTGGAAGAAATGGACAAATTCTTAGAAAAGCAAACCTTCCGAGATGGAAACAGAAAGAAACAGAAAGTATTAACAGACCAATCACAAGCACTGAACTTGAAACTCTGATTAAAAATCTTCCAACAAACAAAAGCCCAGGACCAGATGGCTTCACAGGCAAATTCTATCAAACATTTAGAGAAGAGATAACACCTATCCTTCTCAAACCCTTCCTAAATATTCAGAGGAAGGAACACTCCCAAACTAATTCTATGAGGCCACCATCACCCTAATACCAAAACCAGACAAAGATGTCACAAAAAAAGAAAACTACAGGCTAATATAACTGATGAACATAGATGCAAAAATCCTCAATAAAATACTAGCAAACAGAATCCAACAGGACATTAAAAGGATCATACACCATGATCAAGTGGTGTTTACCCCAGGAATGCAAGGATTCCTCAAATATGCAAATCCATCAATGTGATACACCATATTAACAAACTGAAGAATAAAAATCATATGATCATTTCAATAGATGCTGAAAAAGCTTTTGACAAATTCAACACGCATTTATGATAAAAACCCTCCAGAAAGTAGGCACAGAAGGAACTTACCTCAATATAATAAAGGCCATATGACAAATCCACAGCCAACATCATTCTCAGTGGTGAAAAACTGAAACCGTTTCCACTAAGATCAGGAACAAGACAAGGTTACTCACTCATACCACTATTATTCAACATAGTGTTGGAAGTTTTAGCCACATCAATCAGAGATGAAAAAGAAATAAAATGAATCCAAGTCATAAAAGAAGAAGTAAAGCTGTCACTGTTTGCAGAAGACATGACACTATACATAGAGAAGCCTAAAGTCTCTACCAGGAAACTCCCAGAACTAATCAATGAATTTGGTAAAGTAGCAGGACACAAAAGTAATGCACAGAAATCTCTTGCATTCCTATACACTAATGATGAAAAATCTGAAAGTGAAATTAAGAAAATACACACAATTGCAACAAAAAGAATAAAATATCTATGAATAAACCTACCTAAGGAGACAAAAGACCTGTATGCAGAAAATTATAAGACACTGATGAAAGAAATTAAAGATGATACAAATAGATGGAGAGATATACCATGTTCTTGGATTGGAAGAACCAACATTGTGAAAATGACTCTACTACCCAAAACAATCTACAGATTCAATGCAATCCCTATCAAACTACCAATGGCATTTTTCACAGAACTAGAACAAAAATTTCACAATTTATACAGAAACACAAAAGACCCTGAATAGACAAAGCAATCTTGAGAAAGAATGCTTGAGGAATCAGGATGCTAGACTTCAGACTATCGTACAAAGCTACAGTAATCAAGACACTATTGTACTGGCACAGAAACAGAAATATAGATCAACAGAAATGGATAGAAAGCCAGAGATAAACCCATGCTCATATGGTCACCTTATGTTTGAAAAAGGAGACAGGAATATACAATGGAGAAAAGACAGCCTCTTCAATAAATGGTGCTGGGAAAACTGGACAGCTACATGTAAAAGAATGAACTTAGAACACTCCCTAACATCGTACACAAAAATAAACTCAAAATGGATTAGACACCTAAATGTAAGATCGGACACTATAAAACTCTCAGAGGAAAATATAGGAAGAACACTCTATGACATAAATCACAGCAAGATCCTTTAAGCCATGGCCGCTGAGCCTGCGCGTCCAGAGTCTGTGCTCCGCAACGGGAGAGGCCACAGCGGTGAGAGGCCCGCGTACTGCAAAAAATAAATAATTAATTAAAAATAAATAAAAAAAAAATTTTTTTTAAATCTACAAACAGTAAATGTTGGAGAGGTTGTGGAGAAAAGCAAACCCTCTGGCACTGTTAGTGTGAATGTAAATTGATACAGCCACTATGGACAACAGTATGGAGGTTACTTAAAAAACTAAAAGCAGAACTACCATACGACCCACCAATCCCACTACTGGGCATATACCCTGAGGAAACAATAATTGAGAAACAATCATGTCCCACAATGTTCACTGCAGCTCTATGTACAATAGCCAGGACATGGAAGCAACCTAAGTGTCCATCGACAGATGAATGGATACAGAAAATGTGGCACATATATACAATGGAATATAACTCAGCCATAAAAAGAAATGAAATTGAGTTATTTGTAGTGAGGTGGAAGGACCTCAAGTCTGTCATTCAGAGTGAAGTAAGTCAGAAAGAGAAAAAAAATACCGTATGCTAACATATATATGGAATTATATTTAAAAAAAAGGTTCTGAAGAACCTAGGGGCAGGACAGGAATAAACATGCAGATATAGAAGCAAGAAGAACTAAAATCCTGCAGCCTGTGGAACAAAAACCACATTCATAGAAAGACAGACAAGATGAAAAGGCAGAGGGCTATGTTCCAGATAAAGGAACAAGATATAACCCCAGAAAAACAACTAAATGAAGTGGAGATAGGCAAGCTTCCAGAATAAGAATATGAGACAGGCAAGCTTCCAGAATAATAGTGAAGATGATCCAGGACCTCGGGAAAAAAATGGAGGCAAAGATCGAGAAAATGCAAGAATTATTTAACAAAGACCTATAAGAATTAAAGAACAAACAAACAGAGATGAATACAGTAATCGAAATGAAAACTACCCTAGAAGGAATCAATAGCAGAATAACTGAGGCAGAAGAACGGATAACTGACCTGGAATACAGAATGGTGGAATTCACTGCTGCAGAACAGAATAAAAAAAAAGAATGAAAAGAAATGAAGAAAGCCTAAGGGACTTCTGGGACATTAAACGCAACAACATTCACATTATAGGGGTCCCAGAAGAAGAAGAGAGAGAGAGAAAGGAACAGAGAAAATATTTGCAGAGATTATAGTCGGAAACTTCCCTAATATGGTAAAGGAAATAGCCACCCACGTCCAGGAAGTTCAGTGAGTCCCATACAGGATAAACCCAAGGAGAAACACGCCGAGACACATAGTAATCAAATTGGCAAAAATTAAAGACAAAGAAAAATTACTGAAAGCAGCACGGGAAATACGACAAATAACATACAAGGGAATACCCATAAGGTTAACAGCTGATTTCTCAGCAGAAACTCTACAAGCCAGAAGGGAGTGGCATGATATACTTAAAGTGATGAAAGGGAAGAACCTATAACCAAGATTACTCTACCTAGCAAGGATCTCATTCAGATTCGATGCAGAAATCAAAAGCTTTACAAACAAGAAAAGTGAAGAGAATTTGGCACCACCAAACCAGCTCTACAATAAATGCTAAAGGAACTTGTTTAAGTGGGTAACACAAGAGTAGAAAAGGACCCACAAAAGCAAAGCACAAATAATTAAGAAAATGGTCATAGGAACATACATATCGATAATTACCTTAAAAGTGAATGGATTAAATGCTCCAACCAAAAGACACAGGCTGCCTGAATGGATACAGAAACAGTAACCTATGCTGTGTACAAGAGACCCACTTCAGACCTAGGGACACATACAGGCGGAAAGTCAGGGGATGGAAAAAGATATTCAATGCAAACGGAAATCAAAAGAAACTTGGAGTAGCAATACTCATATCAGATAAAATAGACTTTAAAATAAAGAATGTTACAAGAGACAAGGAAGGACACTACATAATGATCAAGGGATCAACCCAAAAAGAAGATATAACAATTATAAATACATATACACCCAACATAGGAGCACCTCAATACATAAGGCAACTGCTAACAGCTAGACAAGATGAAATCGAGAGTAACACAATATTAGTGGGGGACTTTAACACCTCACTTACACCAATGGACAGATCATCCAAACAGAAAATTAATAAGGAAACACAAGCTTTAAAGGACACAAAAGACCAGATAGATTTAATTGATATTTATAGGACATTCCATCCAAAACCAGCAGATTACACTTTCTACTCAAGTGTGAATGGAACATTCTCCTGGATAGATCACATCTTGTGTCACAAATCAAGCCTCAGTAAATTTAAGAAAACTGAAATCATATCAAGCATCTTTTCTGACCACAACGCTATGAGATTAGAAATCAATTACAGGGAAAAAAACGTAAAAAACACAAACACACGGAGGCTAAACAATACGTTACTAAATAAGCAAGAGATCACTGAAGAAATCAAAGAGGAAATCAAAATATACCTAGAGACACATGACAATGAAAACACGATGATCCAAAACCTATGGGATGCAGCAAAAGCAGTTCTAAGAGGCAAGTTTATAGTTATATAAGCCTACCTCAAGACAGAAGAAAAATCTCAAATAAACAATGTAACGCTACACCTAAAGGAACTAGAGAAAGAAGAACAAACAAAACCCAAAGTGAGTGGAAGGAAAGAAATCATAAAGATCAGAGCAGAAATAAATCAAATAGAAATAAAGGAAACAATAGCAAAGATCAATAAAATTAAAAGCCGGTTCCCCGAGAAGATAAACAAAATTGATAACCATTAGCCAGACTCATCAAGAAAAAGTGGGAGAGGACTCCAATAAAATTAGAAATGAAAAAGGAGAAGCTACAACAGACACTACAGAAATACAAAGCATCCTAAGAGACTACTACAAGCAACTCTATGCCAATAAAATGGACAACCTGGAAGAAATGGACAAATCCTTAGAAAGGTATAACCTTCCAAGACTGAACAAGGATGAAATAGAAAATATGAACAGACCAATCACAAGTAATGATTGAAACTGCGATTAAATATCTTCCAACAAACAAGTCCACAAACAGATGGCTTTACAGGTGAATTCTATCAAACATGTAGAGGAGAGCTAACACCCATCATTCGCAAACTCTTCCAAAACACTGTGGAGGAGAGAACACTCCCAAACTCATTCTATGAGGCCACCATCACCCTGATACCAAAACCAGACAAAGGTAGTACAAAAAAAGAAAACTACAGACCAATATAACTGATGAATATAGATGCAAAAATCTTCAACAAAATACTAGCAAACAGAATCCGACAACAAGTTAAAAGGATCATACACCATGATCAAGTGGCATTTATCCCAGAGATGCAAGGATTCTTCAATAAACGCAAATCAATCAATGTGATACACCATATTAACAAATTGAAGCATAAAAACCATACGCTCATCTCAATAGATGCAGAAAAAGCTTTTGACAAATATCAACACCCATTTATCATAAAAAACCCTCTAGTAAGTGGGCATAGAGGGAACCTACTTCAACATAATAAAGGCCATATATGACAAACCCACAGCAAACATCATTCTCAATGGTGAAAAACTGAGAGCATTTCCTCTAAGATCAGGAACAAGACAAGGATGTCCACTCTCAGCACTCTTATTCAACATAGTTTTGGAAGTTCTAGCCACTGTAATCAGAGAAAAAGAGAAATAAAAGGAATCCAAATTGGTAAAGAAGAAGTAAAACTGTCACTGTTTCCCGATGACACGATACTATACATAGAGAATCCTAAAGATGCCACCAGAAAACTATTAGAGCTAATCAATGAATTTGGTAAAGTTGCAGGACACAAACTTAATGCACAGAAATCTCTTGCGTTCCTTTACACTAATGATGAAATATCTGAAAGAGAAATTAAGGAAACACTCCCACTTACCATTGCAACAAAAAGAATGAAATACCTAGGAATAAACCTACCTGAGAGACAAAAGACCTGTATGCAGAAAACTATAAGACACTGATGAAAGAAATCAAAGATGATACCAATAGATGGAGAGATACACCATGTTCTTGGATTGGAAGAAGCAATATTGTGAAAATGACTATACTACCCAAAGCAATCTATAGATTCAATGCAAGCCCTATCCAATTACCAATGCCATATTTTACGGAACTAGAACAAAAATCTTAAAATTCGTATGGAGACACAAAAGACCCCAAATAGCCAAAGCAGTCTTGAGGGAAAAAAACGGAGCTGGAGGAATCAGACTCCCTGACTTCAGACTATACTACAAAGGTACAGTAATCAAGACAATATGGTATTGGCACAAAAACAGACACACAGATCAATGGAACAAGATAGAAAGCCCAGAGATAAACCCATGCACCTATGGTCAACTAATCTATGACAAAGGAGGCAAGGATATACAATGGAGTAAAGACAGTCTCTTCAATAAGTGGTGCTGGGAAAACTGGACAGCTACATGTAAAAGAACGAAATTAGAACACTCCCTAACACCATACACAAAAATAAACTCAAAATGGATTAGACACCTAAATGTAAGATCGGACACTATAAAACTCTCAGAGGAAAAGATAGGCAGAACACTCTATCACATAAATCACAGCTCGACCTTTTTTGATCCACCTCCTAGAGTAATGGAAATAAAAACAAAAATAAACAAATGGGACCTAATGAAACTTCAAAGCTTTGGCACAGCAAAGGAAAGCATAAACAAGACAGAAAACAGCCCTCAGAATGGTAGAAAATATTTGCAAATAAATCAACGGACAAAGGATTAATCTCTAAAATGTACTGACAGCTCATGCAGCTCAATATTAAAAAAACAAACAACCCAGTCCAAAAATGGGTAGAAGACCTATATAGACATTTCTCCAAAGAAGACAAAAAGATGGCCAAGAAGCACATGAAAAGCTGTTCAACATCACTAATTATTAGAGAAATGCAAATCAAAACAACAAGGTATCACCTCACTCCAGTTAGAATGGGCATCATCAGACAATCTACAAACAACAAATGCTGGAGAGGGTGTGGAGAAAAGGGAACCCTCTTGCACTGTTGATGGCAATGTAAATTGATTCAGCCACTCTGGAGAACAGTATGGAGGTTCCTTAAAAAATTAAAAATAGAATTACCATTTGATCCAGTAATCCCACTACTGGGCATGTTCCCAGAGAAAACCATAATTCAAAAAGACACATGCACCCCAATGTTCATTGCAGCACTATTTACAATAGCCAGACCATGGAAGTAACCTAAATGCCCATCGACAGACAAATGGATAAAGAAGATGTGGTACATATAAACAATGGAATATTACTCAGCCATACAAAGGAACAAAATTGGTTCATTTGTAGGGACGTGGATGGATCTAGAGACTGTCATACAGAGTGAAGTAAGTCAGAAAGAGAAAAAGAAATATCATGTATTATCGCATATACGTGCAACCTAGAAAAATGGTACAGATGAACCAGTTTGCAGGGCAGAAACTGAGACACAGATGTAGAGAACAAACTTATGGACACCAAGGAGGGGAAAGCGCCGGGGTGGTGGTGGTTGTAGAGTGATGAATTGGGTGATTGGGACTGACATGTATACACTGATGTGTATAAAACTGATGACTAATAAGGACCTGCTGTATAAAAAAAAAATAATATTAAATTAAAAAAAAAAGACGCCGATGTAAGGAATAGACTTGAGGACACAGGGAGGGGAAAGGGTAAGTTGGGACGAAGTGAGAGAGTGGCATGGACATATATACACTACCAAATATAAAACCGATAGCTAGTGAGAAGCAGCCACATAGCACAGGAAGATCAGCTCGGTGCTTTGTGACCACCTTGAAAGGTGCAATAGGGAGGGTGGGAGGGAGATGCAAGAGGGAGGAGATATGAGGATACATGTATATGTATAGCTGATTCACTTTGTTATACAGCAGAAACTAACACACCATTGTAAAGCAATTATACTCCAATAAAGATGTTAAAAAAAATAACAACTACTAGAAAATATTCAGCATAATATATGACAAGAATTGATTACCTCTTCCACAAATGCTTTGAAAAAGTAGATCATCATGTAGCAAATACTCAATAATTGTTTTTCAATAAAAACTGGGTAATTAATATGGTTAGAATAAACACTTTCAGTTATAAAGTACTAACCTGATAATACTCAAATCTCAAATGCCATAATTCAAGCTATAGTTCCAATTTTGAGATACCAATCTAATAAAATAGTTGTATAAGAATATCTGGTAATCTATGCTGTTCACTCTTCCCTTAGTTCAATGTTTTCCTTTCGCCTGTTGATTTCAGATGTAAGAAATCTGAATCCATTAGAACAGGCATATAAAAAAAAGAGAATAATCAGCATATATAAAGACTCTTGGTAAAAAAATAAAAATTGCCTGAGAAAAGAATGAAAAGCTACTGCATATACTTACATATCACATGTACCTACAAGTGTGGCCTTTCAACTTTTCATAACCAAACTGTGGCCCAAGCATAATTCTGAGTAGGTCAAGCAGGCATAATTCTGCATAGATCCAGCAGGGTCAGAGGAGCCTGTCCACATTCAAACGGCACTGTGCATGCTTCCAGAGGCCATGAAGAAGGGAGGAAAAAAATGCTATAGAAAAATTAACCTCTTTTAGGATGAAGTATCCGGCCAGAACCAAGAGAAAGATTGTATGCTAGTCACTCAAAAACTGTTCTTTCAATTCTAGAGCTCAGAATCGACAATGTGAGAATGCATTTTGGCATATTAACTGTTCTACAGCATCAAGACACACTAAAGTTCAGAGAATGCCTTTCTACCTGAAGCAATTTAAAAATTCCTTATCTTTTCTTGAAACTTACTATATAATCCATTATAAATTATATTTATACCCCGCCCCAAGTCCATAAAGGCTTCAAATGGGAAGAAAAAAAAATGAGTCACTGAAAAATTAAAGTCTAATCTTCTTATTGTACTGCAACGTACATTTAATGGTGACCCAAAATTATGATTGGTTTCAAAAAATAAAAGACAGGAATAAATATAAAATAATGATGAACTACTCATTTTACAATGGGAACCTAATGGTGCTACACTTTCTATTTTTCTTCTGAGCAATGTTAAGTAGAAATAGCAAACTGTCCTCTAGGAAAAATCAGAGTATCTGAGCCTAAAAAAGAACCCTGTCCTCAAATGAGTTAGCACACAGGTATTCACTAGGTTACCATGCACTATGTGACAGTGTGGGCTCAGAACATGAAATAGTGGAGGTTTTCTAAGGCTTCTTAGAATATGGCTCATATACATCAAAAACTGCAATTGTAGCCAAGATTATTTTAAAACTTTTTTTTCCCTTTAAAGAATGAGCTATAGTACGGTTTGTGCATTAGTCTATGGTACCCCTGCCCATCTTAAAAAGTCTCAGTAAAAAAATGCAAATGCGTAAATAAAGAACTGTCACCATCTTTCAGCACAAGCTACAATATTTTGCAGAGCCATTCATTTTTCAAGTCCTCATAAATGAACTACTTTTCCCATCCATGCAAACAATTCATTAATTTTACTGTAAAAGACGTGCTGAGGTCACTTAATTCAGCAATCTTGAACAAAAAGAATTTTCTCTAATCTCTTCTTTAATCTCTTAAAAAGATTAAACAATATTCCACTTATCCTTCTGCAGATGTAAATCAATGCTGGACACCTCAGGGAAACCCTTTTATTTACTTGAAACTTGTATCAAGTCGTGTCTTATACTCTCTTTTATAAACTAAATAATGTATAATATTCCTAATTTATCTTTGTGGTATGTGTTATCCATTAGCCTGTAAATTTTGATTTGTATTTGTATTCTATTATTTTATTAGTGTAGTTAACACAAGTGAAAAAGTTCTCTGAGCATATACAGATTATTAAGGAGGCATCTACGGATTAAAAACTCACGCCAAGTGTTTTTATCTATTTGTTTTCTTGCCAAATAGCATAATATTGCTTGCTCATGTTCAGGTTAAATTTAACTAGGAACCATGCATTTTTTTTCTTTCACTCACTGGGCCTAACCAGTAAGCCTCTCTCTAAAATGAATTTCTAATTTATTTTTATCCTAGGCACTTAATAACCTGTACTTGTCACTACTGTCTTCTATCCTGCTTGAATGAAACCATTTTCCAAGCTCTTATACCAATTCTGAATTTTATTTATATTTTCTATTAACATTTACTTTCATTTAGAAACAGCAATAAATCTTATAGGCATCTTTTTTATTCTTTCATACATAACACCAATAAAGATACTGACTAAAAAGGACCTCACAGCTAGATTCTCAATGGATCCCCCCAAGATATACGTAAGCCAGTCTTAGAATTTGGATATATTTGGTTTTCCCTCTTATACTGATAAAGTCAAGGCCATGTTTTTATTAAAAAGGCTATGCTTTGGTAAGAATGCTTTTCACCTCAAAGGCAACATTAAAAAAAAGATACAGTTATCACTTTGCCTTTATATTGCATGTCACTCTGTAACTGCAAACACACTATTTGTTTTGTATGTTGTACTGAGAGTTACTGAATACTACAGAATTCTGAAAATAAGCTTGTTAATGGTCAACACTGGGTGCTAAGCACTCAGTGACTTCTCTCCTAAAACAATGTTAGTAGATCTGCACAGTAGGTGAAATTCTTAAGCATACTATACTTGAATATGACATAGGAATACGTAAGATTTCCTAAATCTTCCAACACTTTCCCCGTTTGGTTTGACCTTTATCACAACCGAAACAACCTCCATTCTTTATGCCTAATTTTTACTGAAAAAACATGAATGAAAACAACTTTCAAAACTTTAGCCTCCTAATAACCCTCTATTAATACATTTTCATTATTCTCTATTTATTCAAAAGTATATTAGTTTTAAAAAAGCAATGTACCAGGCAAGGTAGGCAGAACACAAAAGAATCAGTTTTGGTCTTATTTTATATGACACGAGTTGGAAAGCAAAGTATATAAATATAAAACAATGTGTTTCTTCAAGAATAAGAAAATACATCTAAATGTCCTTTACGCAAAGAGAAAACTTTTTTCTCTTCTAAACTGAACACTGAGCTTTCATTTCCTATTTCTCTTCTTCATTTTCAACTTTCCTTTTTCTTCCTGAACAATTAAGTCCTAAAACCATGACACAGGGCAGAGTCAGAATCAGAGTGACATCAAGAGGTGCACAGAAGGTCTGCCCAGTGGGATGTCACAGGCCAAGCTAGTTGAGGGCATCAACAAGTGAGGGTAATCCAGCACGGGCAGCAGAGCCTCAACGAGATGAGAAGAGCATCCATGTGGAGGGGTAGCCCAGCATGGGTGTAAGAGCCGAAGTATTTGAGGTGGGTATCCTTGCAAGAGGATGGGAGTGATCCAGCATCGAAATTCAGAGCCCCAGTATGGTGAAGAGGGGTCTATGCAGGGGTTGGGAGTGGGTGCTGGTGTAGAGTAGTCTACAAAAAGTAAAGAGAGCATCCACACAGTGTTAACCTGAAGCAGGTTATCACAGACCAAGGAGGATGAAAAGGACACACACTCAGAGCGCAGCCCAGTGAGTAGTATCAGAGCCCAGGCAGAGTGAGAAGGGTCAATCTCAAGAAGGGGCAAGCTGGTGAAATGTCAGAGCCAAGATGAAGAAGGAGGGCATCCACACAAGGGAGAGGACCAGCATGTGGAGGTCAGAGCCAGAGAAAGGTAAGGAGGACATAACTGCAAAGGGGTGGCTTGGTGTAGGGTGTCAAAGCCTAATCAGAGAAACGAGGAGAGGACATCCAAGGAGTGGAGACATCTCAACATGCAGAGTCAGAACCAGAGTGCAGTGAAGAGGACATTCAGGCAGAGTATGGCCTGGGTTGGTGTGCTGGAATGTGAGCAGTGAGAAAAGGCATCCTTGAGGGAAACTGGTGGACGGTAATGGGGAGTTCAGGCTCCAGCAGGATGAGGTGGCTTCTGTGCAGGAGAGGGAGTAGAGGCAGAGATGGAGGATTAGTTACATACGGAATGATCAAACAAAAAAAGGAAATATATTAAAGATAATATAAACCAGGTTTTTCAATGTAAACTGGGAGAATTACAATTATAAACATTTTCTTCAAGCACTCATGAACACTCATCAAGATCAACAATATCTTGGGCCATGAGACAAACCTCAAAAAAATTTTGAAATTGTTCTCTTAGCATAAGAGAACCAAACTAGAAATCGATAACAGAAAGACAAGGGGAAAACCTCCAAATGCTTGGAAATTATACAGTGCAGTTCTAAATAATCCATGGGTCAAAGAGGAAGTCTCAAAGGAAATATTTTTTAAAAATACATAGAAGTGAATGAAATGAAAATACAAAAAAATCAAAACATGTGAGATGCACTGAAAGTAGTAATGAGAGGGACTAAATAGTTATATCAAAAAAAGAATAGTCTCAAGTTCCTATTTTAATAAACTAGAAAAATAACAAAATAAATATAAAATAAGAAGAAGGAATATAATAACAAACATAAGAGCAAAAATCAATGAAACTGAAAACAGGAAAAATAGAGAAAAATATCAATGAAAGAAAAAGCTGGTTCTTTGAAAAAAAATCTCTAAAACTGGCAAGCCTAGCAAGACTGACAAAAATAAAAGAGTGAAAGTACAAATAATATCACAAATGAAGCACTATAGACCCTTAAGTCATTATAAAGATAATAAGAGAATACTATGAACAACTTTATGTTGACATAAATTAGAAGAAATGGAACAATTCTCAAAAGTCACAAATTCCCAAAACTCAACCAAGACAAAATAGACAACTTATCTTATAACCATTAAACAAATTGAAATTGTAATTAAAAAGCTCTTCAGAAAGAAATATCTAGGCCCAGATGGTTTCACTGGAGAATTCTATTAAATATTTAAAGAAGAACTAACTCCAATTTTATACAATTTCTTCCGGAAAACAGAAAAGGAGAGAACACTTCCTAACTCACTTTATAAGGATGGTACTAAAAGCAGACTAAGGCAATAAAAAAAGAGAAAACTACTGTCTAATACCTCTCACAAACTTTGATGTAAAAATTCCAAACAGGGAGTCCCTGGCAGTCCAGTGGTTAGGACTCACCGCTTTCACTGCTGGGGCCAAGATTTGATCCCTGGTTGGGGAACTAAGATCCCGCAAGATGCGTGGCATGGCCAAAAAATAAATACATAAATAAATAAGTAAAATTTAAAAATTAAAATTCTAAACAAAATACTATAAAAGCAAGTCCAGCAATGTAGAAAAACAATTATAACAAGTGAGATTTATTACAGGTATGTAAGGCATGTCCAACATTTAAAAATCAATTAAGATAACCCACCAAATAAATAGCTAAAGAAAACTCATATGATATAGAGGCAGAAAAATGTATTTTACAAAACCTTGCATGGAATCATAACAAAAACTCAGCATAGAGAGAAAGTTCCTCAACTTTCAAAAGAGTATCTACAAAAAATCTACAGCTAACATCATACTTGATGATAGATTGAATGCTTTCCTCATAAAATCAAGAACATAGTAAACATATCCTCTCTCAACACTCCTATTCACATAGCACTGGGAGTCCTAGCCAGGACCATAAGAAATAAAAAGCATACACATTCAAAAAAAAGTAATAAAACCGTCCCTATCTACAAATGACATAATTGTCATTGCCCCAAAGAATCAACAGTAAAACCTCTAGAACTAGTGAGTTCAGCAATGCTCCAGGAATCAAGATAAACACAGAAATTTCATCACATTTCAAACAGCAAACAAACATGAAACGACAAACGTGAAAACCAAAATTTAAAACACAATACATTTATAATTGCTCCAAAGAAAATTAAATACTTAGACAGAACTGTGAGAAAACATGTACAGGATTTATATCCTGAAAATTATAAAATGCTGATGAAAGAAATCAAATAGCTAAATAAATGGAGAGTCTTGCCATATTCATAAATTGGAAGACTCAACAGAGTAAACATGTCAATTTTTCCCAAAACTGATCTATAGTTTTAATGTAATAGCTATTAAAATACCAGCAAAGTTTTTTTAATAGACATTGACAATCTTCTAAAGTTATCATGGAAAGGCACAGGACTAGAAGAGCTACAATAATTTTGAAAAAGAATAAAATGGGAGGAATCATTCTATCCAATATTAAGGCTTACTATATAGCTACAGCAATTAAGACAGTTGGCAGAAGGATAGAGACATAGATCAATGGATTAGAAAAGAGAACTGAGAAAGAGACATATGCAAATATGTCCAACTGATGAGAAAGAGACATATGCAAATATGTCCAACTGATTTCTGACAAAAGTATAAAAAAGATTTCAACAAATGGCGCTGGAGCAATTGGACACAGTAGGCAAAAAAAAAGGAAGCTCAACCTAAACCTCACACCTTATACAAAAATTATTGCAAAATGGATCATGCACTTAATAAAAAACATAAAACTATAAAACTTTCAGTAAAAAAAAGGAGAAAATCTTCAGGTACTAAGGCTAGGCAAAGAGTTCTTAGACTTGACAATAAAAGCATGGTCTGTAAAAGGAAAAAACTGATAAACTAGACCTAGTTAAAATTAAAAACAATTTGCTCTATGAAAGACCCTACGAAAGGGATGAAAAGACAACCTACAGACTAGGAAGAAGTATTTGCAAACTACATATCCAACAAAGGCTCTCTATATAGGACATATGAAGAACTCTCAAAATTCATCAATAAAAAAGCCAAATATTACACAGGAAATGGGCAAAAAGGATGAACAGACATTTCTCTGAAGAAGATGGCAAATAAGCACATGAAGCAATGTCCAACATCAATATCCATTAGAAAAATGCAAATTAAAACCACAATTAGGTCTTCCCTGATGGCGCAGTGGTTGGGGGTCCGCCTGCCGATGCAGGGGACGTGGGTTCGTGCCCCAGTCCGGGAGGATACCACATGCCGTGGAGCGGCTGGGCTCGTGCGCCATGGCCACTGAGCCTGCTCTCCGGAGCCTGTGCTCACCTATCCAAATGGCTACAATACAAAATAATTATAACAAACGTTGGCAAGAATGCAGAGGATGTAGATCTTTCTTGCATTGTTGGTGGGAATGTAAAATGGTAAACCTCCTTGAAAATAGTTCAGCAGTTTCTGACAAAACTATATATGCATTTATGACACAATATTCCAAGGAAATGAAAATGTTACGCTCACACAAAAATCTATACATTGAATATTCACAGCCTTTTCATTTCTAACAGTCTGAAGCTGAAAACAATCCTTTAACAGGTGAATGGTTAAAGAAAATGTAGTACACCCATACCATGGAATACTATTCAGCAATAAAAGGAACAAACTATTGATACATTCAACAACTTGGATGGATCTAAAAAGTACTATGTTGAGTGGGAAAAAAAGCTAATATCAAAAGGTTACATACTGTATGATTCCATTTATATACCATTCTTGAAATGACAAAATTATAGAGATGGAGAGTGGATCAGTGGTTGCTAGGGATTAGGGAAGGAGAAAGCAGTACAAAGGAAAATAGCTATGTTTATAAAAGGACAGCATGAGTGACTCTTGTAACAAAACTGTTTTGTATCTTGACTGTGGTGATGGTACACAAATCTACATATGTGATAAAACTGCACAGAACTAAATATACACACAAATAAGTACATGTGAAATCTATACAAGGTTGATGGATTCTATCAATATCAATTTTCTGGTTGTGATATTGCACTACAGTTAATCAAAATGCTGCCATTGGTGAAAAGTGGGTAAAGGGGACACGGACTATCTCTCTGTATTATTTCTTACCACTGCAGATGAATCTATAATTACCTCAAAATAAAGTGTTTTTTTTTAAAAATGTACCACTGTGCTACTCCATTTTTATTTCTGTGAGTCCTGGATTAGAATAAAATAAAATGTCCATGAGTCTGGTAATGATAAAAACAAATGGGACAAATGGATTTCCACATGCAAAAGAACTAAGTTGAACCACTACCTCTTACCATACACAAAAATTAAACCAAAATGAACCAAAGACCTGAATAAAGAGCTAAAACCATAAAACTCATAGAAGAAAACATAGGGTTAAATCTTCATGATCTTTGATATGGCAGTAGTTTCTTAGATATGTCACCAAAAGCACAATCAACAGGAGAAAAATTAGAAAATTTAGACTTCATCAATAGTAAAATCTTTTATGCTTCAAAGGACACAATCAAGAAAGTGAAAAAACAACATACATAATAAGAGGTTATTTGTAAATCATGTATCTTTTAGTGGTCTAAAATCTAGAATATGAAAAAAATCTGGAATATGTAAAACTATTACAACAACAACAACAAGACAAACAACCCAATTAAAAAATGGGCAAAGGACTTGAATAGACACTTCTCCAAAGAAGACTTACAAATGTTGACATCATTAGCCACTAGGAAAATGACAATCAAAACCACAAGTAGATACCACTTCATACTTACTAGGATGGCTATTATCAAAAAAATGAAATACAACAGGTGTTGGTGAGGATATAGAAACATTGGAATCCTTGTACACTGTTAGGGGGAATATAAAGTGGTTCAGCTGCTGTAGGAACGATTGGTAGCTCCCCAAAAAGTTCAACATAGAACAACCTAAGACCTAGTAATTCCACTCCTGGGTATATAGCCAAAATAACTGAAACAGGTGTTCAAACAAAAACCTGCACATGAATATTCATAGCAGCACTACAGTCAAAAGGTAGAAACCCAAATGTCTATAAACGAATGAATGGAGAAACAAAATGTGATGTATCCACACAATGGGGTATTTTTCAGCCGACCTTGAAAACATTACGCTAAGTGAAAGAAATCAGACACAAGAGGCCACATATTGTATGATTCCAGTTAAATGAAATATCGAGAGTTAGCAAAACAATACAGACAGAAAACTGATTAGCTATTGTCAGGGGTTAGGTGGAAAGGAAGAATGGGCAGCAACTGCTTAATGGGTACAGTTTCCTTTGGGGTGAAAATGTTCTGGAACTTAAAAGTGATGGTTATGCAAAACTGTTAGTGTACTGAATGTCACGACGGGTCAATTGTATGTTATATGTATTTTACCACATTATGGTAAAAAACAATGATTTGACATATATATAAGGTTCTAGAATAGTAAAATTTGCAGACAGAGAAAGTAGAATGGTGACTGCCAGGGACTGCCAAAGGGAGGAATGGGGAGCTTTAATGGGCACACAGAGTTTTCGTTTTGCAAGATGAAAAGGGTTCGGGAGACTGGTTGAATAACAACGTGAATACATTTAACACTACTGAACTGTAGACTTAAAAATTGGTTAAGATGGTAAAATTTATGTTATGTGTATTTTACCATAATTAAAACATAAAGTTAAAAAATACATAATGACATTTCATGAAAACTACAAGCATTTCTCATGTTACAAAAATCTCTAATAAAATATTAGCAAATCAAACTCAGTAATAGATGGAAAAACAAAACCAAAAACCACCATGACCAAATGAGGCTTAGGCCAGGAAGGCAAGGTAAATTAAGCATTCAAAAACCAATCAACATATTTTACCAGAGTATAACAGAGAAAAAAAACATATTATCAGCACAGTAAATGAAGAAAAATCATTTGACAAAATTCTACTCCTATTTATGACTTAAAAAAAAAAAAAAAAGCCTCACCAAACTAGGGACAAAAATAAATATCCTCAACCTGATAAAGAACATCTACAAAAAACCTATAGCTTACGTTGTGCTTAATAGTTAAAGATTTAAGATAACAAAAAGAAGGCAAAGATGTCCACCCTCGTCACTTTCATTCAACATTGTCCTGCAGGTTCTAGCCAATGCCAAAGGGCAAGAAAAAGAAACAAAGAATCTATAGATGGTAAAGATAAAATAAAACTGTTTTTATCTGTAGATGACATAATCCTGTATGTGGAAAATCCAAAGTACTCAGGCAAAAAAAAACTACTATAACAAGTGAATTTTAAGAAGTTGATGGATACCAAGTCAATGTTAAAAAATCAGTTCTGTTTTTTTTCAAATTAGAAATGAAATAAAATTTAAAAGTAAGTGTACAGTATAATATAAAATTAAAATTACACCATTTATAATAGTATCAAAAAACATAAAATACTTAAGGATAAATACAACAAAATATGAGCATATTTTACACCCTGTACCCCTGAAAACTACAAATCATGCAGAAAAAAAGTGAAAGAAAATCTAAAAAAATAATGGAGAGATATTCATAGATTGGAAGATTCAGTGCATGTTAATTTTCCTCATTTTGATCTGTAAATTCAATATACCCCAAACAAAATTCCAGGAGGCAATGTTCTTTTAGGAACTAATAAGCTGACTCTAAAATTTAGTGGAATGCAAAGGACCTCAAAGAGCCAAAACAATTTTCAAAAAGAACAAAAAATCAATAGGATTTACCTGATTTCAAGACTTACTATTAAAATGACAGTAATCAAGTTACTATGGTATTGGCATCAGGGCAACATATAGGTCAATGGAATGAAATAAAGTGCCCAGAAATAGGCCATGCATATATGGTCAACTGATTTTTGACAAGGAGGCGGAGGTTAATTCTGCAGAAAAGATATAGTCTTTTCTAACATAGGAAAAAATCTTTGCTACTGTGGGATGGGCAAGATTTCTTAGATGGAACACTAAAAACATCAACCATAAAAGAAAAAACTGATGAAGTGAACTTCATCAAAAGAAAAAAAAATTGCTTTTCAAAAGAAAATATTAAGAGCATTAAAAGCAAGCTGCAGGCTGGGAGGAAAAAACAAATATTTGAAAACTTACATCCAGAATATATAAAGAACTCTAATACTTCAATGTCAAGAAGGAAGGGGGTGAGTGCAAAAAAAAAAAAAAAAAAAAAAAGGAAAAAAAAAAAAAAAAAAAAAAAGACTGGCCAATCATTGGGGAAATGCAAAGAAATGATAATACCAAGAGTTAATGAATATGCGGAATGATGGAACCCTCGTAAGTTCCTAGCGGGAGTGTGAAATAGCACAACTACATTGGGAAACAGTGTGGCAGTTTTTTTATAAAGTTAAATATACACTTAACGTATAACTGAGTAATTCCACTCCTAAGTATTTACAGAAGAAAAATAAAACATCATAGCCACACAAAGACTTGTACATGAATGTTAAAGTAACACCATTCATAAAAGGCAAATACTGGAACAACCCAAATGTCCATTAATAGATGAATAGATAAACAAATTAAGGTACGGGCATACAATGGAATACTACTCAATGATAAAAAATGCATTACTCCTATACAAAACAAGTTTTTAAAAGTCTCAAAAACACTATGCTCCAAAATAAATCAGATACTAAAGGACAAATATTATATGATTCTACTTATATGAGGTATCTAGAATAGCCAAATTCATGAAGCACATAGAACAGTGGTTACCAGGGAATAGGCAGTGGGGAGAGTGAGGAGTTATTTAATGGGGACAGAGTTTCAGCGATGAAAAAGTTCTGGGAATGGATGGCAGAAACGGTCACACAGCAACACGAATGTACTTAATATCACTGAACTGTACACTTAAAAACAGTTAAGATGGTAAATTTTATGTTATGTATATTTTACCACACACCAAAAATCATTTTGCTGAGGGAAAAAAGCCAGACAGAAAAAAGTACATACTGTTGGGCCATTTATACTGGTGTGTCAGAACATAAAAAACTAAGCAGTAATAATAGAAATCACATTAATGGCTGCCAGGGATGGAGGATAGAGGAGGGGACTGACTGTAAAAGTTCTCAGTGTAACTTTCTGGAGTAATCTTACATTTGTCAAAACTCAGTGAAATATATAATTAAAATGGGTACATATTATCGTATATAAATTGCATTTCCATATATTATATTTTAAAATAAATGAATAAGTTTGAGGAGGGAATGAAATGCAACAGAGTAGAAAACAGTACTATAGATATTATAGACTCTTTTCTAGGAATGAGGTTATGTTGTAGTACAAAGAAGGTAGTAGCTAGAGGGAAATATCTGGTCAAAGGAGTATATACTTTATTTCTCAAGGTGAAAGAGAAATGACCGTCAAGAGGAAACCAGTTATTTGAAATCAGGTTGAAAATTCAGAGGTAAAAGAACATGAAGGCTAGAAATGTTTTGTTGCCAGTGTTTGAAGTACATGGAATTCTCTCTACTTTCCCACTTGCACAAAACTGTCTTGAAAAAAAAACACAGTTTGGCAAGTATGAGTAGAAAAACATAGACTGAAATATCCAGCAGAGGAAACTTAGCAAATTCAAGGAACCAAGAATACATTATTCCCATATACCTGTATGTTAATAGTTAATATAGTAATATCAGGGGTTTTTAGCAGTCAAATTTGTACTAATATTAACCTTGTACTAACACAATGACCTTCTACCAAGAATTGAGCACTTTGCTAGAAAGCAGAAGTTTACTGAAACCGAAACAATATACTCTAAGATGTCAAGTACTCTCTAAGCCTGGTAGCTGAAAATGTATCAGTCAGGACAATAATGGCAATTCAGGACCAGTATGTATGAAGTCAAGCTAATTGTAATTGCTTTAAGGACATCCACATCCGTCTTCGTGGTAAGAAGCCTTGTGAGATGATCATAAATTAAATATTTAACAATTAAATATTTTCCCAATACAAAAAACACTACTTGAGATCATGAAAACTCTACTTCAGGGAACAGAACAGTCAAAGGATTCTAGTGAAAGAGGTTACTGCTTATCTCAGGTGGCATATCAAATTCAGACTAAGGCATGTACTTTGAAAGCTCAGACCTTGTAACCTAAGCCCCCAAAACATCACTGCTTGTCATCTTTTATACCTGTGATTCTATGATTTAATAAGGTAATTTTTAACTTCGGTCTTTCTAGAAAAGCCTCTACAAACATTCTTTTAAGGTCTCAAAATGAAACACTTCATGTAGCTATCTTTAATTAAAAATAGAGAAAGAAGAAAAAGACCTACTATTTCCAAACATGCAATTCAATGATAAAAATAAATATAATTTTATCAGTTTTTAGGTATGGCCTTCCCCTAAACTTAACTTTTATAATTTATATTAACACATTCCTCTATAAGCATCTTCATTTATTATTTAAGACCCCAAAACTTGACATGTATATTAACAAAAAATTATACAAAGTAAATATTCTTCATATACATCATTAATAAACTGGAATAGTACATCCAAACAGCTAAGAACTCTCATTCTCAAAATTTAAAATCCCTTACTTGAAAGTATCAGAAGTTAGCAAAATGACAACTAGTATTCTTGTGAAAGATGACAATAAAATGAATGTTCTTTTCTGTTTCAGACACTAAAGCAAAACCAAAGTGCTATGCCTCTGATTACAATATCAACCTACATCAATAGCAGAGCTAAGTTTCAAAATGTTCCCTCTTGATAAATGACTGCTGCACATATTTCCATGAAACAATTTGGGAAATTAAACCAGAAAACATAACTGGAGAGTGTTTCTTTTCCATTTTACGTTTTTTTCTACTTTTCTTTTTGGCACCACAGGATACCTTTTATTCTAAAAGTCACTGCTCCCATAAGATCAATGACACAATGACACAATGACATGAGAACATATTTGTAATTTTCTATTTTCAAAAAACCACTCTCTCATATAGTAATGCATTTCATATAAGGTTTTGTCTCACCTGGCCAGTTCTTTAATTAAGTTTGCAATGCGTCTTTTGTCTTCAAGACATAAATCCTTCAATGATGCACTCTTTATTCCTCCCCTGCAGAAATTCTTAAAAAAAAAAAAAAATCCTTCTGATCAACTTTCACAAAAAACAATTTTTAAGACTTTTTGAGAAATTTCTTAAAATAAGCACAAGAGATGAAATTTCTTGGATCTCTTTTATCTGGTAAAATAGAACACTATTTACCCATTTCATTTAAACCTACTGTGAACTCAACACAGGCTAAGGAACTATCTGTCCACCAGGGGACATCTGAAATTTACACAGAAAAGCACACAGAAAGAACTCTTAGGCGGAAATGTGCCTGCTTAAGTGTTAGGGAGTATTAAGGAAACAACTTTCCCTTGATGAATGTCACAGAAACAAACACCTAATGGAAGATACTGAGAATCTTTCCTACACCATAGCCCCACGGCTGCTTAAAGATGTACTAAGGCTGGCAGCAGAAGCACCAGTTCTAAGCTCTCAATATATCCAAAGGCTCATTCCAAAGGGTATTAGACCAAAGAGTAATAGTAATAATAGATAACATTATACCTAGTATTATTAGGAATATTCTAAGTATTTTATACTTATCCATTTAATTTTCACAACGTTATTAGGTAGGTATTATTCCTATTCTACGAGGAGGTTACATATCTTGCCTAGGAATATAGAAGTTAGGTAGCAAAATCAAGACTCAAGCGTTGATTCCAGAGTCTATGTTCTTACCCACTGTACTATCCCATCTCTTGTGCTATAAAAAGTTCTCCTAGTTATTGAACATCAAAGGGGGGCTTTAAAGCCATGAAACCTAGGGATTCACAAGGGAACTGGAGGTAACATGTAAAAGGAACATGTTAAAAAAAAAAAGAATCCTTGGCATTTGCATAACCACGAAGTAGGTTAGTCCAATTACTTCAGGTGGCCAAGAATAATCCAAGACCCCTAAAATGAATCCTGGAATTACTGCTACCCAAGTATGGAAAAGACAGGGGAGAAAAAGGAAATGAGAAAGAGGATATGGTAAAAAAAAAAAAAAAAAAAAATTAAATGGGTTTGGCTTTAGATATTAGATATGGTCACTTTAAGATGCCAGGAGGATATTCATGTGGAAATGTTTAGTCAGGAAGTTAGAAATGTGGGTCTGGCTCTCAAGTCAGAGTTTTAAAGATTTAAAACTCAGCCATATGTTATTATTGATAATGTTTAGATTTTTATTATTTTCTTTACACTTTTCTATGTTGTAAAATTTTCCTTAAAGTTAAGAAAAAAATATTAGTTTTTAAAAATCATCTCCTAACCGAAGAAAATAAATTAAAATTGGTTTTAGAAAAGACAAGAGGAGAATCAGAAGCATACGACACTGTGGGAGAAAAAAGTTTCAAGAAGAATGTGGGGTTAATGGTGCTAATGATCAAAAAAGTTAAACAGAATATAAAAAGAAGTCACTGGGGGCTTCCCTGGTGGCGCAGTGGTTGGGAGTCCGCCTGCCGATGCAGGAGGCACGGGTTCGTGCCCCGGTCCGGGAGGATCCCGCGTGCCGTGGGGCGGCTGGGCCCGTGAGCCATGGCCGCTGGGCCTGCGCGTCCGGAGCCTGTGCTCCGCAGCGGGAGAGGCCGCGGCGGTGAGAGGCCCGCGTACCGCAAAAACAAAACAAAACAAAACAAAACAAAAA
>NW_020175080.1:34790-35282 GCF_003031525.2 Neophocaena asiaeorientalis asiaeorientalis
AAAAAAAAAAAAAAAAAAAATTAAATGGGTTTGGCTTTAGATATTAGATATGGTCACTTTAAGATGCCAGGAGGATATTCATGTGGAAATGTTTAGTCAGGAAGTTAGAAATGTGGGTCTGGCTCTCAAGTCAGAGTTTTAAAGATTTAAAACTCAGCCATATGTTATTATTGATAATGTTTAGATTTTTATTATTTTCTTTACACTTTTCTATGTTGTAAAATTTTCCTTAAAGTTAAGAAAAAAATATTAGTTTTTAAAAATCATCTCCTAACCGAAGAAAATAAATTAAAATTGGTTTTAGAAAAGACAAGAGGAGAATCAGAAGCATACGACACTGTGGGAGAAAAAAGTTTCAAGAAGAATGTGGGGTTAATGGTGCTAATGATCAAAAAAGTTAAACAGAATATAAAAAGAAGTCACTGGGGGCTTCCCTGGTGGCGCAGTGGTTGGGAGTCCGCCTGCCGATGCAGGAGGCACGGGTTCGTGCCC
>NW_020175080.1:35450-91122 GCF_003031525.2 Neophocaena asiaeorientalis asiaeorientalis
AAAAAAAAAAAAAAAAAAAAAAAAAAGAAGTCACTGGATTTGGCAATGTGAAAAATTGCTGAAAACCCTTTAAAAGAAATTTCTGTAAACAAAAAAGAGAAACCCTTGCACACAGGCAAGAACTTCAGCAGCACTGTGTTTAGGCAAAAACCTGAAAACACAAATGTTTGTCAACCAGAGTTAAACTGTGGTATATTTATACAATGGAATTCTGTAGCTACTGGTTGTTACGCTGTTGATATTCATCTTCAAACCCATCCCCCACGCTCTGTTTTGTGATGCTGAGGCTGAGACTCTGGAAACTTCATTTCTTCTTTGCCACAACGTTCTGTTAAACTCTGCCAACAGGAAGAACCAGAGGCTCTTAGAGGAAGAAAGGACACATTCCTTTCTCTTTGCTTCCTGTTTCTATCAGTGCCACCCCTGTCAGAGATCTTTACCCTGGCAAGAACAGCTGATTCCAGTTGGTAGTTCTTCTAGCCCTCATAGAACCAGCCTTTATCATATCTGCTTGGGGATAGCAATACCAGTCAGGCTGGTTTCCCATCATCGGAGGTCAAAGTTCCAGCTCTAAGTGGCTCCCCCTCCAAGCGTCTAGGTTTTAATAATTCCAACTTGTTCTGTTTTCCCAGCCCTAAAGATGGTGGTTGTTTCTTGCAGTTACTACCTACACGATAACCTAGTGTGCCCTTTTTGCTTTTCACTTCTCCAGCACCAATTTAACAAGTCTTTATATTAAATACTCTCAGTTAAAATAACTGACTAAACCCTGACTGAAATATCAGTGAAAGGAAATGAAATCCAACTATATGCAACATAAATAAATCTCAGGAACATAATGTTGAACAAAAAAGCAAATCACACAATACGAGATCATTTATATAAAGTTTGAAATATATATATAAAACTAAACATTGTTTAAAAAATAAATACATGTTTAGACCATATAGGACAGGGATTGGTAAACTATGACTGCAAGCCAAATCTGGCCCAAAGCTTGTTTTTGTAAAAAAGGTTTATTAAAACACAGCCATGGGGGACTTCCCTGGTGGCGCAGTGGTTAAGAATCTGTCTGCCAATGCAGGGGACGTGGGTTCAAGCCCTGGTCCGGGAAGATCCCACATGCCGTGGAGCAACTAAGCCCATGCACCACAACTACTGAGCCTGCGCTCTAGAGCCCGTGAGCCACAACTACTGAGCCCACGTGCCACAACTACTGAAGCCTGCGTGCCTAGAGCCCGTGCTCCACAACAAGAGAAGCCACCGCAATGAGAAGCCTGCGCACCACAACAAAGAGTAGCCCCCACTTGCCACAACTAGAGAAAGCCCGCGAGGAGCAACAAAGACCCAACAGAGCCAAAAATAAATACATTAATTAATTAAAAACAAAACAAAACACAGCCATGCACATTCTTTTATACACTGACATACATATGGCTTTTTCCACACTATAGTGGCAGACTTAGATAATTAAGACAGAAACCATGTGTCTCACAGAGGCTAAATATTTTCCATCTGGCCATTTAAAGAAAAAGTTTGTCAACCCCTGATATAGAAAAACAAAAGAATGAAAAACACAAAATTCAGGATAGAGATTACCAAAAAAGATGCTATGCTATAATAAGGGAAGGATACATCTCTACAGACAGATACTACCTCAGACTGCAAGGAAGTCTGAGACTCTTCCTAGTCAATCTTTCTTTCTTTCTCCTCTCACAGTTGCCAGACTTGTAATGAAATTTTAAGTCTCTCCTTGAATTACAATAGCATCTTGGTAATTCAATGGGGAAAAGAATGGTCCTCTTAATAAATGATACTGGACCAACAGACTATCAGTATGGAAAAATGAACTTGCTATAAAGTTTGTTGCATTTTTAAATCTCTTTAGAAGACAGTTGAAATAAAAGGAATCCAAACTGAAAAGGGGTATGTAAAACTATCTCTATTCACAGATGGCATGATCTTATATATAGAAAATTGTAAGGAATTTACCAAAAAACTATTAGATTAGAACTAATAAATGAATTTAGAAAGGTAGCAGGATAAAAAATCAACTGTGTTTCTGGACACTAGCAGTGAAAAATCCAAAAATGAAATTAAGAAGACAATTCCGTTAATAGTAGTACCAAAAAGTATAAAACACAATACTTGAAAATAAATTTAACAAAAGGAGTATAAGGCATGTACACTGAAAACTATAAAACATCACTGAAAGAAATTAAAGAAGACATAAAAATAAATAGAAAGACATTTTACACACCATATTCAAGGACTGGAAGACTTAATAGTATTAAGTTGAGAGTACTCTCCAAATGGATCTAAAGACTCAACACAACATAGGGGT
The DNA here is from genome assembly GCF_003031525.2 of Neophocaena asiaeorientalis asiaeorientalis. Taxonomy (NCBI): domain Eukaryota; kingdom Metazoa; phylum Chordata; class Mammalia; order Artiodactyla; family Phocoenidae; genus Neophocaena; species Neophocaena asiaeorientalis. The sequence continues at coordinate 37,795 of NW_020175080.1, forward strand.
GGGGGAGTAGGAAATACAAACTGTGGGGTGTAAGATAGGCTCAAGGATGTATTGTACAACACGAGGAATATAGCCAATAATATATAGGTATATATACAATATATACATAAAAAACTGAATCACTGTACTGTACACCTGAAACTAACGTAACATTGTAAATCAACTATACTTGAATTAAAAACTTTTTAAATTTTTTTTAAAAAGATTCAACACAGGGCTTCCCTGGTGGCGCAGTGGTTGAGAATCTGCCTGCTAATGCAGGGGACACGGGTTCGAGCCCTGGTCTGGGAAGATTCCACATGCCACGGAGCAACTAGGCCTGTGAGCCACAACTACTGAGCCTGTGCGCCTGGAGCCTGTGCTCCGCAACAACAGAGGCCACGACAGTGAGAGGCCTGTGCACCGCGATGAAGAGTGGCCCTCGCTTGCCACAACTAGAGAAAGCCCTCGCACAGAAACGAGGACCCAACAAAGACAAAAATAAAAATAAATAAATTAAAAGAAGGCTCAACATTAAAAAAAAAAAAAAAGATTCAACACAATTGCTACTGAAATCCAAGTTGACTTTTGTGCGGAAATTGACAACTTGATTCTATAATTCTTATGGAAATGCAAAAGACCCAGAATAGCCAGAACAACCTTGAAAAGGAAGAACAAACTTGGAGTACTTACACTTCCTGATTCCAGGACTTACTGCAAAGCTACAGTATACTAAAGCAGTGTGGTATTGCAATTAAAAAAGAAATATAGATCAATGGAATAGAATTGAGACTACAGAAACAAACACATTTATGATTAACAGATTTTCAACAAGGGTGGCAAGACAATCAAAGGAGAAAGAATGGTCTTTGCAACAAATGACGCTGGGACAACTGGAAATCCACATGCAAAAGAATGAAGTTGGGTCACTACCCATAGCATGTACAGAAATTACATCAAAATGGATCAAAGCCTAAATGTAATATCTAAGATTATAAAACTCCTAGATATTGGTATAAATCTTTGAGACCTTGGTTTAGTCAATGATTTCTTAGATATGACAGCAAATAAATAATTAAATAAATAAAAGGAAAACACTGATAAGTTGGACTTCATCAAAATTTAAAACTTTCAAGCTTCAAAGGACACCAATAAGAAAGTGAAAAGAGGATTTCACTTGTGGCACTGCTTAAGAATCTGCCTGCCAATGCAGGGGACACGGATTCAAGCCCTGGTCTGGGAAGATCCCACATGCCGCAGAGCAACAAAGCCCATGTGCCACAACTACTGAGCCTGCGCTCTAGAGCCAGCAAGCCACAACTACTGAAGCCCGCTTGCCTAGAGCCTGTGCTCCGTCCACAACAAGAGTAGCCCGCACAACACAACGAAGAGTAAGCCCCCATTTACCGCAACTAGAGAAAGCCCACACACAGCAGTGAAGACCCAATGCAGCCAAAAATAAAAATAAATAAATAAATAAATTTTATTTAAAAAAATAAAGAAAGTGAAAAGAAAATTCACAAAATTGGAGAAAATATCTGCAAATCATATATATGACAAGGAACTTGGAGATGGAATCTATAAAGAACTCTTACAACTCATCAATAAGAAGACAAACAACCCAATTGAAAAAGATCTGGATAGACATTTCTCTAAAGAACACATACAAATGGCCAAGAAGCACATAAAGAGATGATCATTATTGGCCATTAGGAAAAAACAAATCAAAACCACAATGAGATACCACTTCACACTCACTATGACAATTATAAATAAAAAAGATGGATACAAAGTGTTGGTGAGAATGTGGAGAATCTGGAATCCTCATACATTGCTGGTGGAATGTAAAATGGTATAGCTACTTTGGTAGTTCATCAAAAGGTTAAACACAGAATTACTATATGACCCAGAAATTCTAATTCTAGGTGTATACACAAGAAAATTGAAAACATACATCCATACAAAAACTTGTACATGAATGTTGACAGCAATATTATTGATAATAGCCAAAAACTGTAACAACCCAAATGTCCTTCAACTGGTGGTTAAACAAAATATGTATTGAGCCATAAAAAGAAATGAAGTAAAGATACATGATACAACATAGATGAAACTTGAAATCACTATACTAAATGAAAAAAGCCAGTCACAAAAGGCCACATGTTACATTATTCCAGTTATATGAAATGTCCAGACAAATACAGAGAGACTAAAAGCAGACTAGTGGTTGCCAGGAGCTGATATGAATGGGGAATAGCTTCTGTTCATTATAAAATACACAAACCATTATATGAAAAAATACTTTCAATTTTTGATAAGAACTTGCAAATTCAACTATTCACATCCTAGTGTGAAATGTACACACTGGGGATATAAGTAACATAGGCAGGCTTTCTGAGCTAATCACCGTTAAATCCTGTAGATAACTAAACGTAAAACAGTTGACCCTTAAACAACATGGGTTTGAACTGCACAAGTCTACTTACAAGCAGATTTTTTTCAATAAATATATTGCAAAACTTTTTGGAGATTTACAACAATTTGAATAAGCTTGCACACGAACCACAGAGCCTAAGAAATATTTTTTAAAAATTAAGAAAAAAGGTGTGTCATGAATGCGTAAAGTATATGTAAATATACATATAACATTCAAAATATGTGTTAATTGACTATTTATGTTATCAGTAAGGCTTTCATTCAACAGTAGGCTATTAGTAAAGTTTTGGGGAGCCAAAAGGTATACGCAAATATTCAACTGCCCGGAGTTCAACACCCCTAACACCCGTGTTGTTCAAGGGTCAACTGTAATTAGTAACAAACTAGACATTGAAAATTTCAATATCTGAACATAAACCAGGGACTGAAAAACATTTTTTATATAGAATTCGATAGCAAATGATTTTGGCTTTGTGAGCATTCACCTTTACAGCACCTCTGTCATTGTAATACGAAACTGGCAATAACATAACACTAAAAGACTGAGAGTGGCTGTGTTCCAGTAACACTTTACTCACAAAACAGGAAGAAGCAGATTTGGCCTACAGGTCATAGATTGCCAAACCCTGAGTTAAACTCTGGTTGCGGAGACAAAATATAACAAAAAGTAAAGTGAAATAAACCAATCAGATAGAGCATATACCAAAGGAAAGTACAGACACTATTAAAGAGGCAAAGAAAGACAAAGGAGAAATCAATGACTGAGCTATAAAAATAAATTCTTTATGATATTATTTGCCAAACGAAGGAAATAATAACAATAACAATAATAATACAGGCTAATTTTGTTTTAATAAAGCATTTTCTTATATACAAAGGTTTATCCATCATCAAGTAACAAATTCACATGAGCAAAAATCACAAAGGACACCTAATAAAAGAAAAAAATTGTCAATTTGATTTACTAACTCCACACAGATCAGGATTTAAGTCTTTGGAGACATACTAAGACAATAAATGTTTCTTAACTAAGGCTTAAAGCAAGCCTGGACATTTTGGAATAAAAATGAGTAATACACATTTTATATTCATACTAAGCAAAGCATCCTAGAATCCTCTGTATCTTTAAAAATGCTTGTAGATCATCTAATGTTCTTTCAAGGGCTCTTCTACCCTTATCTATCAGTTATTGGTCAGCACAAAAAAATCACTTACTGGTCAGCATTTATAAAGACTGGAGAATAAGGAAAAAAAAAAAAACAGAAAAAGAAAAAAAATTACTGACCTGTTCATCTACTGAATCCCCTGCACCTTTTAAAGACTCCATGGAGACTGAAGTAGCAGTCACCCTGGAAGTCTTAAGTTTAACATCAGCTTTTGGATTCACCATCTTGTGTCTTGATCTGATATTTCCTTCTGTAGAAATTCCTAAGGATTTCCATCAAACAAGATTTCAAAATTATATCTTTTCATTCTCTTAAACCCTCCCCCCACCAACCTCTTCCTTGATATCCTCTACTTATGGCACGTGATGGGGAAGTCTCTTACTTTATAAACTTCGTTTTAAGGCTCTGTTAATAAATAATGAATCATGAAAAGATGACGTCTTGCATGCAAAGATTCAACTGAAGTATTTTTAAATGGGGATGTGAACATCCGTAAGTCACATTAAAACCAATCAACTACAACATACTATACATACCTTAACTTATTGAAAATTAAAAATCTGATTTTTCACATAATTAGGATGCCTCCAGTGGTTCAGTTTTACTACTCATCTCTTAACAACCAGTATGTAAGCTTTAAAGTCTATTACATAAACACTATATAAAGAAGTTTTCACATTTTTTTGAAATATAAAATTTAAACTATTATTTGTAATATGACAAGAAAAGAATCTCTTGCTCTTTAACACATGAAGTATTCTGTAAATTCATCAAAAGCTGACTTGCCCAGCCAGCCCCTAAAATAAGGCAGTATTTCAAACCTTAGTGGGGTCATACCAAACATTAAAAAAAAAAATTAGGTTCTGATGAACTGTTCTGCATCTACTTATACCTGCAAAGTTCTCCTAATGTTTTTATTTTCTCCTAACTCTTAAGAAGCAAAGGAAGTTTACCAAATTAATGCATAAAATCATACCTGGAACATACACTACTGACTGTTCTTCATCAGAAACTATGCAGGAAGACATAAAGGAAAATACTAGAAAAGATTATCCAACATCCAAACATTGCTGTTCTGTATTTCTGTTATAATTTGTAATTTGTTTTGACCTGGGAGTTTATAACTAGCTTTTAAAATCAAAACTAGAAAGCACCATAATTAAAATAAATGTAGGAAAATTAATAATCCTTTAAAGTTAATCTTTATATATTCACAACTATCTGCTTTGTAAAAATTTTGGAAGGCCTTGTTCCATAAAAGTTTTATCCATGCTTATTCCCAAGTGAGATACACTACAAATTAGTTTCCTTTCATTTTCTTTCCTTTCATAAACAAGGAGTCAAATACTCCATTTTGCTCATCATAGGTGAATGACAAGTTATTTTAGGTATGAATTCGTAATTTCAAAGGGAGCTTTAGCTTTTAATTTTAAAGTAAGCTTTAGCATTGACATATATACAGTACCAAATGTAAAATGGATAGCTAGTGGGAAACTGCTGCATAACACAGGGAGATCAGCTCTGATGCTTTGTGAGGACCTAGAGGGGTGGGATAGGGAGGATGGGAAGAGGCTCAAGAGGGAGGGGATATGGGGATATATGTATACTTATAGCTGATTCACTTTGTTTTACAACAGAAACTAACACAACATTGTAAAGCAATTATACTCCAATAAAGATATATTAAAAAAAAAGAATTTGTAATTTCAAAGTGAGTTTCAGCTTTGAAGAATAAACACTATTTGAGGGCAAGTCAATCATGTCAACACAAAAAACATTTTTTATTCTTCTGCAGTATATTCATGAAATGTCTCAAGAAACCCTACTATTTAACAAGTTGAAGAAATTTAAGACAAAAAGAACTATTCTGAATTTCAAAAGGAGAAACTCAGAAAGGCTAGAACACTGCTATAGAAAGGGAACCAATATAATAAGAAAGTTTACTTTCCAGAAATAAAATTTTATTCAGAACTATATCTAAATCCAGGTATGTCCACCATTTGATAACCTTCTATCACACTTCCAGGAAGTAAGTGTCTAAACAATTTTTTCCAAATGATCTAGAAAATACTAAAGTTTTCTGTTACTTTATAAAACACTTTCTTTTCCAAAATTTGTAGACAAACCAATTATTAACTATTTCCTCCTGGGAAAAGGCTGGAATAAAACAGTGGATTAATAACATGTTAAAAAATCAATATATTTCAGTTCAGAATCAATTCTAGTAATGGAATCTTTTCAAGGAATGCTGATTGGAAATGCCTAGAATCCCTATGGAACACAAAGATGGTGTTTACTGTCTGAACTGCCAGGTGGTTTCTAACAGCTCTCTGCAGCACTATCACAGCTTCAAGCTTTTGGCTGATAGGGCCTCTAAAAACTTTAAATTCCCTTAGACATCAGGGATGGAGCTTAGAAAATTTTAGGAGGCACATAAGACAAGTAAACAAGCAAAAACTTAGACCCCCCAAGTCCAAGGAAATTGACTGCAACTAACACTGGAGCAGAGAAAGAATTTCTAAATTCACTGACATACAATCCAAATCCTTACAAAATGAAATTGTGCACACTCTTTAACAGCAGATTCATTTTTTACATCCCTTGGGACTGCACACACTGCAGGTGCTCAATAAATGTTTAATCATTTGCTGTTGGAAATATACACATGGGAGAAAGTACCCAGCGGAAAAAATTCAAGATGACCCAGGACATGTTCCATACAGCAGTGTCTTCAACTAGAGTATAAAGTAGTGATGAATTTTCAGAACATTGTCCATCTCCAAGGATGACCTATGGAAAGACTGACATAACAGAGTCCTGGAAAACATACTACACTTCTCTGGATCATTCACAAAGGACCCTGCTCAACAGCTGGAAGAGACCAGCCACTGAGGACCCCACTCAGCTGCACCTTGATTTGGAAGCTCATCAAGTATTTTACACTTTCTCCTCTCTTCTCAAACCAGATGCCACCTCCCCCATCCTTACTCTAAGCTAATAACTTTGCTTCCTACTTCTTTAAGAAAAACCAACTGTAGAAGCCTTCACAAGCTTCTATTTGCTGATCACATGATACTACATATAGAAAACCCTAAAGACTCCACCAAAAAACTGTTAAAACGAATAAATAAATTCAGTTTGTTTACAAACAAAAGTTGCAGGATACAAAATCAATATATAAAAATCTATTGCATTTCTATATAAGAATAACCAACTATCAGAAAGACAAGTTAGGAAAATAATCCAATTTACAAATGCATCAAAAAAGAATAAAATATCTAGGAATAAACTTAATTAAGGAGGTGAAAGACCTATTCACTGAAAACTATAAGACACTGATAAAAGAAAATGAAGAAAACACAAATAGATATTCCATGCTTATGAATTGAAAGAATATTGTTAAAATGTTCATATAGCAATCTACAGATTCAATGCAATCTCTATCAAAATTCCAATGCCATTTTTCACAGAAATAGAACAAACAATCCTAAAATTTGTATGAAACCACAAAAGACCCCAATCAGACAAAGCAATTTTGAGAAAGAAGAATAAAGCTGGAGGTATCACACTTCCTGGTTTCAAAATATTACAAAGCTATAGTTATCAAAACAGTACAGTACTGGCATAAAAACCGACACAAAAGACCCCCATGATAGCTACACTTTTCCTGCTTTATTTTTCTCTATGGCACCTGTAATCACTGGACATATAATATTATTTTACTTATTCATGAACTCATCTCATTTCACTAAAATGTAAGCAGCAAGCGGGTGAAGATTTGTATCATTTTGTTCAATGTTGTATCACCTAAGGTCAAAGCATGCCTGGCTCATGGTAAACCATCTATGAACGAATGAAATTGATATTTATTTAATCCTATGAGGCACTGTCCAACAACTCAGTGTTATCTTTCTCTTTCTGTCCTACTCAAAATATGCACACAAAACCCACTAGCTACATCCATGCCAAATTTCTTTTCAAGTATAAAAACGCTAAATAAACAGACCTTAACAAAAGTTTTTATAAATAAGACAGAAATATTTGAAATTGCCTCCATCCAACCTATCCTTTCTACTCATTTGTAATCTATCTTCAGCTCTTTATCTTAAGAACCCAAATATTCACCTTCTTCAAATACAAAGATTCCCAACAAATATATATATTTTATGGCAAAGTCAAAGAGACACAATATATACCAAATGTATATTGGACCTCTTATTGGGTTCTATGTGCCACCTTAGTTCTACTTGGTTCATTTGGAAGTGCCTCAATAAGACAAGTACAGCAAATTATAAAGAGTCTTTAATGCCCAAGTTTCTGGAATTAAAGTAGTAATGAGAAACCCAAGGCAGAAGTGGTAGAGAGAAATAAGTATACCTACCCTAACCAGGATCTGAAGAAAATAAACTTAGTACTTCCCACTCTACCCTAACCTTATGAGTTTGAATCACTTACCAACAACATATTATTATTACTAACCACAACTATTTTCCTGACTAGTATATTATTTTAACATCAACGTAAAGTCTCTATTTTTAATTAAAAACTCAATGGCAGAGCTTATAGCTACTGCAATGTTTTGACCAGGTCCTTTACAGTTCTAACTAACATCAAGTTCATAATATTGTTAATGATAATACACTTGAGTGCACTTCAGCAAATTTAGATACTGAAGAAACACTAACTTCTTTTGATATTACCAGGAGCTATAACGAAGGAGGAAAGCAGTTTATGGCCAAAGGGGCATATTCTACTTGCAGATTTAAGCCATAAATGACAACATGGCATACTCATTGTTTACACATTGGGTATAAAGACATACCTTGTGCAAAACAGCACTGCTGAATCATACTGTGCAGGAGATACATAACTCATAAGAACAACAGTATGAAAAAGGTGATATTCAGTCACAGATGATCTGTCCTCAGATGACAGAAACATCCAGGACTAGGAAATCGCTCAATCATATTTCTCTAATTGCTTAGGTGAAACACTGAAAATCTTTCAATAGTGTGAAAATAATACCAGATTATAGGTGCATAATTTTTGGTCTTTTTCTATTGAAAGTTCTAAGTATAAATGCTTTGGGGTGGTCTGAGAAGTCATCATTGTCACAAGAAAAGAGATCAAGATCAAAAGACACGTGACTAAATCAAATGATTGATAATTATTGTTATGCTTTTTAGCAAAGATTCAGTAACAAATTTATATTTGACATTGCTTTTATGTCCTATAGAGATTAAAATGAAAATATCTGAGACTGGGTATTAACTGGTCATTATGTGGAACAGGAAGGGTGATAGTGGTAACCTTGTAATTCCTTTCAAGCATCTGAATTTCTACAGAATGTAATCATCAACATTTTCCCCATATAATTTCAACTCCCCACTTTGAATGGGAAGATTAGTATTTTACATAAATGTTTAGAGTAAGGGAGAGTGTAAGAGAAAAGGAAGGCCATGTGACTTCTATATGAAATAGGGAGTAATATGACTGCACGAATAACTGAGAGTACAGGGTTGCTAAGACCAGGAGCATAGATTTAGTTTACATACCTATTAACTTAATCAGACCCACTGCAACAGACTGTCTCCCCTCCCCACGCCCCACACACATTCTATATCAGAACAATATTCTTACATATTCTGTATCAGCACAATAGCATTGGTTATACAGAAAGTTAAGGAATAATAACCAAAGCCACATGGATGGTTATGAAAATGATTACACTAAAGAAGCACATTATAAGCTAATAATCTTCAAATATCTCTATCACAAAATTCTAACAATGTAGAGGTAATGTTTCATGAGAAAGTATGACTCATCCCAATTTCCTAACTTCCTAATTCAGCCCACTTGTTCCCAGTGTACATATTCTACTGATAGGTAAAGAAAAAAATATTTTATTTGCACAGTGCCTCAGTGGGCTTTTATCCACCGTGTACACGATTTCACTTGATTCCCACCGACCTATCACACACAAGTGGTAATTATGTTTAGAAAGTGCATAACACTAAACACGGAGCAACAAGAAATGCAAAAATATCCCACTCTCCACGGCATAACACTTTAATCCTAGTAATTCAACAAGGGTAACTGATAATACAACTTTCTAAGTTTTACTGAGAGCTAAGCAGAATGTGCAAAGAATGATTCTGCCGAAGTTAAGAGCAATGCTTCCAACGATGCCATCACCAATCCTAGTAAACAGACAAAAAGACTTGCCTCTGCGGGCACCCAATACACTGAATGCCTTCCTTTCAGGTAACACTCCTCTAACATGAAGCAAATTATCAGAACCAAAGATCAGCCTAGAACAGTCTACCTAACACAGGGAAAGAACCAGTTTTGTCAGACATCTCATCATAGATACTAATCTGGGAATACTACCGCAAGGATAAAAGCGCCACAGCTTCTCTACCATAAAACAACCCAAGAACTTCAGTCCTGCTAGTGGGACCCGCAATCTACATGCAAATCAACACCACTTCCAGGCCCTAAAATCTGCATCGCGTCCTATTCCATAATCATCATCACTAGATCATGTCCGCGTGAAACCAAGTCCACAATTCTCCAAAGATCTCAGTATGAAAATAAATCACCACTGACAGGCCTTCTAAGTCCAACAAGGTCCTGACTTACTCTTAACAACTCAGACTGAGGACACTCCTAAAGACAAAAAGCTCTTGGACCACCCAACACCATGCACTCCTCCACAAGCTCACTCCGAATAGACTAGGCCGGCCGGAGGTCATCCCGGGCAGAGGGACCCTTCCAGCCCCAGGAGAGGCCAAGACTCTAGGCCATCTCTCCAGAGCTCAGCGCCAAGGAGGGCTGGGAAACATCTGTGCCGAGTCCCCACGCCTGAACTCCAGCCTGGAGACAGTGCAGGCTCTCTGACACCTAATACCCAAGCAAGAGCATAGCCCAGCACCCGGACGGCGGCCGGACGGGACGGCCCCGCGACCGGGGTCCGCGGCAAGCTTCTCCCCTGCTCTCCGCGTCCCTCGCGACCGTTCGCCGCACCGGGGAAAGCGCCGGCGCCCCCTGCCAGGCGGGCAAAGGATACAGTCGCGGCTCCAGAACGCCGCCGCGCCGGGTCTGGAGGGGCCCGCCACGTCCGCCATCTTGAAACAACCGCCACTCGGGGCGTCCTACCGAGGCCGTCCAACCCCGGCCTCCAGGCCCGGTCCCGATTGGCCGCACTGCGCAGAGGCCCGCCCCCGCTTACGCAGCCGGCCCCGGCGGGGCGGGAGGGTCCGGGCGGTGGAGTCGCTGTGTCCCGGCGGCGTGGCGTGGAGCCCCAGCCGGGGCGGCGGGAACGAGCGCCTCGTGGAACTGCTACTCCCAGAGCAGCCCGGGCCCCCAATCTCCGCCCAGCCGCGCTCTCAGGCTCCGAGCACTACAACTCCCGGCATGCCGTGAACTTGAGGGCCGCGCCTCCCGGGCGGGGTCCGGCCCTCCCGGCCGCCCCGCTCCCCCGCCCTGTCCCAGCCGCTCCTCAGACCGCGCGCAGAGCTGGGACGCAAGCCATGGAGGAGACACCGCTCCCGCTGCTGGGCAGCAACAAGCCGCACCTGGAGAAGCTGACCTTGGGGGTCACCCGCATCCTAGGTGAGTGGGACGGGGGGGCCGTGGGGGGCCACTGCGGGACGAGGGGTGTGCCGTGGAAGCACGGAGGGAAGGCAAGAGCCGGACCCTGTAGGCCAGTGGGCATCGCGGCTGTAACTTCCGTTGTTAAGGGGGAAAGTGGGGAATGGGGTGCTTGACTAGGCCGGGGAAGGGTTTGCGGAGAGTGTGGATACAGAGATGTGAAGCTCTAAGGTCGCCCCACCCGAAGTCCCACCACAGGGCCCAAGAAGGTCGGGCAAAAATGTTCAAAGGGGAGACAGCAGGCACCTGACAGTTGGGGGGTTGGCTGTCCCGAGAGGCCTTCTTGGCCTCTGGTAACAGAGAGAGCTGGGGGAATGTTGCAGCCAACCTCTCAGGGTACCAATTCCCATGCGCCTTCCCGTACACGGCACCTGAAGTGGTCCAGAGGAATCAAGGCTGGCACCATTGAATGAATGGGTGGTTTTCCTTTACTAACCTTTAATAAGCACTAACCTTTACTTAGTACCCACCGCTATGTTACATGCTGGGGCAACAATAAAATAAAACGAAATGAAACACAAACACAGTTCAATAATCTATTATCGCTCAGAAGTAGCACACAGGAGGAGGTGATTGACCTTACCTGGAGAGTTAAGAAATACGTCCCACGGGAGATGATGCTAAATTTTGAAAGACAAATGGGAGTTAGCCAGATAACTAAGGAGGAAGGCAATCTAAGCAGGCCGGAACAGTATGCTTCAGTGCCTTCCCATCGCATTCATAATAGAATCCAAATTCTATACCATGGCCCACAAGTCTGCTATAATTTGCCCTCATCTGTCTTTCTGACGTTATTTTCACTCTGGCTTTGCCGCAGTAGCCTCCTTGTACCATTAGCACACTAAGCTTATTCCCACTTAAAGGCTTTTGCGATTTACTAGACCTTGCATCTGGAATTCTCTTCCTGTCAATGTCTGTCTCTGACTTCATTCAGATCTCTGATTAAATACCATGAGCTCAGAGAAGCCTTTCCTGAATATAGTCTTAATAACACCCTTCCCTAAGTGGGTTCCCTTAACCCACTTTTATTTTTATCCTCACGGCTTTGTCACTACTTGAAATTATATATTTTACTTGAAATTATATATTTATTTGGTTGGTTTTTTTGTCTGTCTTTTTTTCTGTAGTAGAAGTCCATGAGAATAGGAACTTTGTATTGCTCTTCCCTGTATTCCCCAGTGCCTAAGACAGTAAATGAGGCATGAAACATCCTGATGTGTTTGGGAGAAGTGATAGATTTTAGAAATGAAATTATAGAGTAGGACAAGGAGAGGTCTAATCATCAAGACCACCCATATCCTATCTCCTCATTCTTATCCAAACTTCTGCCCTGTTGCTTCTCGTACTCCTGGACTTAGGCAGGTCTTGCTATTCCACAGGCATGCTTCATTAGTATCTTTATAAGTCTAGGAAGTTTTCTCTAAATAAGAAGTTATTTTCTTTTGATAAATGTTTAATCCACTCAAGTCAAGCCAACTAAATTTCCCTTAAGCTGTCAGCTCGATTTAAAGACCTAAATAATTAAGTGACTGTAAACATTTTAAATTTCATTTATGCATTTAATATATTCTATCTATTAAGCATTTCACATGTCTGGCAAACTGGTAATAGCTACAAGTCAAAAACTACGTGAGGAATTAACTGACTCTGTTAAACTTTCAGGAAATCTAGCCTCCTGTAAACAGTCTATTTATAAACTTAATCAAAACCTAATAATTTCAAGTTAAAAAGCACAAGTCGAAAATCATTTGCAGACATACCTCAGAAATATTGGGGGTTTGGTTCCAGACCACTGCAATAAAGTGAATATCCTAATAAAGTGAGACACACAAATTTTTGGTTTCCCAGTCCATATAAAAGTTATGATTACACTATACTGTAGTCTATTAAGTGTGCAATAGCATTGTGTCTAAAATAAATGTATATACCTTAAAAAAAATTTATTGCTAAAAAATGCTAAATATCATCTGACAATGCAGGGTTGCCACAAACCTTCAATTTGTAAAAAACGCAATACCTGAGAAAAACAATTTTACTGCACAAAAAAGTGCAGTAAAATGAGTATGCCTGTATATTATTTTTTCACATTTGTTTTTTGTTTGAAAAGATAATATATTAAGGGGATTTTTTTAAAACAAGGCAGCTGAAGTCAGTGGTGGGTGTACGGTAAACAACCTCCCTAAAAGATATGAAATAACTCCACAATTGCATTTTTATCCAAAACCAAACTCTCAGCATTGCTTAAAGACAAAGAATACCATCTGTTCAGAATGGCTGAATAAAAAGAGAAAAAGCAACAAATCACAGGGCCAGACCCTAATTGTTCCTGCCACACTCCCTCACTACTAGAAGGCTCTGTGACAAGCAGACAGACCCATGAAGAGACTAGTTGGAACAATCAACAGAAACTAGAAACTAGCGTCACTAGCCTAGAAATCTTTTTAAACAGCACAATAATGCAAAATGAAGGAGAGAAAAGTAAAACCCATAGAGAACTAATGCTGAAATCAGGAAATAAAATGTCAAACAGACAGCTGAGGAAAACTCTTACCAAAAAACAACTGTGAAGCAGAAGAAAATGGTAAGTCTAAACTCCAAACAAAATTAAAATACATGAACAAGTATAGAAAATTCAATGAAAGAAAGTGTGAACCAAGGATATAATATCTAGCCAAACTGTCTTTAAAATAAAAGAACTTAGGGAATTCTATACCCATGAACCCTTCCTGAGGAATCTACTGGAGGATAGATTTCATCAAATCAAATATAGCTTGGGGAACCTTCAGCAAAAAGACTGATGCTGAGCATCATTTTCATACAGACACATACACATGAACATACATAAATACATACATATAAGACTAAAGCAAAGGTGGGAGGAGAGTGGAAGAATGATGTACCAGTTGTTACCTATTATGACAAATTAAAAGGGCATTTGAAAGGGTATAAGTACAATGTAAGTGGTGGGCAGATTTCTTAGATGACCTCCAATGCCACCTACCTGTGTGTAACACTTTACTCTTGAAAATAGGCAGGACCTGTGAAGATGATGAATGTCATTCTATGGCTTAGGTTACATTATATGACAAAGGCAGAGATTTTTTGTTGTATGTGATTGAAGTACCTAATCAGTTGACTTTGACTTAAAAGGGACATTATCCTAGGTAGGTCTGACCTAATCAGGTGAGCATTCTAAAAGAGGATATAGAAGTCAGACAGATTTCCTCCTGGCTTTGAAAAACTAAGCTGCCATGTTGTGAGAGATCCTAGGAGAGGACCAATAGCAAGGAACTAGTGGCTTCTAGGAGCTGAGAGCAGCCTCCTAGCTCATGGTCATCAAGAGAACAGGATCCTCAGTCCTACCACTGCTAAGTGTGGTAATTTGTTATGCAGCATAGAAAACTAGTACATATTTTATTACCTGGAAGTGGGTGCTGCTGTAACATATACCTAAATGGAAGTGTCTTTGGAACTGGGAAGTGGCTGGAGGCTGGAGGAACCTTCAGGAACTTGATAGAGAAAGTCTAAATCACCATGAAAAGACTGTAGTAGAAATCTGGACTATAACAATATGGAGAATACTGCTGGTGAGGACTCAGAAGGAAATAGCATAATGGCAGAAATAAATCCTAGCTTATTAGTAGTTACATTTAATGTAAATAAACTAGACACTCCCATGAGAAGGCAGAAATTGACATAAGATTTTAGAAAAACAAAAACATGATTCAAAAATACCCAGTCTACAAGAGACACATTTTGTATTTAAAGACACAAATAGGTTAAAAGGGAAAAGATGGGGGAAAAATATACCATGCAAATAGAACCCAAAGTAGAGCTTGAGTGGCTATACTAATATCAGGCAAAATAATCTTTAAAACAAAGTTCATTATTAGAAACAAATGAGGAGGGCTTCCCTGGTGGCACAGTGGTTGAGAGTCCTCCTGCTGATGCAGGGGACACGGGTTCGTGCCCCGGTCCGGGAAGATCCCACATGCCGTGGAGTGGCTGGGCCCGTGAGCCATGGCCACTGAAACTGTGCGTCCGGAGCCTGTGCTCCGCAACGGGAGAGGCCACAACAGTGAGAGGCCCGTGTACAGCAAAAAAAAAAAAGAAACAAAGGAGGACAGTTCATAATGATAATAGGTGTCAATGCTCAGAAAGGCAAAACAATTATAATCTATGTGCACCTACAAAGGCCCAAAATATATGAAGCAAAAACTGACAGACTTGAAAGAAGTAGACAATTCAACAATAATAGTTTGATACTTAAACGCCCTATTTATAACAATGGATAAAACACCTAAGCAGAAAGTCAACAAGGAAATAGTAGACTTAAGCAACACTGTAAATCGACTATACCTAACAGACATCCATAGAACACTTTACCCTAAAAGAGTAGAATAAAAATTCTTCTCAAGTATACATGGAGTAACCTCAAGAATAAACCATATGTTTGACAAGCTGAAATAAATTTTAAAGGATTGATATCATACAAAGTGTGTTCTCTGATGATAGAACACACCCAAACTGTGGGATAGAGTGAAAACATAAAAACAGAAATCAGACTTCCTCAACCTGATAAAGGGCATCTATGAAAAATCCATGGCTAACATTATACTCAATGGTGAAAAACTGTATGATTTCCCATTAAAATCAGGAACAAGACAAATATTCATGGGATCCCCAGCACCACACCAGGTTCGACAGTTCACTAGGAGGATTACAGGACAGACAGTCATGTTGTGATTTATTACAGCAGAAGCAAAGGGAAAGGTGCATGTGGGGAAATCAAGGAAACCAGATGTAAGTTTTCAAGAATCCTCTCTCAGTGAAATCACATGGGACACAATTGTTCCAGCAATGTGTGACAACACATCTGAAATGTTGTCTACTAGGGAAGCTTATTTGAGCCCAGAAGTCCAGACCTGTTATTGGAAATCCATCATTCAGACATCCTCTACCTAGTATGTACCAAATTTGAGACTCCCAGCGGAAAGCTCGTGTTCAGCATAAACCATATTGTAACAACAGGTAGGTACAATGAGCCATTCTTTTTTTTTTTTAAATAAAGTGAGCCATTCTTACCAGGCAATGGTGGGAACCCTCCTGAAATCCAAGTTCCCAGATGCCAGCCAAGAACCAACCTTACAAGCAGGACTTTCTAAATATTGCAGTCTCAGGCATCTGTGTTCACTCTTTTTTGCACAATAAGAACTCCCCTCTTACAACTTCTATTCAGCATTTTACTGGAGATTCTAGTCAGAACAATTCGACAAGAAAATGAAATAAAGACATACAATTTGGAAAGAAAGAAGTAAAGAGCTATTTGCAGATAACATGCTCTTGTATATTAAAAAAGTCCTAAGAAATCCACCAAAAAAAGGGAAAAAAACCCTACACATTAGCAATGAACAATCCAAAAATAAAATTACAGAAACAATTCAATTTACAGTTGGGTCAAAACAGTAAAATACTTAGTAAAAAGTTAAATTAACAGAAGTAAGGAGTAAACAAGCACATTAACAGAAGTGCATGACTTGTACACTGAAAACTACAACACAATATATAAAGAAATTAAAGAGCACCTAAATAAATTGGAAGACATCTCATGTTTATGGCTTGGAATTCTTAATACTGTTAGAATCCCATACTCCCCAAATTGATCTAAATCTACAATCCCTATGAAAATGTCAGCTGCCTCTTTTGCAGAAATTGACAAATAACCCAGTCCTAAAATTAATATGGAAATGAAGGACACCCAGAATAGCCAAAACAATCTTGGAAAAGAGGAACAAAAATTAGAGGACTTAAGCCTCACTATTTGAAAATTTACTACACTTGGGATAATGAAAATGTTCTGCAGATGAATAGTGGTAATAGTTGCACAACAATGTGAGTGCACTTAACTGTACACTTCACAATAGTTAATACGGCAAATTTTATGTATATTTTACTATGATAAAAAAATTTACTCCAAAGCTACAATAGTCTTAACTGTGGCACTGGCATAAAGATAGAAATATAGATCAATGGAATAGGATTGAGACTCCAAAACTAAACTAACACGTTTATGGTCCACTGATTTTCAACAAGGATGGCTGTACAACTCAGTGGGGGAAAAACAATCTTTTCAACAAATTGTTTTGTGACAACTAGATAGCCACATGCAAAAGAATGAAGTTGGACTCCTACCTCAATTCAAATACAAAAATTAACTCAAAATGGATCTTAGATATAAATGTAAGTGCTAAAACATAGACCTTGGATTCATTTTTAATGACTTTGGATTAGGCAATAGATTCTTAGATCTGATACCAAAAGTACAAGAAACAAACAAAATAGATAAATTGGACTTCATCAAAATTAAAGATGTTTGTGCTTTTAAGGATACCATCAAGAAAGTGAAAAGACATCCACAGAAAAGGAGAGACTTTTTGCAAATCACATATACAATGAGGGACTTATGGGTGGAATCTATGAAGGTCAACAAAAAAAAGTCAAATAACCCAATTTAAAAGGATCTGAATAGATAAACATTTGTCCAAAGAAGATATACAAAGGCCAATAAACATGTGTAAAGATGGTCATCATTGATCATTAGGGAAATTCAAATCAAAACCACGGTGAAATACCACTTCACACCCACTAGGATGCCCATAATCAGAAAGACTGACCTAAGTGTTGGTAAGGAAGTGGAGAAACTGGAACACACATACACCACAGGTGGGAATGTAAAATGGCACTCTCACTTTGGAAAACAGTTTGTTACTTCCTCAAAAAGTTAAACATAGTTACCATATGACCTAGCAATTCCACTTCTGGTTATATACCCAAGAGAAATGAAAACATTTACATGCAAAAATATGTACACAAATGTTCTTAGAAGCATTATTTGTAATAAAGTAGAAACAGTCCAAATGTCCATCAACTGATGAATGGGTCTAAAAAATGTGGTATATCTATACAATAGAAAATGTTGGCAATAGTAAGGAGTAAAGTACTGATACATGCTACAATATGGATGAACCTTGAAAACTAAATGAAAGAAGAGTTATGAAGCCCATGTGTTGTGTGATTTCATTTATATGATCTATAGTAGGCAAATCTATAGAGACTTAAAGTGAATTAGTGATTGCCAGAGGATGCTGGAAATGGGAAAGGGTGCAGGGTTACTTTTTCAGGAAAGGACACATAACTCTGTGAATATGCTAAAAACCACTGAATTATATACTTTAAAAGGGTGAACTTTATGGTATGTGAGTTATATCTCAATAAGGCTTTTTTTTTAAATAAAAAGGAGTCCTAAAAACAGCCCTCCAAGATTTCCTGCACCAGGACTGTGAAACTGATGAGATATAACACCTGTGATTTGTTGTCTTAAATAGCAAAAGGGAGATTATCCAGGTGAGCCTAATCTAATCACATGAGCCCTTTACAACATGCTGTTAACAGAAGGGGGAGTCAAAGAGATTTGAAACATGAAAGATTTGTTATGCTGTTGCTGCCTTGAAGGTGGATGGGAACACATGGGAAAGAATACAGCTGAGAGTGGCCCCAGGTGACAGCAAGCAAGGAATGGAGACTTCATTGCTACAACCACAAGGCGTTGAATTCTGCCAGTAACAGGAATGGAAGATGACCTGGAGCACCAGATGAAAACAGAACAGCTGACACCTGAGCAGTCAGTGCACCTGGCTTATGGATTTCAGCCTCAGCAGAGAATCCAGTCATGCTGTGCCAAACTTCTGAGCTACAGAACTGTGACCTAGGTGTTGTTTAAAGCTGCTAATTTGTGGTAATTTATCATGCATCAGTAGAAAATGATACATTCCCCCAAATATTTTAAGGAGAGGAACGAATGATACCCATCGCAAAAAGAAATATGTGTAATATAATACGTATAATTATAAAATATTAAGATAAAGCTGAGACCAGACATATCCCTCATAGCAACAAATATGAATGGGCTTAAGTCACCTAGTAATAGAAAAAGATTTTAAATCTAGCTTACAAAACCCAACTTTTTGCTGTTTCCCAAAACTAAAACAACTAAAGCAAACTAATTCAGAAATATTAAAAATGAAGATATGGATACATGTTTTGGGGTCCCACAACTGTCCACAAGTTCAGTGATTCACTAGAAGGACTTACAGGATGCAGACAGGACTCCCAGCTATAGTTTATTATATCAGTCAGCTGGTGCCTGGGAATCTGACCTTTGACATATCAGGTGGCATCTAGAGGAAGCATGTATAGGCTTCTGCAGTTTTCCCTGCTGTGAGTGGTCGCATAGAATACACTCCTTCCTTAAGCAGTGAAATGCTGCAATATGTTTGCAGTGTTTCTGCCCAGAGAAGCTTGCCTAAGACTCAAATTCCAGAGATTTTACTGGGGCCTGGTCAGGTAGGCAAAACAACCAGCCACAGCTGTTGTTACCAACCCTTTGAGTTAGGCCCCAACAAGGGTCCTTCTGCCCAGTATCCTTAGAGCCAATAGAACGAGACCGAGTTTGGTTCAGAAGCAAAGGAAAGTTTTATTCTTTGGTCAAAGAATGGAAAGGTGCCAGCTCACACTCTAGAGTCCAGCTGTCCCTCACAGGCTGTGGGTGGGGCTGCTTTATAGGGTTCTAGTCAGTGGGGAGGGAAGCGGGTAGAGTTCTCACGTGGCAGCACAGCTGTGCTCTTTGCGCTCCAGATCGCACGCAGTGCCAGGCGCAGCCTCTCTGCCCACGGCCCGCTGAGGCCATCTTGAGTTGAGGTGTTACACACAGAGCTGCACACAGTCCATTGAGGTGTCTGCACAGCCATTTTGCACCAGGAGCTCTGGTCTGAGGTGCTGGGTGCGAGGCCTCTGCGCACGGTACCCTATGAACAAGTGAAACAAGATGAAGCACAAAGGAAAAAGAAAAAGGTTAGACTTTATTACCCAGATTCTATTTTTTATTTCCTAGGAATTATTAATTCCGGCTTTGCGGGTGACAAACCCCTCCCCTGCTTTTTGTCCTGCTCCTCATTCTTGAGGGGCGCTGAGGGGTGCAGGTCTGTCTTCCCTAACTACTTCCTGCTGATTTGAGGCATTGTCATCACCCCGGGTGGAGGAGTGGAAGTCCCCAGCTGCCTTTAGATCTGTGTGGTTGTACCTAGGCCTTGGCCCTGTTTGTAGCCCTGAGCAACCACCATTTGTCTAACCTTTTGAAGACAAAGGACTTCAGACAATTTAAGATACATGGCCTAAGAGAACAGTGGTTACATGTCAAATGACAAGAGAATAATGGTGACATGTCAAATTTTTCCTAAAAATGAAAATATCTCGGTCTTTGGCCTGTGGGCAAGCCTGCCCTGATGTCAAGGCTCAGTGCCAGGGCTGCGTCTCCCTGGTCATGCTTTCGTTGTTTTACAGGAGAAAAGCTTAGGGTCTTAGAGAGGATCACACGAGTAGTCAGGGGGGCCATTGCCCCATGTTGTGTCTCTGCAGGTTGGGGCTCGGGGGTCTCCCCTTGAGTGCAAAGTCCCCATGGAGTGATCCCTGCAACTTCAGGGCAGAGTGGGTGGTTAGGGTCACCAAGTGGATTCTGTCCCACTTAGCCATGAGCTGATCTTGCAGCTGCTGTTTTTTGAGATTTTTAGGTTAACCCAGGCTCCTGGCCAGAAGGGGTGGAGGGCCAGGTCAGTGGGTGTGGGCAGCACCTGGTCACCATCTTCTGTGACAGCTTTCATTATTTCTCCTACCTGGAGGGCATGCTTGAGTTGTTCCATTTCAAGGGGGCTAAGGTGTCCCTTCTCTTGGACTTGGGGAATGGGTCTACCATACATGAGTTCAAATGGACTTAACTTTAATTACCCCTTGGGGTAACCACATGCAGAGCAGGGCTATCGAAAGCAACTTAATCCAGTGTTCTTGAGTTTCCTAACATAGCTTGGCTAAGGCTGATTGGACCTTGAGTTTCAGGGTCTGATTGGATCTCTGTCCTTGATGATTGGGGTCTCCAGACTGAGTGCAAGGTCCGTTTTATGCCCAGGGCACTCATTACCTCCTTCGTCACTTGAGACACAAATGCTGTACCATTATTGCTTTGCAGGGATCTTGGGAGCCCAAACCTGGCGATTATATCTTTTAGTAATGCCTTAGCCACTTCAGCTGCCATTTCAGTTCTAGCAGGGAATGCTTGTATCCACTCAGAAATTGTGTCTACTAGCACCAAGAGATACCTGAAATTGCCCAGTACTCTTGGCATGACGGTGAAATTAATCTGCCAGTCTTCTCCAGGATATGTCCCTCTGGTCTGAATGGGCCTGATCTGGGGGATTCTGGAGGGTCTGGTTTTGGGGGTTGTTCATTGTGCAGATGGGGCATGTCTCATCTATCCGACTGATTATACTTTTCATGCCAGGAGTTACCATGAGCTCAACTAACCAATTATATAGGGCTTCCCTCCTGTAGTGAGTCTTTTGATGAGCCTCTCTGATGGCTTGACAAGCTATAGTTTGGGAAAGAAGCATTGACCATGTTCATTAGCTAGCCACCCATGGCCTCCTAGATCTCTGTTGAAGCCCAATTTTCAGTCTTTGTCTAATTTTGTAGATTTTGTACAGTCTTTGTGTAGATTGGGGAATAATTGGATGGATCTGGCCTTTGAGGTATGAGGGGTAGCTGACAAGTTACGGTTTCTAGGACTACCCTTTTGGCAGTTGCATCCGCTTTGTTTCCCTTTATTACCTCTGTATTCCCTTTTCGTGAGGCCTACAGTGAATCGCTGCCACCTTTTTTGGAAGCTTTACTCCTCCTATGAGCTTCAATGTGCTTAAGCCACGTTTCACCTGTTTATTCCCTGCAGTAAGCATACCTTGTTCCTTCCAGATAGCCCTGTCTGTGGGTAGGATGGCATACACATACCTGGGAATCTGTGTAAACATTTAAGATTTTCCCTGTCCCGTGCTCTAGGGCTCAGGTGAGGGCTATCAACTCCACCTTTTGGGCGGAAGTCCCGGTGGGGGGATGGGGGTGGGTAGCTTCTCACTTCTATGACTTGGGTGTGGGAGGTTACTGCATGTCCCACCAGCCTTTTCTCCTCTCCCATAAAACTACTCCCGTCTGTGAGCCATTCCTCTTTGGCATTTGGGAGAGGTTCACTTCCTAGGTTGGGGCAACTGGAATAGATTGTGTCTGTGGTTTCTATACGATCATGCTCCAGGGGCCCTGTTTCTGTGGGTAGCAGGGTGGCAGGATTTAGTGTGTGACAGGTTTCTGTGGTAGCCACTGGGTTGTCTAAAGGCATAGCCTGAACTTGAATCAACCTTCCAGGGGATAACTATTCTGTTACCTTAGAACTTCCTAAAACCTGAACCTGGTGTGGAGTCAAGCTGAAAGGTCAGGTGCAGCTGCTTTGCACTAGGAACTCTGGTCTGAAGTGCCAGGTACAAGGCCTCTGCACGCAGTACCCTATTAAGGAAGTGAAACTAGACCAAGGCGAAAGGAAATAAAAAAGATTAGACTTTACCTTATTTTCCAGATTCTATGTTTATTTCCTGGGAATTGTTAATGAGCTTTGCCCATGACACTATGGAAATTTTAGACTCCCAAAAGGATAGCAAATGTTTATTGGTTTAGCCAAAGATGGGCAAAACAGCCTTATCAATGTAGAACACATGCAAAGGCCAGATTACGAGGCACCAGCTACAGGTGAACCCTACAAGCTGGTCCTTCTAAAGATATTAACCTCAGGTTGGCTATGTGCAGTCCACCCTACTCCTCCCCCAGCCCTCCAGTTGCCTCACCTTCAAGCCCTGGCTTCATGTATTCTTCTTACCCAATTCTTTGATTTGTGTAATAAACTGTTAACTTGTTCTCTTTGAATAATCTTATGTAGTCTTAAGTTTTATTTTCTGACTCTAAAGGCCTTCAGTGTCATATCTTGGATTCCAAAACCTCTCACACTTTTTGTCTGGTTCCGTGGCCACAATTTTTAAATCATATAAATGACCACTTCCTCTGACCTGCACACATTCACTTGTCCTGAAAGTGAATCTACAGATGCAAACTGTCTATCAGGGTTCTTAGTGGCAGACCATAGAATACATAGCTAGTTTAAGGCTAGAAGTACACTCTAGCTAGTTAAGGCAGAAAGGGCTTGATTAAGGGGCATTAGCCCATAAAATCATTGGAAGATTAAGCGGAACAGATTCTAAGCTGAGAAACAAACTGAAAAGGGGATGCTAAGTGGGACGTACCTGCAGCTAGTGTGGTTAGGAAGCTGCAGAACTGAGAAACTGCTGCTGCTTCTGCCATACGACAACTCTCAACCCCATGAGATCAAAATACCTTTGCAACTATGACTGTGAAAAGAGCCAGTCTCCCCATTTGCCCCTCTATCTCACCTGCTCATTCCCTCCTTCCAGGTTTTATGGGAGTGGTTTTCCCTGCAGAAAGCTTGGCCTCCAGTGGGTGCCTAGCTGCAGTGGAATCTGGGAAATGTAGTCTTTAGCCAGCCAATCTCTAAAATACAGGAAGGCACACTGGAAGGAGCAGGAGTAGGTGTTAATTAAGCCAATCCGCAGGAATGGCCATGTCATCCTTCAAGGCCCATATCAACTGTGCATAGTTTGTGACAGCAGGTCCTCATGGAGTACCTCAGGGATTATTGACTCAGCGACAGTTTTCTACTAGGCAGTCTGTTCCAGTTATTTATTCCTGGGTAACAGACCACCCCAAAACAGTGGTTTGAAACAGCAGTTTACTGTCTCTCCCAGTCCTGTGGGTTGACTAGGCCCAGGTGGGACTATTCTCATTTCGAGTCTCTCAGGTGTATGCAATGAGATAGCAGATGGGGCTGGAATTATCTGATAGCTCAACTAGGCTGGAAGTCCAAGATGGCTTCTGCACTCAAATGTCTGGCCCCTCCGTGCTCCTCAGCATGGCCTCTCTGTCCAGAAGGGTAGCTTGGATTTAGTATGTGATGGCCCAGAGCAAAAAGAGGAAACGGGAACCTGCCAGTCCTCTTGAAGTCCAAAACTTGCATGGTGTCTCTTCGCCATATTTTATTGGTCAGAGCAGTCACGGGCTAACCCCTGTTAACGTCTCTTCACAGAGGCAGAGAAATAGACTTCACCTTTCATTGGAGAACTGGTGTGGGCAGGGAGTGAAGGAAGGAAGTGATAGCACCCAACTTTGGAGTAGGCTACCACAGGGAGTTTTCATCTGTGGCATGTCATAGTTACCTAGAGTGGACTGTGCTGTGTCTGAAGACCTGACCTTCATATCTTCATTCAGTATTTCATTTCATACTCTGCCATACAGATTATTCCAGCCAGGCAGCTCACAAATGCTTGTCATTGGTCACAAAGGCAGGAGAGTAGGGATGGCTATATCTAGTCAGATACTACTTCTCATGTGGCATATTAATAAACCAAACACAACTTGTTATCGCTGTTGCTTTCTAAACATCCTCATGATGTTTTTGGTTATCTGTAGTATTATGATTTATAATAAACATATATTTAGACTTCATCCCTGTTTCAGGCAGAGTTCCTAAAACCCCTCGAATTTCCTAAGTGGTAGGAGAGAAGAATGTGTCTTTTGTTATGTTAATTAGGTGACTTTTGGAAAGTTCTTGGGTAACCTAAAGATGGGGCTGGTTCCCAAGGGAACCAACCAGGATTAGAGGGTTGGAACTTTCACTCCCCGACCTGATTTCCAGGGAGAGGAGAGAGGCTGGAGGTTGAGTCATTTGCCAACTGACCAGTTATTTAATCAAGCATGCCTATGTAATGAAGCCTCCGTAAAAAACCAAAAGGAGAGGATGCAGAGAGCTTCCAGACTGGTTAGCCAGACACTTCCTCATGCCACTGTGCCAGGCCCCAAACTTAGCGAGGACAGAAGCCCCTTTGTTCAGGACCTTGCCCTATGTATCTTATCTCCCTGTTGATCTGTAATATCCTTTATAATAAACCAGCAACCTGGTGAGTAAAGGGGTTTCCTGACTTTTCTAGCAAACTAATCAAACCCAAGGAGGGGATCATAGGAACCCCTGATTTATAGCCAGTCTGTCAGAAGCACAGGTAACACCCTGGACCTGCAATTAGCATCTGAAGTAAGGGCAGTTTTGTGGGACTGAGCTCTTAACCTGTGGGATCTGATGCCTTCTCCTGGTAGATAGCGTCAGGATTGTGTTGAATTGTAGGACACCCAGCTGGTGTCTGAGAATTGCTTGGTGGTGAGGGGAAAACTTCCCTTCATGTTGGAATTAGCTACTAAGGCAACATGGTAGCAAAAGCATTAGGCTTGGTATCTGAGGCTGTGGTCAGAGATTTGGTTCTGTGAGATTATTTAGTATTGCTGAGCCTGTTTCCTTATCTTTAAAATAAAGTCACGATGCCTGCTTCACACGATTGTTGAAAGAGTAAATGAGATAACTTATACCAGTTCCCAGAAGTAGAGCATTATACAAATGGAATTTATTGTGCGTCCCTCTCTTCCTCACCCCCAGCACCTCCTCTTTATCAGTGTTGAAGTATTGGGTAGCGGGGTCTCTGCAGCGGGTACTTCCTGAGCAACTTGTTATATGAAAGTTCTTAAGGTCAGTATGTTGACCAGTTGTCCTATCCCGGAGGTGTTCAAAGGTTGAAAGTGAGATGTTCTCATCTGAAGTGTATCACAGCAGTTCTGTGTGAGCCTGTAGCCCCTCCACGTAGGTCTGTTATAAACTGAAGAATGGTGTGTTGTGTCTGTCTCAGCTTATTGATAGTGATGCTGTTGGCTAGGAATACCTGAGGCACTCACCTAGGTCTGTACTACTTGGATGAGCTCTACAGACATTTCCCTGACTGGAGCTGATGTTGTGGCTGGACCAGCCATTGTGGTTTTTATTATGATCGAAGATACACCTCAGCAACAACTGTCAGGGAACTTCGAAAAAAATTTTTTTATTACGCACAGGTCCTGGAGGATACATGGTATGCCCAGGGCCACACAGCCAGGTAGCTGGGAGTGAGCAGGCAGAGCCGGGTCTTTGTCTTTATTAGGGTCCAAGGACTTGGTGTCTAGGGTTTTGTGGGTTCACTCTTTATTGGTGAATTTAAAACATAAAGAGCAAGAATTAGGGCATGAGAAGGGAAAAGGTGGGCGACCACTCAAGTGGTCAGTTACCCAGGGCTTTCTGAAAGGGGAACTTCATGGGTGGGGGTGGCCTGGTTCCTTACCTAGTTACTTAGTTAGTAGCTGTGTCATACAGCTACAGTGGCAATTTGTTTATTCAAGATGGATGTATTTGAAATGGATGCCTCGGCAAAACTTAATGTCAGGCACTTACATTAGCTGTGTGTCCTCTTGCAGCCCTAGACACTAGATTACCCTGTGAGTATAGTCAGATGACATCCCTATGTAACCAGCTGGTTTGTTGGCAAGGAATTCTGTATTCTTCTGTCCCACTGCAGGTGGAGCGGTAGGATGCTAAGACTGATTAAAGTGAGACTCTGCATTTGCGTAGGATTACTGCTTTAAAGGGCTGGGCCAAGGGGCATGTAGTGACTTCTGCACATGCTCTTCATTTCTCAACTAGACCCATACTTGGAGTCAGAGGCTTGGCTTTGTGGCTTTACCTCTCAGGCTCAGTGTCCCTGCTGTAAAATTGAATAATGACATTTATTAGTCACTATCTTGGCTTTCGTGGAACAGTGCCAAATAGGACCACCCTTGAAGGGACAAGACAGTGTCTTCCATCCTAACCAATCATGGGGATAGCAAGGACCCACCTCAGGTCAAATGGCTTGAAGCTCACAGTGGTTTTCTACCACAGTACCATGCTTCCGAACATATTAGGAAGAACACTGAACAGAAGGCAGGAAAAAAAATTGTATATATGGTACTTTTTGCTTTTCCAAAGCACCTTCATTTCTGTTTCCTCTGCTTCGCTTATCAAGGAAAGTATTATTGTAATTCTTGCCTTACTAAATGCAAAGGGAAGTGAGCACTCATGTAAGGTTACACGACTAGTGAATGCATAAAGCAAGACTAGGATAGGTGGAGTCCAGAATTCTTAGCTGGTATATTGGACTATTGCTGCATACCAAGATTTGAGCCTTCTGAAAACTTAAGGGAAACTTTATGATGCATAGAAAGGATACTGGCATAATTATTACCAGAAAGACTACATGGTCTTAGGTTATGGGACCAAGTGCCTTTGAGGGACCAATTGCTTTTATCACAGGGGTAATAAATGCTCCTCAGAGGAATCTGGTATTCCTAGAGCAGTCTTCAAGAGTTAGTCAACCTCTAGTGTAGAAATACGTGAGAATGGACCAACTGAAACTCCACAGACTTTCTCTTTCCTCTTTCAGAATCATCCCCAGGTGTGACAGAGGTGACCATCATAGAAAAGGCGCCTGCTGAACGTCATATGATTTCTTCATGGGAACAAGTAAGTGTTGCCCTATTGAATCCTCACCTCCCAACAAAGGGAGGTCAACTCAAATGCCCCTGAGAAGGAAAGATTGGACAGGAAACCTATTCTTATCTCAGGCCACAGCCACCTTCAAGGTAGAGTTCACCTTTCTCTCTGTTCCTGTTCAGGCCGTTTAACACTCTCTTCCATTCCATGCCATCTCCCCAACACAGAGCAGCTCCTCTGAGCCTGTCGTATGGAGGCAATGGAACGTTTGAAGTTGTATATACGACAAAGCTGAAATCCAGCAAGGAAAGGAAGAATTAAATATCAATAAGTGTGCGGGGCAGAACGTGGTTAAATGTTGCAGAGAAGTATCAATACTAACCAGATTAATAGTGAATGCTTTCCAACCCTCCTCTGAACTTCCATTCATTCATTTATTCAATAAACGTTTTAGGCCCCTAAAATGGGCCAGGTATTGTGCTTGATGTTGAGTCCTGGAGAGTCAGTGATAATCAAAAAAGAGCACAGTGTCTTACCTCTTGATCTTACTGTCTAAGGCATAGTATAAGTCATTCCAAATATAATTACAAAGCAGATCAAGTTCTGTGAAAGAGAGGTAAAGGGAGCATTGTCAGGAGGCCTGACCTAGTCTGGAGGTTGAGAAACGTTTTTCCCAAAGAAGTTATGAGAAGTTGTTAACCAGATAGGTGAGATCTGGGAATAAGGGGCTTTTAGCCTGTGTGAAGGCTTCAAGATAGGAAGGATTACATTTTTCGAGAGCATAAGGAAGGTCCATGTGGCTAGAGCACAGGAGAGCAAGGGAGAGAGGTTGACAAGGACCACGACATGCAGGGCTTCGTAGATCATCAGGATTTCGTTCTTTATCTTGGGAGAAAAGGGGGAGCCCCTGAAATGTTTTAAGTAGAGAAGTCAGATTTCTGCTTTGGAAAATCACTGTGGCTGAGTAGCAGCAAGTGGATTTGACTAGGGAACAAGAAGTTACCGTGCCATTTAGTGAGTGCTGCTAACACATATCAGATAAGTGACTTCATTTAACCCTCAAAATAATCCTGCAAGATAGGCATTGATATCTCTGTGTTACAGATGAAGGAACTGAGGGTCAGAGTGGTCAAAGAATTTGCTCTGGGCCACATAGCTACCAAGTGGCAGAGCCTGAATGTGAACTCAGTTGTCTGCCTCTAAGCACATGCGCTTTCTGCTCTGGCTGACTGCCCCTCCTATAGAGGGCAACACTGGCAGCCTTGCCCTAGCCAGCCAAGCAGCCCACAGGTATGTGGACATGTTCAGTCCCTGCCAACAGCGCTCACTCTCCCAGGGCTGAGCCAGTAGCAGCTTCACTGGAATCTCAGTAACTGGTAATCAAGGTTTCTCTCCATGACCTCGGCTCAGCAGCACCTCAGCATTTATCATGGGCTCACTCAACTCTCACTCCCATTTTCACTCACAGCGCATGAGAGAAAATGGAATTCCAGAGCAACGTCTATCTGTTAAACTCTTACTGGCTGATCAGTCCTGGTGCAGCTGTGGCTATGCCAGCCTGGCCTGTTGACATTGTTGATTACATCCCTCCTGATCCTTAGCAGCCTTAAGTCAGTCCTTCAGGGAGAACTGCCTCGGGACTCTTTTTAAGAATAAGATTCTGAGGTGTTTCTGTCTGTTGAAGAGGAGACTCCTGGCTTAGAAACCCAGTCATAGACCTGGATGGGAGAATGAGAGGACAGGAATGCATTGTCTGGGGTGGAACACCATTAAGGCTGTGTCATATTATGTCACTTATGTATTGAGATAATTTCTGAGGCACATTCTTCCTGTGTCTTATAGCAGATATTCCCTAGAATTCTCTAAGATGACTTCACCCATTTGTTCCAGTTTTACTTATGATATTGTAGCTTATTCATTGGAAGTATGCCTTCCATGTCTGCTTTTCAGGGCTAGAGTCTACATCCGGTGTCATTGGGATCTAATCTGCCTCCTGGACAAGACAACTTTTTTGGGTTCCCATTTAGCTTAGACTGACATTGAGGAGAATACAGTTGTAGAGCTGAGTAAATAGTCATCAGCAGTCAGAAAGAATTAAAGGGCACGCACGAGAGAAAGAGATTTTTAACTAACTGAGATAGCCAATGGAACATTTTCTTCAGACATATTCAGTTGGGGGAAGTTTTGTGAAAACACCTACAATAATAAGATACATAGATTTGAATATCTCAGACCGAAGTACAGTAAAATATGCCATATCTGAAGTATCAGTACAAACAGTATTAGGATCAGTAACGTAAAAATTCACTTGAGCAGTTGGCATGTCTGAGCTTTATGAAGGGCTATGAGGTGCTTGAAAGCTAACATATGAACACAGGTGATAGGAGTTTTGGATGGGTAGTTTTATGTTTTTATATAACACTTTTTCTAATTATACTAAGCAAAAAAATGGTGACCATAGAAAATTTGGAAAATACAAAAAATGATTTTTAAAAATGAAAAGTCCTCTAGGATCTTACCACTTAGGAGGTAACCACTGTTAGTGTAATTTTAGCTGTGAGTGGAGGGTGGGTAATGGGTAGTGGTCCAGGAACCCCCCCAAGAGCCCATGAATGGAAAGTTGTCCATGGACTCCTTGAAATATGTGTTAATTTATGAAGTATGTACATTTTTCTGTGGAAAGACCCTTAGATTCTGAAAGGGGCTTGTAACCCCATAAACCTTAAGAACATGTTTTTGTATGATTTTTTTTTTTACATTCAAACTCGAGGCAATATACTATGTGCCGTTTTGTCATTTAAGCAATGGAGAGCAGAAGTTTTGGTCTGAAACTCACCCGCCCCACTTCTTCACCCGAGGGTTAACTGAAGAGCACATTTCCACAGGAGCAAGCTAGGCAGGGCCCCTCTGACTCGTGCCTGCTCCCAGAAGTACCTGTACCAGAGGAGCAGGAGGGCCCCAAGGAGCTGGTAAGTCCCTTCTCTAGGGGACTGACCCTTGAGAACTGTGTCCTTGGAGACGGCCCAGCCAGAGCACAGCCATCATGTGGTAAACCTGCTGTCTACAGATGCATCTATATAGCCAGATAATATTTTTTCCTTCCAAGAAGAGGCCCACTGCCTCTGCCCTGGGAAACCCACTGAGATAAGATAATAGTAAGGCTATGGAGGCACTGATGTGAGAAAAACAGCCTAGAGTAGGAGTCTTGTGCCAGCTCAGGCCCTTGGCTAAATATCATAACTTCTCTGTGTCCCCTGTTCATCATCCATAAAATAAATGGTTTGACATTAGTGTTATTTTTTTTAATTTTATTGAAGTATAGTTGATTTACAATGTTGTGTTAATTTCTGCTGTACAGCAAAGTGACTCAATTATACATATATATTCTTTTTCATATTCTTTTCCATTATGGTTTATAACAGGATATTGAGTATAGTTCCCTGTGCTGTACAGTAGGACCTTGTTGTTTATCCATCCTAGATACACTAGTTTGCATCTGCTAATCCCAAACTCCCAGTCCTTCTCTCTCCCCTTGCCTCCCCCCTTGGCAGTCTGTTCTCTATGTCTGTGAGGCTGTTTCTGTTTCATAGATACGTTCATTTGTGTCGTATTTTAGATTCCACATATAAGTGATACCATATGGTATTTGTCTTTCTTTTTCTGACTGATATGATAATCTCTAGGTCCATCCACATTGCTGCAAATGGCATTATTTCATTATTTATGGCCAAGTAATATTCCATTGTGTGTATGTATGTGTGTGTGTGTCTCTCTCTCTATATATATATACATATAGACACACATACACACCACATCTTCTTTATCCATTCATCTGTCAATGGACATTTAGGTTGTTTCCATGTCTTGGCTATTGTAAATAGTGCTGCTATAAACATCGGGGTGCATGTATTTTTTGAATTATATTTTTGTCTGCGTATATGCCCAGAAGTGGGATTGCTGGATCATACGGCAACTCAATTTTTAATTTTTTGAGGAATCTCCATACTGTTTTCCATAATGGCTGCACCAATTTACATTCCCACCAGCAGTGTAGGAGGGTTCTCTTTTCTCCACCCCATCTCCAACATTTATTATTTGTAGACTTTTTAAAAAAATTTTTGGCTGCATTGGGTCTTTGTCGCTGCGCGCTGGCTTTCTCTAGTTGCGGCGAGTGAGGGCTACACTTCGTTGTGGGGCGCAGGCTTCTCATTGCGGTGGTTTGTCTTGTGCAGCACGGGCTCTAGGTGCGTGGACTTCAGTAGTTGTGGCACGCAGGCTCAGTAGTTGTGGCTCACGGGCTCTAGAGCACAGGCTCAGTAGTTGTGGCACACGGGCTTAGTTGCTCCGCGGCATGTGGGATCTTCCCAGAACAGGGCTTGAACCCCTGTCCCCTGCCTTGGCAGGCAGATTCTTAACCCCTGTGCCACCAGGGAAGCCCTGGAGACCTTTTGATAATGGCCATTCTGACCAGTGTGAGGTGGTACCTCATTGTAGTTTTGATTTGCATTTCTCTAATAATTAGTGATGTTGAGCAGCTTTTCTTGTGCCTCTTGGCCATCTGTAGGTCTTCTTTGGAGAACTGTCGATTTAGGTGTTCTGGCCGTTTTTTGATTGGGTTGTTTGTTTTTTTGTTATTGAGTTCTATGAGCTGTTTGTATATTTTGGAAATAAAGGCCTGTCAGTCACATGATTTACAAATATTTTCTCCCAGTCCGTAGGTTGCCTTTTCATTCTGTTTATGGTTTCCTTTGCTGTGCAAAAGCTTGTAAGTTTGATTAGGTTCCATTTATTTATTTTTGCTTTTATTTCTATTGTTTTGGGAGACTGACCTAAGAAAACATTGGTACGATTTATGTCAGAGAATGTTTTGCCTGTATTCTCTTCTAGGAGTTTTGTGGTGTCATGTCTTATATTTTTAAGTCTTTAAGCCATTTTGAGTTTATTTTTATGTATGGTGTGAGGGTATGTTCTAAAATCATTGATTTACATGTGGCTGGCTGTCCCACTTTTCCAACACCACTTGCTGAAGAGACTGTCCTTACCCCATTATATATTCTTGCCTCTTTTGTTGAAGATTGTCGATAGGTGTGTGGGTTTATCTCTGGGCTCTCTATTCTGTTCCATTGATCCATATGTCTGTTTTTGTGCCAGTCCTATGCTGTTTTGATTGCTATAGCTTTGTAGTATTGTCTGAAGTCTGGGAGGGTTATGCCTCCTGCTTTGTCCTTTTTCCTTAGGATTGCTTTGGCAATTATGGGTCTTTTATGGTTCCATATAAATTTTAGGATTATTTGTTCCAGTTCTGTGAAAAATGTCATGGGTAATTTGATGGGGATCACATTGAATCTGTAGATTGCTTTGGGTGGTATGGCCATTTTAACAATATTAATTCTTCTAATCCAAGAGCATGGGATATCTTTCCATTTCTTTGAATCATCTTCAGCTTCCTTTACTAGTGTTTTGTAGTTCTCAGCATATAAGTTTTTCACCTCCCTGGTGGGGTTTATTCCTATTTTTTCTTTTTTGGATGTGATTTTAAAAGGGAC
Organism: Neophocaena asiaeorientalis asiaeorientalis; assembly: GCF_003031525.2. Lineage (NCBI taxonomy): Eukaryota > Metazoa > Chordata > Mammalia > Artiodactyla > Phocoenidae > Neophocaena > Neophocaena asiaeorientalis. Next base: position 70,956 of record NW_020175080.1, read on the forward strand.
TGTTTACATTCCCTTTCTGATATTTCATTGTTAGTGTAAAGAAATGCAACTGATTCCTGTATGTTAATCTTGTATCCTGCTACCTTGCTGAATTTGTTTATCCGTTCCAGTAGTTTTTATGTGGAGTCTTTAGGGTTTTCTATATATAGTATCATGTCATCTGCATATAATGACACTTTTACCTCTTCCCTACCAATTTGAATACCTTTTATTTCTTTTTCTTGTCTGATTGCTGTGGCTAGGACTACCAATACTATGTTGAAGAGAAGTGGTGAGAGTGAGCATCCTTGTCTTGTTCCAGAATTTAGCAGGAAAGCTTTCGACTTTTCACCATTGAGTATTATATCGGCTGTGGGTTTGTCGTAAATAGCTTTTACAGTAAGTCCCCTACATATGAACAAGTTCCATTCCAAGAGCGAGTTTGTAAGTCCAATTTGTTCATAAGTTCAACAAAGTTAGCCTAGGCACCCAACTAACACAATCAGCTATATGGTACTGTTCTATAATAGGTTTATAATACTTTTCACACAAGTAATACATACATTAAAAACAAAAAAAAAAAACATTTTTAATCTTACAGTACCTTGAAAAGTACAGTAGTACAGTACAACAGCTGCCATACGGGGCTGGCATCAAGTGAACAGGCAAGAAGAGTTACTGACTGGAGGAGGAAGAGGAGGTGGGAGATGTTAGAGCTGAAGGATCATCAGCAATAGGAGACAAGGGCAAACTGCAATTTCACTCATACCTGATGTTGATGGCACAGGTTCTGGCTTTTTGCTGGATTCAATTCTATCCACCTTCTTGAAAAAATGATCCAGTGATGTCTGGATAGTACCTCTTTTTTTCTCGTCATAGATGGCCCAGTAGCACTGGATTGCATTCTGAATGGCTCCTGCAGCCTTTGTGTACCATTCTACGTTCGGGTCCCGTGCCTCAAAAACTAACAGTGCCTCCTCAAATAGAATAATTTATGTGATTGGACATGCAAATGCACGTTTGCATCTTTGAAAGTTCGCAACTTGAAGGTTCGTATGTCAAGGACTTACTGTATTATGTTGAAATATGTTCTCTCTGTACCCACTTTTGTAAGAGCTTTTATCCTAAATGGATGTTGAATTTTATCAAATGCTTTTTCTTCATCTATTGAGATGATCATGTGGTTTTTGTCTTTTATTATGTGGTGTATCATGTGATTCAACACACGCAAATCACGTTGATTGATTTGTGTTTGCTGGAACCATCCTTGCGACCCTGGGATGAATCCAACTTGGTTGTGGTGTATGATCTTTTCTATGTGTTGTTGGATTGGGTTTGCTAATATTTTGTTGATAATTTTTGCATCTATATTCATCAAAGATGTTGGCCCGTAATTTTCTCTTTTTGTAGTGTCTTTGTCTGGTTTTGATATCAGGGTCATGGTGACTTCCTAGAATGTCTTCAGGAGTGTTCCTGCCTCTTCAGTCTTTTCGAAGAGTTTGAGAAGGATCAGTGTAAGTTCTTCCTTGTATGTTTGGTAGAACTTGCCTGTGAAGCCATCTAGCCCAGGACTTTTGTAGGGAGGTGTTTTTTTAATTACAGATTCTGTTTCACTTCTAATCATCAGTCTGTTCAAGTTATCTGTTTCTTCTTGATTCAGTTTTGGTGGGCTGTATGTTTCTAGACAGTTGTCCGTTTCTTCTAAGTTGTCGAATTTGTTGATGTATAATTGTTCATATAATTGATATATTAATTGTTCGCTTATAGTTTTTTGTGTTTCTGAGGTATCAGTTGTGATTTCTCCTCTTTCATTTCTTATTTTGTTTATTTGAGTCTTCTCTCTTTTCTTCTTGGTGAGCCTGGCCAGAGATTTGTCAATTTTGTTTGCCCTTTCGGAGAACCAGCTCTTGGATTTTATTGAGTTTTTTTTCTATTGTTTTTTAATCTCTATTTCCTCTCTGAACTTTATTAGCTCCTTCCTTCTGCTGACTTTAGGTTTTGTTTTGTTCCTCTTTTTCTAATTCTTTTAGATGTTGGGTTAGGTTGTTTATTTGAGACTTTTCTTCTTTCTTAAAGGCCTGTGTTGCTATGAAATTCACTCTAAGAACTGCTTTTGCTGCATCCCATAGATTTTGTATAGTTGTGTTTTCATTGTCATTTGCCTTAAGGTATTTTTTAATTTCTTCTTTAAATTAATCATTGACCCATTGGTTTTTAAATAGCATGTTTAGTCTCCATGTAATTGTTTTTTTTGTCATTTCTTTTTCTGTATTGATTTCTAGTTTCATGCTGTTGTGGTCAGAAAAGATGCTTGAAATAGTTTTTATACTCGTAAATTTGTTGAGGCTTGTTTTGTGTCCTAGTGTGTGGTCAATCCTAGAGAATGTTCCATGTGCACTTGAAAAGAATGTGTATTCTGCTTTTTTTGGATGTAATGTCCTGAAAAAATCAATTAAGTCTAACTATGCTATTGTATCATTTAAGATGTCTGTTGCCTTGTTGATTTTCTGTCTCAAAGATCTTTCCATTGATGTGAGTGTATTCCTATCAATTTCTCGCTTTATGTCTGTTAGTAATTTTTTATGTATTTGGGTGCTCCTATATTGGGTGTATATATGTTGAGGAGTGTAATATCCTCTCCTTGTATTGATCCTTTTATAATTATATACTGTCCTTCTTTATCTTTCCTTATAGCCTTTGTTCTAAAGTCTATTTTGTCTGATGTGAGTAGTGCAACCCCGCTTTCTTGTCATTTCTGTTTGCATGAAATATCTTTTTCCACCCCCTCACTTCAATTTTTGTGTGTCCTTTTCCCTAAAGTGGGTCTCTTGTAGGCAGAATAATGTAGGCTCTTGTTTTTTTAATCCAGTATACCACTCTGTGTCTTTTGACTGGAGCATTTAGTCCATTGACATTTAAGGTAGTTATTGATAGATACGTATTTATTGCCATTTTAAACTTTATTTTCCCGTTGCTTTTATATTTCTTCTTTGTCCCTTTCTTTTTGTTTTTCCTTTTTTGTGTGGTTTCATGAATTTCTTTTGTATTATACTCATGTTCTCTTTTTTTTGTTTTTTTTTAATCCATTGCATGTTTTTGCTTTGTGATTACCCTGTTTTCAAGTATGTTAACCACTTCCTATATCTACTTGCCTTATTTTTTTAAATCTATTTTAATTAATTATTTATTCATTTATTTTGGCTGCATTGGGTCTTCGTTGCTGCACACGGGCTTTCTCTAGTTGTGGCGAGGGGGGGTACTCTTCATTGAGGTGTGCAGGCTTCTCACTGCAGTGGTTTCTTTTGTTGTGGAGCACGGGCTCTAGGCGCACGGGCTCAGTGGTTGTGGCTCACAGGCTCAGTAGTTGTGGCTCATGGGCTCTAGAGCTCAGGCTCAGTAGTTGTAGCAGGCGAGCTTAGTTGCTCTATGGTATGTGGGATCTTCCCAGACCAGGGATCAAAACTGTGTCCCCTGCATTGGCAGGCGAATTCTTAACCACTGTGCCACCAGGGAAGTCCCTCTAATCATTCTTCCACATTATTCATTCTGCTATTCATTACCTTTAGCTCAGCTTTCATCTCGGCGAGTGAATTTTCTAATTTTTCTTGGCTCCTCCTCATAGTTTCTACAGTAGTTCCTTTTTATAGTAATCTGCATTTCTATCAATAGTCCTTCTTAATTCCTTCAGTATTTTTATTATCTCCTTTTTGAACTCAGTGTCTATTAGACTGAAGAGGTCTGTTTCATTGTTCTTTCAGGGGAATTCTCTTGATCTTTTAATTGGGAGTGGTTCTTCTGCTTCATTTTACTTATATTTCTCTTGCTCTATGAGTTTAGGAGACACAATTATCTACTGTGGTCTTGGAGGGCTACTTTTATGTGGGAGTTTCCCCGTATAGCCTGTGTGGGCGTAATATTTTTTGGTGCGAGGGCTCTTCTTAGTGTGGATGTCTGCCGCCTCTTTCCTCAGTATGTGCTGGCCGTTATCCCCTGATAGGAGGAGTGACTGGTGTCACGGTGACCAGAGCCTGCACTGGATATTGAGTGGGGCCTCCTCTTTGCTCTGTGGTTGTCACTGCCCTGTCAGGGGCCGGGTCTGTTCCCTAGTCGTTGGAGTAGAAGCCCCCAGATCCATTTATGAGCTGCAGTGTGAGATAGATGGGATTGGAGCACTCCCACTGGGAGAGGAGCCACTGAGTATTCCTCTGCCAGAGCTGTTCGCCAGTGAGTGTGCTTTGTTGTATCACCTGTCGCCTGTTGTGCGGGCTCACAAAGTACACTGCTGTTGGCACTGCCTTTGGCCCGTCTCAATCCTGGGAATCCCGTCTCAACCTTGGTGTCCCTCAGACATTGTTTTCACAAGGCCACCAGTGCAGATCCACCAAAGTCAGCTATGGAGGCAGCTCAGACCCTGGCCCAGCCCAGCACCCCCATGCGCGTGCCCACAAAGCCCACAGCTGCTAAGCCAGAGCCATGCCAGCTGTAGGCACACCTGCTGTCTACTCAGATGTCCTGCAGGCACTAAATTTACAAAGCCAGTGGTGGAGGTGTAAATCTGTGGCTTGCACAACCTCGGGGTGAGATTTCAACCCTACTTCCTAAGGTGCGTGGCCCCTGGGGCTCAGCTGTTGTTTCAGCCCCACCTCTGTGAGTGGGCAGCCCGCTGGCATATGCTCCCAGTGCCCCGAGGCAGCAGCTGGGGCGTGCTCTCATAGAGCCCGCGGAGGCGGGGCCGGCACATGGAGAAGGTGGCTTCAATGGCAGCCCCGCCCCTCCCTTCATGCACCACTTAACAGCGACGCTTCACTTTTGTGGCAGGCCCAGGCTTTTTCCACGGACACCCCTGTTCCAGCTATGCCACACTGCACCTCCTTCAGGCTGTCTCCGCGCAGCCAACAACAATCCTTTCCCCGGGTCTGTTCTCTAAACCCTGAGTTCCAGCACCCAGCCCCACCCATACCAGCAGACGTGTCCCATGCTGGGGCATACAGGGCAGTGGTGTGGACTGTCTGTGCAAGTCTCTCTCTGTTCTGCCTGCTACAAGCTGGTTGTTGCATTCTCCTGTGAGCCTCTGAAGCTCCCCTTCTGTCCCAGCTGATCTCCCCACTGGTGAAGTGGCTTCCCAGCGTGCGGGAACCTTTCCTCTTTATCCGCTCTCCCTGCCGCCCCCCGGCACAGGTCCCATCCTGCTTCCTTTTGTCTTTTCTTTTTTTTTCTTTCTTTCGTTCTACCTGGTTACATGGGGATCTTTCATGTCCTTTAAGGGGTTTGAGGACTTCTGTTAGTGTTCAGTAGGTGTTCTGTGAGAATTGTTCCATTTGTAGATGCATTTTTGATGTATTTGTGGGAGGAGGTGAGTTCCACATCCTCCTACTCTGCCATCTTGATTGGAGCCCTTGACATTAGTGTTATTGAAGGATTCATCCACTTCTAATATTTCGTGATTCTTTGCTGCAAATGCAGAAGAAAAGGTTGAAACTAAAACCTAAATGACTGTATACCTGCTGCAGTCTCCTAAGGTTAGAGAAAAAAAAAATGCACAACCTCTTTTTATTTTAATAAAAGGCAGTTTCAAACTGCCTGGTTTTGTGCCCGTACATGATTCATGTTCACTGTGCCTGCTACCTGCCTTTTGTAATGATGGTAGTTAGTAAGACGTAATGTCTACACAAAGCTTTTCATCACTATGAAAGCATCTGCCTCTTAATCCACACAGCATCCTGGGGTCAGGAGCGTTCTGTTATTAAACATTTCAGTGACATTTCATAGTTGCAGAGTGCTGTACAATTCTTGATTGGTTAGACTTTTCAATCCCCAGATAAAAATTCAATTTACTGGTGGTGAAACTATGGCCCGAGAGACCAAACAATTTGGCAGAATATCCCCTCTCTTTTTAGCCTCACTTTTTCTACAGTCTGCAGAGAAGAGAGCGGGTTCTGAACGTTCTTGCAAACGTGTCCCTCACATGCCCCTGCTATGAATTTATTCTAAGCACCCCTAGTGGGAGAGAGCAGCCTACAGCATCCTTTCACTATGGAACCCCTCACATTGTGCTCTCACTCTGCCCCAGTAGCTCTTCTGTGACGGGTAAGCCCCCTCTCTCCAGTGCCTCACTTCCTCCCTCTGCACTGGCAACTGCCCTAGAGGGTCTTCCCCATCTCTTTAAAATTAAAAACAAAAGCAAAACTTTCAACCTTATGTCTCCCTCTGGCTGCTTGGCCATTTGTTGCTTTGCACAGCCAAGCATGTAGGAAAATGGTCTAAATCAGGGGTCAGCAAATGATTTCTTTAAAGGACCACATAGTAAATATTTTTGGCTCTGTGGGCTGTACAGTCTGTATCTCAACTACTCATCGGCCATTGTAGCACCAAAAGCAACCATGGATAGTACTAAAATGCATGGGTGTGACAGGGCTCCGATTAAACATTATTTACAAAACCAGGTGGCAGGGCAGAGACCCCTGGTGTAAATTACTGCCCCCTTCCTTCACTTCCCAGTCACTTCACCCTTTTGCATCCTCTGTTTCGTCGCCACCATTCCGTGGACACCGCTGTGTCAAAAATCACCAGGGGCCTCTTCATTGTTAAAGCCATCTTCTCTCTTGACATCTTTCCTGCATTTCTTGCTGTTAACCACCCTCCTATACCTAGCTGTCTCCTCCCTTGGATTCTGTAGCTCCACCCTCCCTGATTCTTGCCCTGCCTTCTGACTGTTCCTTTCTAGTTATCTCTGCCTCTACAGATCCACAACACTCCTCTGTTATACATTTGTCTCTGGATCAAGTAGGAATATGTTTGGCTCAAAGAGGTATAACATTAAACTAAGGATAGCTTAAACAAATGGTAGTTAACTTTTCTTACATAGCAAGATCTGAGGTAAGCAGTTGTAAATTGTTCATTGGCCCTGACAGTGTTCAGCCATTATCTCTGTAATTCTTTTGGTCTTTTCCTTTATGGTGGCCAAATGACCACTAAGGCCCCACCTGTCACCTCCAAGCTCAAGGCAGGGAAAAGGTAAGGGATGTTGCCAGCTATACCTGTCACGTTTTAATCGGGAAGTGATAGTTTGCTAGAAACCCTGTCATTGGACTTGGGTTTACATTTTAATGTCCAGCACTAGTTACAGAAGAGGTTCTGAAGACAAGTATTCAACCAGGCACATTACCATCTCAAACAAAATGAGTGTTCTGTCAAGGAGGAAGTAGAGGAAGATGGATTTGAATACGCAACCCATGTGTCTGCCATAGTCTTCTCTGCACCTTGCCTCATTCCTTTCTGTTTCTAGTGCCCAACAGTTTTTATTCCACAACAGACACGAATAAATGTTGAATGAATGAGTGAATTAGGTAAAACACAAAGCGGGGAAAGAGTGTGGAACTTACCCAAGGTCACCCAGCTTCTTTTCCATAAACAGTTCTTAGTTGAGTCCCGAGAGTGAGGCCGCCACAGCCACCATCTCTGGAGCAAGGCGGCCGCAGGTGCAAAGGCTTCCCCCACTAATGTCCGCGTCTGTAAGATCCTAAGGACTAGTTACGCCTGGGGGCATTGCTGTTCCCAAGGTTGTCTTGGCTGATGTCTGCCTTATACAGAGTTTCACCAAGACATGTGGTGCCCCAGACAGGCCAGTATTTATATTCTTTTTTATCATGCATTTTTAGAGGGAGACTGATGATTGTGTGGAGAAAGGATTTAGGGAAGAGTATGCTGCCTCTCCTCTGCGTCTTAGGCAACTCAGCTCCGTCCCCAAACTGTTATACCTGCCCCACCAAGACCAAAGGTTCGTTAACCAGGCCTTCCCCCTCTCCTTAGGCAAGAGTTTGAGAATATACTTGAGGCTTCTCCTGAGGATCTCACCCCATCCCTCCACAGCCCGTTTGGGTTTTCCTCCACTGCATGGGACACCCTCCCTGAGAAGAGTTTCAGTAGATGCAGGTGTCCTCACTCTCTCATGTTTCCAGTTAGATTTTAGTGCTCCTCATCGATGGGCATTCTGGGCAACCCTTCCTCTGCTGTTGTTGCAAATGGACTCATGGAGAGCCTGTCCACTGTGGATAAGCACCTACAGAAACATTAATTTCCATGCTCTGGCCCCTGGCCTCTTTGCCAACCTGATCCTGCATCTCCCCACCAGCCCACTTCCCTGGTGAAGTGGCCGCTGAAAGTGAGGGGACAGTGGGCCACAGGATTCTCAGAAGTACAGCAGGTGAGCAGGAGGCTGTGGACGGCCCTTACCCCTTCCCTCAAGGCTCAGGCAGTGCCCAGGAAGGCTCTCTGGGAATCCAGCTGACGACTCCTAAAACATCAGAGTGGCTCTACAGTCCAGCTGATGAAGCAGTAACACGGCTTGTGGTGGACTCTTCCTAGCATAGCTTAAAGAAACTATTGTAGATAGCCTCCTCAGGAGGAGGGGGAAAAAAATCAAAAGTTGGGAGATATGTGACAGAATCATCACTGGGGTACAGGGAGATTGCAATACCATGTTGATGCCACTGTTATTTCAAACACTGGTCAGCAGTGTTACTCTCCCTTCTTGACTTTCTCCCAAATCCTCTCTCTAATCCTTACACCCCGACTTCCATTTGCTTTCTGCCAGTCTTCTTCCTTCCCCTTCTTTTTCATCCCCTCAAAATAGAGATTGAGCCTGAATCTGGCAAGAGAAGCCCTCTGAAGTGGGCAGATTACTCCCCGCAGAAGAGCAGTCTTTTCCCACACTGTGCAGGAGAGAAATTAAAACAGCAGCAACTCTGAGTTACTGGCCAGGGTGTAGGAGCCACCTAAAAGTGGTGCCCTGAAAGCCTCACTCAGAAGGAAGCCCCACCATGCAGGCTGCCCACCATGCAGGCTACAGCAAGGAGGCAGCACAGCTGGGGCCACGGTGATTTATATGAAAATGACGATGCAGGTTTAATGTTTTTTTTATTAACTTGGTTTACTTGACGTTTTGCATGTTTATGTTATTATTTGAATTGTATTAAATATTTCACTGTTTTTTTCTATTTTTATGAATTTCAAATATTTTTTAAATACCAGTATAAAGTATTACCAGAATTTCTTTCTTGAGTGAAATCAATACTGTAATAAATGTTATAATCACTATTATTGAAACTCTCCAGCCTAACTTAAAGGTGAACAATGGCTACCAGCCCATCTCGGCTCGGATCTCATGGAATCTGGGTTAAGAAAGACTTACAAAAAAAAAAAAAAAAAAAAAAAAAAAAAAAAAACAAAAAAAACAGATGTCGCTTTTATGGATGTACTCATACCTAGACTAAGTGATAAAAAAAAAAAAAAAAAAAAAAAAAAAGACAGACTTACAGACAGTAGTTTCCTTGTCCCTACCACTAGATGGCACTAGTGACCAAAATCTCACATTGGATGCTGGCCTTCGGGGATGACAGAGGGAGCAAGAACTTTGTCAGAACACTGACAACTATAGGCTTCCTGTGCTAGGGTCCCAGGGATGGGAGAAAGGCATTCTGTGTACACACTTTTTCTCTCGGAAAGCACAGAGAATGTGTCATAATTGGAGGCATTAGGAGAAAGCCCTAAACTGCAAATAACTTAATGAGCAGGAAAATAAATGTTTAGCCCAAGGAGTCAAAGAGTTCTTTATGTTACTCATCTCTGAAATTGAGAACTAGATGGTGAAGAGAGAAAAAACAAAAGAAGATTAGAATGTATATTTTAGTTCTTAGATCAAGAAAATGCAAAACCTGTTTCATTAAAATGACAACTATTGTATATTTAACAGTATAAAAACATTGCTTACAATTACCTGCAAGCTTGAAGCTTGCTTCTCACATATAGTTCTTGAAGATGCTATTCCCTAAAACCATAATAATTACTCTGATTACCTAATCTCTCTTCCTCCCAGGCTTCCACCTCCTCCTACCTCCAGTGTTTTGTAGACTCAATCTTAGAGATTATTCTTGAACCTGGATTCACAGAGTTTGACACTCAGGGTCACTCAGCTAGTGGCAGAAATGGGAAATAAATTCAGATCGTACTGCTACACTCCACTTTCTCACACATTGGGTACCTGGAATTGACTGACAGTATGACCTAAAGCAAAGTTGATATAAGCAGTGTTCAGTAGCACATCTCAAAAGGGTCCAATAATCAAAAAGTTTGGAAATTGCCCCTCCACCTGTATAAACATAAGACATGATAAGAAGTCAGAAAAGTAATTGGAGAGCTCATCCTTCTGTACTCAGTGGTTTGATTGGCTAGAGAAGACTGGCCAGACATGTGCACAGATGTGAGTTACTTAGAATTTAATGCGTGCTCCTAGTACCTCCTGAAAGGAATCAAAGCTGTTCCTTTGTTCTTTCCACACCAGTTTGGGTGATTTGTTGTTCATATGAAATATTTTTTTATATCCTATTGTGCTTCTTTACTTTCTAAGAACTTTCAGAACTGTTAGGTTCATTGCATTAAATGCTCTAGAAGTATTTACTTTTTACCTTTAATATGTTCTCATTGAGCCAATAATTCGTTTCAGGAAATAATTTATGAGCATGGGTCTGAAATTTATAGAAGTGATTGCTTTGCTCCAGCATCATCAAAATTTTGTGTAGGATCTCCTCTCACACCACGTTCCTCTAGGTCTCCTCCTCTTCTTCCCTTGATCCCCTTTCTCCAGCTAACTCTCCAGAGAGGCATTACCACAGCAGAACACACACCTACTGCCTTATCAGGTGAGGCAAAAAAGAGGTCAAACTGGTGGCTCTGCTCTGTCTCTCTAATAGCATTTTTTTGTTGTTTAATTTTTATTGCAATATAATTGACATATAACATTTTATTAGTTTTATGTCTACAAAATAACGATTTGATATATATGTGTGTGTACATATATATATACACACACATATATGTTGTGAAATGACAGGTGTAATTAACACCCATCTCAAGAGTTACAGTTTTTTTTTCTTGTGATGAATAACTTTAAAGATTTACTCTCTTAGCAACATTGAAATATACAGTACAGTATTGTAAACTGTCATCACCTTGTTGTACATCACATCCCCAAGACTAGTTTATCTTATAACTGCAAGTGTGTACCTTTTGACCACCTTCACTCATTTCGCTCACCCGCACCCCCCCCCCGACCTCTGGCAACCACCAATCTAGTCTCTGTAGTTATGAGTTCAGTTTTCTTTTAGATGCCACATATTAGTGAGGTTATATAGTATTTGTCTTTCTCTGACTTACTTCACTTAGCATAATGCCCTCAAGGTTCATACATGTTGCCACAAATGGCAGGATTTCCTTTTTTATGGATGAATAATATTCTGGTGTGTGTGTGTGTGTGTATACACACACACACACACACACCATATTTTATCCATTCATCCATCGATGGACACTTAGCTTGTTTCCACATCTAGGCTATTGTAAATAATGCTGCAGTGAACATAGTGGTACAGATATCTTTTCAAGATAGTGATTTTATTTCCTTCATATAAATACCTAGGAGTGGAATTGCTGGATCATATAGTAGTTATATTTTTAATTTTTCAGGAACCTCCATACTGTTTTCCATAGTGGTTGCACGAATTTACATTCCACTAGCGAATGCACCCTTTTCCCCACATCCTCACCAACACTTGTTAATTTGTTGTCTCTTTTGATAATAGCCGTTCTAACAGGTGTGCAGTGATATCTCACTGTGGTTTTGATTTGTATTTCCCTGATGATTAATGATGTTGAGCATCTTTACATTTACCAATTTCATACAATTGGCCATTTGTATGACTTCTTTGGAAAAATCTGTCCATTTTTTAATCAGCTTGTTTCATTTTTTCCTATTGAGTTGTATGAGTTCTTTATATATTTTGGATATTAACCTCTTATCAGCGAATTTTCACATTCAGTGAAAATTCACATTCAGTGAAAAAATGAATATTTTTTCCTGTTATCTAGGTTCTCTTTTCATTTTGTTGATGGTTTACTTTGCTATGCAGAAGCTTTTTAGTTTGATATAGTCCCACTTGTTTACTTTTGCTTTTGTTGCCTTTGTTTTTGGTGTCAAATCCAAAACATTATTGTCAAGACCAATGTCAAGGAGCTTGTCCCTATGTTTTCTTCTAGAAATTTTATGATTTCAAGTCTAACATTCAAGTCTTTACTCGATTTTGAGTTGATTTTTGTATATGGTGTAAGATAGTGGTCCAGTTTCATTCTTTGGCATGTGGTTGTCCAGTTTTCCCAACACCATTTATTGAAGAGACTGTTCTTTCCCCATTGTGTATTTTTGACTCCTTTGTCATAAATTAATTGACCATGCATGTGTGGGTTTATTTCTGGGTCTCTGTTCTGTTCTGTTGATCTGTGTGTCTGTTTTCATGCCAATATACTGTTTTGATTACTCTCCCTTCCTACTCCAGTTTGAAATCAAGGAGAGTGATTCCCCCAGCTTTGTTCTTTCTCAAGATTGTTTTGGCTATTTGAGGTCTTTTATGGTTCCCTACAAATTTTATGATTGTTCTATTTCTGAGAAAAATGCCATTGGAAATTTGATAGGGATTGTATTGAATCTGTAGTTTGCTTTGGGTAGTATGGACGTAACAATATTAATTCTTCCAAAACATGAACATGGAATATCTTTCCATTTATTTGTATTTTCTTCATTTTTTTTCCATCAATATCTTATAGTTTTCACCTCCTTGGTGAAACTTATTCCTAGGTATTTTATTCTTTTTGATGCAATTGTAAATGGGATCATTTTCTTAATTTCTCTTTCTGATAGTTGGTTATTCTTAGAAAAGCAATAGATTTTTTTTTTTTTTTGCGGTACGCGGGCCTCTCACTGTTGTGGCCTCTCCTCTTACTGAGCACAGGCTCCAGACGCGCGGTCTCAGCGGCCAGGGCTCACGTGCCCAGCCACTCCGCGTCATGTGGGATCCTCCCGGACCGGGGCACGAACCCGTGTCCCCTGCATCGGCAGGTGGACTCTCAACCGCTGCGCCGCAAGGGAAGCCCCAGCAATAGATTTTTTTATATTGATTTTGTATCCTGCAACTTTACTGAATTCGTTTATTAGTTCTAAAAGTTTTTTGGCGGAGTCTTTAGGATTTTCTCTATGTAATACCGTGTCATCTGCAAATAGTGATCATTTTACTTCTTTTCCGATTTGGATACCTTTTATTTCTCTTTATTGCCTAATTGCTCTGCTTAAGACTTGCAGTACTGTGTTGAATAAAATTAGCAAGAGTGGGCATCCTTATCTTCCTCATCTTTGAGGAACCGCTTTCAGCTTTTAACCCTTCAATATGATGTTACCCGTGGGCTAATTATATGGCCTTTATCATGTTGAGTTATGTTCCCTCTATACCTACTTGTTGAGAGGTTTTTTTAATCATGAATGGATTTTGAATTTTGTGAAATGCTTTTTCTGCATGTATTGAGATGATCATATGATTTTTATCCTTCATTTTGTTACGGGTGTATCATATTGATTTATTTGCAGATGTTGAACCATCCATTCATCCCTGGAATAACTTCCACATGGTATATGATCCTTTTAATGTGTTGTTGAATTCAGTTTGGTAATATTTTGTTGAGAATTTTTGTATCTATGTTCATCAAGGGTATTAGCCTGTAATTTTCTTTTCTTGGAGTGTACTTGTCTGATTATACCAGGGTAATGCTGGCCTCATAAAAGGAGCTTGGGAGAGTTCCTTTTTTCTGTGTTTCAGACTAGGTTGAAAAGGTGTTTAGTGTTATTTCTTCTTTAGTATTTGGTAGACTTCACCAAGGAAGCTGTCTGTTTCTATAATTTTGTTTTTTGGGAGGTTTTGATAACTGATTCAATCTCCTTACTAGTAATTGGTCTGTTCAGATTTTCTATTTCTTCATGATTCAGCCATGACAGGTTGTATATTCCTTGGAATTCATTTATTTCTTCTAGATTGTCCAGTTTGTTGGTGTATGATGTTCATCATAATCTCACGATCCTTTGTCTTTCTGTGGTATCAGTTGTAATGTCTCCTCTTTGATGTCTAATTTTTTTCAGTTCTTTTTTTCTTGGTGAGCCTTGCTAAAGGTTTCTCTGTTTATATATTTTTTTAAATATCAGCTCTTAGTTTCATTGATCTTTTCTATTATCTTTTTAGCCTCTATTTCATTTATCTCTGCTCTGATCTTTGTTATTGCCCTCCTTGTACTAATTTTGGTCCTAGTTTGTTCTTTTTTCTCTGTTCATTGAAGTGTAAAGTTAGGTTGTTTACTTGAGAACTTGCCTATTTCCTGATACAGGCACTTATTGCTATGAATTCCCCTCCAGAACTGCTTTTGCAGCATTCTGTAAGTTTTGGTATATTGTATTTCTATTTTTTATTTGTCTCAAGATATTTTTTCATTTCTCTTTTGAGTTCTTCTTTGACCCATTGGTTGCTCAGTAGCATGTTGTTTACTCTCCACATATTTGTGAATTTTCTTGTTTCTTTACTATAACTGATTCTAGTTTCATACCATTGTGCACAGAAAAGATGCTTGATATGATTTCAGTTTTCATAATTTTGTTAATAGTTATTTTGTGGCCTAACATATGATCTATTCTGGAGAATATTCCATGTATACCTGAGCAGAGTGTGTATTCTGCTGATTTTCGGTGGAGTGTTCTGTAAATGTCTGTTAAGTCCATCTGGTCTAACATGTCACTTAAGTCCATTGCTTCATTGTATTGCTGTCTTTTTCTCCCTTTACGTCTACTAATATTTGTTTTATATATTTAGGTGCATCTGTGTTGGATACATAAATATTTATAAATATTATATCATCTTGTTGGATTAACCCCTTTATCATTATATAATGCCCTTCTTTGTCTCTTGTTAGAGTCTTGTCTTAAAGTCTATTTTGTCTTGTATAACTTTCCCAGCTTTCTTTGGTTCCATTTACATGGAATATCTTTCCATCCCTTCACTTTTAGTCTATGTGTTATTACATCTGAAGTGAATCTCTTGTAGACAACATAGTTTGGCCTTAGATAAGTCCTTTCTTATCCATTCAGTCACTCTTTGTTTTTTGATTGGAAAATTTAGTTCATTTACATTTAAGGTTATTGTTGATAGGTATGGACTTACTGCCATTTTGTTCATTGATTTCTAGCTATTTTGTAATTCTTCTATTTCTTTCTTCTTCTCTTGCTTCCTTTGTGATTTGATGATTTTTGGTAATGCTATGCTTAGACTCCTTTTTCTTTATCTTTTCTGTGTCTGTTATGGGTTTTTGCTCTGTGATCACCATGAGGATTATATTTAAATGTAACAGTCTATTTTAAGCTGATAACAGCTTGTTTAAATGCATTTTAAAGCTTTACATTTTTACTCTTCCCACCACACATTTTAAAAGGTGTCACAATTTACATTTTTTTATCTTGTATATCCATTAACACATTATGGTAGTTATAGTTTTTTTTACTACTAAAATATAGTGTATTTTACTACTTTTACTATAGTTACTTTACTCTGTCTTTTAATCTTCATGCTATATCTATAAGTGATTGACCCACCACCATGACAACATTAGATTATTCTGAATTTAATTATACATTTACTTTTGCCAGTGAGATTTATATTTTCATATTTTTTCCTGTTACCAATTAGCACCCTTTTGTTTCACCTTAAGGAACTCCCTTTAACATTTGTTGTAAGGCTGGTCTAGTGGTGATGAGCTCCTTCAACTTTTGCTTATCTGGAAAATTTTATTTCTCCTTAAATTCTGAAGGACAGCTTTTCCAGGTAGAGAATTCCTGGTTGGCAGGTTGTTTTTTTTTTCTTTCAGCACATTGAATATATTGTACCACCCTCTTCTAGCCTGCCAAGTTTCTACCTAAAAATTTGCTGATAGTCTTATGGGGGTTCCCTTGTACATAACAAGTTGTTTTTCTCTTGCTCCTTTTAAGATTTTCTCCTTTAACTTTTGACAATTCAATTATAATGTCTCTTTGGATTCTTCTTTTTTTGGAACTCTGGGATTCCTGGATTTATTTCCAGGTAGTCTGTTTCTTTCCCCAGGTTAGGGAAGTTTTCATCCATTATTTCTTCAAATAAGCTTTCTGCCCCTTTCTCTCTCTCTTCTTCTGACACCCCTATAAATGTGAATATTGATCTGCTTGATGTTGTCCCATAAGTCCTTTAAACTCTATTCACTCTTTCTTATTCTTTTTTCTTTTAGCTGGTCTGATTGAATGAACTCCAATACACTGCTTCTAGTTCCCTGATTCTTTCACGTCATCTAGTCTGCTGTTGAACCCCTTTATTGAATTTTTCAGCTCAGTTATTGTATCCTTCACCTCTGTGATTTCTGTTTAGTACTTTCTTAAATTTCTTTTTGTTGAAATTCTCACTTTGTTCATGTATTGTTTCCCTGACCTCTGTGAGTATCTTTATGACATTATTTGAGCTCTTTATCAGGTAAAAATTATTTATCTTAATTTCATTAAGGTCTTTTCCTGGGGTTTTATCTAATTCTTTCACTTGGAATATATTCCTCTCTTTCTTCATTTTTCTTGACTCTCTATGTTGGTTTCTATGCATTAGATACAATAGCCAGTCTTGAAGGAGTGGCCTCATGTAAGAGATGAACCTTATTATTCAACCCTGCCGTGGCTCTTGGTTGTCTCTCAAACCTTTGTCAATGTCCAGCCTACTTTGTTCTTAGTGGCTCCCAGTAGTTGTGGGTATACCAAGACCTGTCAGTGTCCCAAAGAGAAGGATCTCAGCACCTAGATGCAGGCTGATTGGAGGCTGGACACTCAGGCAGTAACTTTTAAAGTACACCCGTATACCTCTTTCAGGGGAAGACTGAGAGATGGGCATTCTGTCTGCTCCCTCTGCACTGAGCCCTAGGGGGATAGCAATTTAAGAACTATTTCTTTGTTTGCTACCATGCAATTGAGCCCATGAACACAAGCCGTGCTGCTCACCAGAGCCAGATATCAAGGGATGTGTCCTCTGAGCAGCAGCCACAAAAGCTGGAGCACCAGATGTTTGTACAACCTCCATTCATAGAAACACTGGTGACCCAGGGCAGGGCAAAGGGAGAGTGCAGAGATGGCACCCACTGGCCTCCCCAGTCTCTGGAGAGGATTGCAGTTGGCCCCTAGACGTTGGTAAATTATAAGCCTGACCCTCAGGCTGCAGTTAAGATCTATAAATAGGCCTCTTTCACTTACAGACTGGGCACTTCAGTCTCCTGCCTCTGCCCTGTGCCCTGGTGGCATAGCTTAAGATCTGTTACTCTGTTTATTAGAGTCCTATGGGACCCAGGAACATAAGCCTTGTTGGCCAGCAGAGCCAGGCAATCAAGAGGTATGTCCCCTGGGCAGTAGCTGCAAAAGCTGGGGTGCCAGATGTGTGTATAAGCTCCTTTCCAGGAGATACCTGCTAGTGAGGCAGAAGGAGAGCATGAAGATGGGATGGTGCCCACTAGCTTCCCTGGTCTCTGGAGAGGATTACAGTTGGCACCTAGATGTGTACTAAATTAAAAGCCTGCCCCCTCAGGCCAAAGCTTTTAAGATAAGCAAATAGGCTTCTTTAATGAAAAGACTGGGCATTTTAGTCTGCTGCCTCTGTACTGGGCCCTGGGGGTATATCCATGGTAAGTCCATGAGAGCCCATTAAGAACTATCTCTTAGTTCACTACAGCCTTATGGGTCTCTTGGACCCAAACCCCACTGGCTTTCAGAGCTAGATGTTATGGGGGCCCATCTCTCAGGTGGAAGTCTTAAAAGTTGGGGT
This sequence comes from Neophocaena asiaeorientalis asiaeorientalis, assembly GCF_003031525.2. NCBI lineage: Eukaryota > Metazoa > Chordata > Mammalia > Artiodactyla > Phocoenidae > Neophocaena > Neophocaena asiaeorientalis. The sequence goes on from NW_020175080.1 coordinate 88,676, forward strand.
GCTAGATGTAGGGGCCAAGCCCTTTGCTCCTCAGGGAGAATCCAGGAGTTGTGAGTTCCCTCCTCGTTGCGTGTCGCCCTGCCAGGAGTGGGTTTTATAGCAAGGTTGTGATCAGCCTCTCATACCCATTTCAGTGTGTCTTCTTGTTCACTCGATGTGTAGGAGTCGCTCAGCTAGTTTCTGGATTTCTTTCAGAGGGATTGTTGTTCAATTTGTAGCTGTAGATTCAGTGTGTCAGTGAAACGAGGTGAGTGGAGGAGGCTGCTTTGTTGCCGTGAACTCTCCAATAGAGTTTTATAGGTAATTATTCAGAGTTTTTCTATTTTGGGGATCTGAAACACAGTAAATAGCATCCCCAGATGCTTTGAGGCACAGCCATGCGCCCTCCTTCCCAGCCCTGACCTAACAGTCTGCTTGTTTGTGGTTCTAGAGAAATAACTGTGGGCTGCCTGAGGATCTGAAAAGCTTTTACCTGATGACCAATGGCTTCCACATGACATGGAACGTGAAGCTGGGTGGTGAGTCAGCCTCCTTGCTGTAGAGGAACATTTCCCTGGCTGAGAGGTTAGATGAGACAACTCTGAGGGCCTTTACAACTTATGAGTCTTTGAATCTGGGCAGTTTTTGTGGGTTCTTCTAACGTGCAGTGTCCAGAAGCTGTGATTATCTCCCAAAGCTAACACATGCCATCATTGCTTCACCCACTGCCTCCCCAGCCCCCGTGCCAGGGTATACCCAGTACTTAACTGGAAGCTCAATTTAGAGGCTTCTTGTTGGCATGAGGTGGAGGGAAAGATTAGTCACTACACAAAAATCCTGAGCCACCTTGAACTTAAAGCCTCTGAGGATTCCACCTTGGAGCAGTCTCCTCAGGATGAGCTGCAGTGACAGCCTCTGGTGGTCATAAGAGGGGCTCCTTCCTTCATTCCCAGCATGGTGGAGACCTCAGGGCTCCGAGGTCTGGACCTCTGACCCTCAGACCAGAGCCTTCCCTTCTCTGCCTCACATCTCCTCAGCCTGAGTCATCAACCACCTTAGTTCACAGGCTATCATCCTTGGTATTAAATACGTCCAGGATAAACATTTCTATCATGAATGTGGGAAATCACACCTTGGTACATGTCAGAGATTCAGGTACTATGCAGGCATGAAAGTCAGTGCTGCGCATTTAGGTGAAGACTCTAGTAACATTCCATAGACTAGGAAATCCAGATCTAGCCCCTGGAGTCCAGCTCATTCCTGACACAGACTGCCCTGTCCTCAAGAGGACTTTATTATCTCCAAACTGCAACCACATCCCCAGATCTACTTTGGTCCTTGGGAATCAGCCTGTACGTCTCCTTGCTGCCACTAAGAATGCAGTCACTTCTGTGACACATCAAATCTGCAGAACTGACTCCTCCCTTTCATTGCCGCTACCTCCTAGGTTCCCTTGTTTTGGTGACTCCCCAAACCTTCCTGTTTTTCTCGCAGCTGACCAGGGGCATATTTTATAGCTTACTACTAAGCATTTAACATGAACTTTTAGCTTAGAATCATTTCCTCCGATGGTCTAGAAACCATTGTTGTCACCAATATCAGAAACCCTCATGGCCATGGCCTTTGGAGTCTGGAGCAACAGAGAGAGTGGACAGAGGCTAGAGTGACTGTCACATTTTCCCTTGCCTACATCATGGAGACAGGCTAGCCCCTGCAGAAGCCTGCATCAGAAAAGAAACATTTCATGAAGGTTTTATGAATGAGTCCCTATTCATTATTAATACTTTTTTAAATGTAATCCTCCCAACCCATCTTCTTATCCTTATCCCCATTGCTGTACCCATTCTTTACTGGATGGCTAAAATCATTATCAGAAAGGCCAGCAAAGGCAGCTTCCAATGTTCACCTCCTTAGTGGTCTTTCCCTGGACATTCCATGGTCTGTACACCAGCTGTTTTATTGCCTTAAGTTATTCCAGTTTTTTAGCAGTCATATGTCCAAGTCTTTGTGTGCCATCCCATGTCCAGCACCCTATATTATAAGGATTCTGTATGATAGATAAGGAAAATACATAGTCTGCCTATTTCTTGTTTATACCTGAATTACAGAAGACTGAACCAAGCAAGAAGGCTTGCAAGACAGTTTGCTCTGTTGAGTAAGAAAAAATGATAAGTAGAGGGGGAGATAGTTTCCATAGTGAAAGCTTATGACAAGAAGGGTAGAAGCAGTCAGTTATATAATCAAAGCTGTTACTCCTTTGGAAAGTATAACCCTTCATTCAAGGGATGGTGGGAGCAAAAACATTTTTTAAGTCCTTTGATCTTCAAACTAGGGCCCCTACCCTAGAATTCCCAGTTCTTTTTGAGAATCCCCTTTTAAAATTTCCTTTGGTGCTCCACCCTAACACATGCAGTGGGGACTCTTCACTCATGGCCCCAGCTGTTTGCTTTTTTTTTTTTTTTTTTTCT